>NC_057807.1:564879940-565192612 GCF_018294505.1 Triticum aestivum
TTTAACGTGCAAGCTTGGTTAGATGCCGATGCTCTACGTCCTTGGGTCCGGGCCCTCGAGCGGGTCTCAGCCATCGCTGATTTGCCAGGTCGCGATGCCGTGGACAAAGCCAGAGGGTGAGGGCTGGAGGGCCAGTAGGAGCCCTGAGTCGTGATGCTCAGGTACCCCCGCTTTAACGCGCAAGTGGCCGACATGAAGGAAGGAGAGGTGCCACGGACAGGCATCAAATAACAAGCATGATAGGTCGAATGCATGGCCCGAAAATAAACGCAAGAGGGGTACACGCCGCTGGGTCTGACCCGAATGACTTGGGGATGATGCAGCCCGAGGGGCGCCCCCAACAAAGTAAGCTAGGGACATAAAGTAAAAAAGGGGATACATGCCGCAGGGACGGACCCACGCGGCCTAGGAATAATGCAGCCCTGGGGGCGCTCCCAGCTGGAAACGAAACTTGAAGGATGTCACCTGATAGCGTTGAAGACGAAGGGGTGTTGGAGTAGTAGACGTCGCGTGCTGTGGAAGCAGATCTTCATGAGCCCCCAGGCCCAGGAGCCTCGGGAGGTTCCGGAGGCGCTGGTGGCTCCTCCTGGACCATCTCCATCTCCGCCAGGACTGCGGATTGCCTGGCCTCCTAAGCCTCCAGGATGCTCCTCATGAGGCGCTGGCGCACAACAGCCGCATTCGGCAAGCCGCAGGGCATGCGAACGTAGCTATGGGGTGGGCCTTCGGAGTGCCCCACGCGTGAGGGCCAGAAGCGCTCCAGAGTGGCGGCTCGGTTGAGCCCTGGGATGTCGATGCAGACGCGCAGCCCTCCATCCTCGCCTGGATGGAGAGCTGCGGCGGGTAAGCGGCGGCTGCCACTCATGACTCTTGACTCCTGCAACTCCTGCGTGATTTGACTGACGAACTCCTGAGGGTTTGGCCCTCCTTGCCTTGCTCCTTCCTGAGGGAAACATGCTTCGAAGCACGGCTCCAAGTGGTGCCCAAGCACCTCCCTCGTGACCTTGGCAAGGTCGGTGGCCCTCCAGGAGGGAGCCCTTGAGCCCTGCCTGAGGAGGGCGCCGGGTGCGCCTTCCTATGCGACAGAAGGAGGTGCCCCCTGACCAAGCGCAGACCCTGAGGGGCCTGCCTCCTGAGGGATCGGGCCTGGCGATGTCCTCTTCTTCTTGGGAGTGGTCTCAGGGAGCCTCCCACTCCCGCGATCTGGGTCTTCAAGTGATGCGGCCTGGAAAGCTCGCTCCAGAGAGCACACTGCGTCTCTTTCTTCACAAGGCACCGTGATGACTCCACCGCTTCCTGGCATCTTGAGGACGTTGTAGCCGTGATGAGTCACGGCCATGAACTTGGCGAGAGCATCGTATCCGAGGATGGCATTGTATGGCAGGAGGATGTGGGAGACGTCAAAGTCAATGAGCTCGGTGCGGTAGTTGTTGCGCGCCCCGAAGGTGACAGGGAGGTGGACCTGCCCGATCGGAACCGTGGAGCCGTCGGTGACTCCAGAGAAAGGCTTGGTTGGCTAAAGCTGGTCGTACGGCACTTGGAGATTGTTGAATGTCTCTACGGACAGGACGTTGAGCCTTGCCCCGCCGTCGATGAGGGTCCTGGTGACTTGCACGTTGCTGATGACTCGGGAGCAAAGCATCGGGAGGACTCCGGCTATGGCCGCACACTTGAGCTGATCCACTGAACTGAATGTGATGGCGCACGCCGACCACCTGAGGGGGCGCGTGGCTTCGAGCTTGGGGAGGACTGCATTCACTTCGCGGGCGAACTGTTTGAAGATGCGCTCAGAGGCTAGGGCTTGAGCTCCGCCCAAGATGCAGGCGATCGCGCGCGGCTCCTAGAAGCCCCCAGCCCCCTCGCCCTGATGATGGTCCTCATTTCTCCTTGGCTGTGGCGGCAATGGAGGGAGGCCTGCGTTTCCTTGCGGATGATCCTTGGGAGGCTGATCCCTCCAGTCTCCATCGCGAGGCTGGCCCTGCCAGTGATCCTTGCGAGGTCGGTAGTGCCACCCTTGGCGAGGGTCGCGGTCTTCCCAGCGTCCTGCATTCCTTCCTCCTCCTCGGCCGTAGCCGCGATCGTTGCGGTTGGAGCGTTGGCCGATCCTCCCTTCTCGCACGGCTCGGAGCTCTTGGCATTCGTTGGTGTTGTGAGTGTGGAGGTCGTGGTACACACAGTACCGGCTGCCCTTGAATGAGTCGGGCTGATCTCTGCCCCGCTTGGTGTCTGGTTCTGCCGTGAGCACGGCAGCCCTCTTGCGCTTCACGTCCTTGGCCTTGGATTTCTTCTCTTCTGGGTCTGCGGCCGGTAGCTCGAGGAGGGAAAGGCGCCCCTCCTCAGCCCTGGCGCACTTGGTCACCAAGTTGAACAGCTCCAAGGAAGTGCACAGATCTTCATGCATCGCCAGCTCCTCCTTGATCTTGACGTCACGCACACCGTCGGAGAAGGCTAAGATGATGGCCTCCTCTGTCACCTTGGGAATCTTGAGACGTGCGTTGTTGAAGCGCTGGATGTACTTCTGCAAGGTCTCCCCTGGTTGCTGCTTGATGCGGTGCATGTCGCTCACGGCAGGTGGCCAGTCGCGAGTACCTTGGAAGTTGGCGATGAAACGGGTGCACATCTCGTCCTAGGAGGAGATCGTGCCAGGGGCCAGGTTCAAGAGCCAGGTGCGGGCCCCGTCCTTGAGTGCCATGGGAAACCAGTTCGCCATGACCTTCTTGTCTCCGTTGGCGGCTTCGATGCCCATCTCGTAGAGCTGGAGGAACTCCGCAGGGTCGGTCGTGCTTTCGTAGCGAGGAGGCAGGTCTGGCTTGAACTTGCAGGGCCACGCGACGTTGTGCAGCTCGGTGGTGAAGGCGAGGCAGCCTGCTGTGGCCACGGGAGGCCTTTGGTGACGAAGAACTCGGTCTTGCAGGTCCCCATGCGCTGCAGCTGGGAGCAGCGCGGGGTATTGGCGTGCTGGAACAGGAGTGTGGTCGTGACGGGCCGGAGCAGGGAGCACTCGGGCAGCTTCTTGGGGGCGAGGAACCTCCTGGCAACTCCGCTCTTGCTGCGCTGGCGCCGGACGGAGTGGGTTCCGCCCAGGGGCCACGCGCCTTGAGGCGAGGGCGCCTTCTTAAGGAGGAGGCGGCTGAGGCACCCTCAGAGCTTCATCGCCCACGCGGGGTGGGGCGCAGTGCAGCGAGGTGGATGGCGCAAGGGAACCCCTTGCGGCGAGGACGAGCTCGGCGACGCGTTTGAGCCACTCTTCGTAGACGTCTTCGACCGGCCGGTAGCGCAGGAGCTCGTTTGCTGCGATGAGCGCAGCTCGAGCCTCCATGGCCGCGCGGGCCGCGCGGGACGAAGAACCAGCTGGGCGAGTGATGGAGTAGCAGTGCGGCCGTCTCGCCTCATGGACAGATGCTGGGACGAAGCTTGCTGCTCGTTCCCCGCCGGGCCGGTCGCGGCGTTGACGGCAGGCGATGGGGAATGGCGGGGCGGCCACCAACGGGGGCCGTCTGGGCAACGCAGGAAGCGAGAGCGGCTCGGCGCTCGGCGCGGGCCCGACGAGCATCTGACATGGATGCGATGGTCGGGGAAGAACAGGGCGGCGGAAGACGAATTCCGGCGCACCCCTACCTGGCGCGCCAAATGTCGGATTTCGGGTTCCGGCAGACCCTTAAGATTTGAACACTGGGGTGCACACGGAGATTTCACCCTCAACCTACCTGCACCTCACCGCCTCGCTGGAATCTAAGCTACAAAAGGAACAACACAAGAGACAAAAGGTTTATACTGGTTCAGGCCACCATTGTGTTGTAATACCCTACTCCAGTGTGTGGTGTGTGGATTGCCTCTTGGGCTGATGATGAACAATACAAGGAAGAACAGCCTCGCGAGGGCCTGTTCTTGGCTGGTGTGATGAACTGCTAGGGGGAGTTCTATCGCTCTCTCTCTCTGGTCTATCTCTAGGTTCTCTGTGTCGATCTGTCCAGCTCTCTCTCTCTCTAGCCTCCTCTACCCTGGGGGTGGCTAGTCCTATTTATAGGCAAAGGCCCTGGGCCTCTTCCCAAATATTGAGCGGGAAGGGCGCCAACAATTGGCCATTGTGAAGGGGAACATATAGTACACTTATCCTGACTAAAGTTGGTCCTCGCCTGTCAAAGGCTCTGGTGGTGATGCCGGCTTGGGCTCCACGATGACCTCCATCCTGCCGTTCTATTGGTCTTGGTCCTGTTGCACCGAAATAGCTGCCTTTGCTTGATACTCTTGCCTGCGCTTGCTCCCTTTGCACCAAAGAGGAAACAAGGACTCTGCGCAGGCCGGCGCCCGCCTGGCGCCCGCCTGGCTTTGGTCGTCATGGCTTGCGTCACGGGAACCTCCTGAGGTACCCCGCCTTGATCTCTCCGCCTCCTCGCGAGCCAGCCTGACGAGGCTGTGCCTGAGGAAGCTTCCTGTCATCCGCCCCGCGAGGCTTGTCCCCTCGCGAGGGTCTTGAGCTCGTGATGATGAAGATGGGCCGTGCTGGGCCGCCCATTGAGCCACGCCGCAGGCAGGCAAGTCTGGGGACCCCCGTTCACAGAACACCGACAGTGTGCAAAGGGAGAACCACTTCGATTGTGCTTCCAGCTCGCATGGCTAAGCACCTTAGTGGAGAAAGCCGAAAACTGACTATCACAATAAGCATAAATTGGTCAGCGATTCGATGACTATGTTAAATGATAGGCCATTCATAACTTTGGCCGAAATGTTTACGGCTTGACCTCGGCTGTCGCCGAACACTAATCGGGGGCTCGTAGCTAGCTTCCCCAATTTAAAGCTCCTATTACTAAGTGAAAGTTATAAAGCCTGCATATCTGATTGCCTCGTTTCTGCTAACACAACCGCCTTCGGGCACCGAGACGTCGGCTAAGGGTTGTCTTGTTATTGTGGAAACACCCTGCATAGTATCTACAAAGGGGTAGAAGACGATGATGGGCCACTTTCAACTGATAAATGGTAGCAACAGAGTCAAAATAAACATATCGTTAGCATTTGTCTTTAATATACATGGCCCGCCTTCCGTAATCATCGTTATAAAACCATAAATATGCATCAATTTGACTTAAGATTTTTGCCAAGCTGGGTTGCCTGGCTCCTGTGCTTACCCCTACGTTCCTGATTGTTCGGCTAGGCGGTAAAGGGAGCAACTCTGTGATTATTACTACCGGGTCATACGAGTTAGTATCTCAGACTGGGTGAAGGCGAAAGCTAGCAATCTAAAAGGATAACATTGGTCGGCAACGACGGAAGTGGAAATTTTGGTTCATTAATACCATAGAGTTTGGGAACTTTCCCCGAACTAAATCCTCAATATTTTCCTCCCACATTGATCGGAGGTGAGGTTTCATGATCATGATAAGCATGACGACCCAAAGAAAGGGACCGATAGCGGGACTATTTTCCTTGGAAGATGTTTCTTACATTAAGTAATATAACATATCTCTCCCCATACCTTTGTTTATCAAACCGTATGGCCGGATTGCCTTGTTTTCCATAAATCTTTGCCCTTATAACGGCTTTCTAAAGTAGGAAAACACTCCTCGGCTACTGGCCGAAGAGGTTGAAGCCGATGGTCGGTCAACAAAGTTTTGTACAATATGGATTCGAGCATTAATGATATAGAGTACTTGGATACATAGAGTCATTACATATAATCTGTGATTTTACTATGGATATCGACCCTTAATTCGGCCAACCGTGCCCACATTAAGGCTCGGGGGCTACTGGGCTTCGCGCATATTATTTATAAATATTAAAGGGACACATCGATCCCCTGATCTGGTGTTGCCACCCGACCAGTGTCTCGGGGGCTACTGTGTTGCCTGTTCAATGCAGAAAATTCAAAGTGCTTAGTGTTCAGCTTGACCGAACTATGGGCAAACGTGTCTTCGAACAACAATAGGTACCATCTGGACCTATTTGGCGTCAAGCTAATATTATTGCGGCAACTTCTCAAGACCCTCTCTCAAGGGCCCGTTCGTCGATCACTATTATCTCTAATATATTACACTGCGTTTTTATTCCTATGTATGCTGCCGAGCCAGGAGTTGATCCTTAGGCCGATTTCGTGCATAGATCTGAGTCTCAGGGGCTACTAGGAACATCGGTTTCATGTTTTCCTTAAGGTGCATCTCGGTTTTTAGACTGATACACACCTTGAGGGCTACTGGATATACATATACTAGCTATATACCTCGGCAGAGAATAAATTGCATCAGTTAAAAATATTCACCAAAAATCAGCCCGCGGTCGGGGTGGTGCACCACCTTGGAAGCAGTCCGGCATAAAGCTCGGGTGCTAGTGGGTGGCTCCATAGAGAGCATTTCCGGCATTAAGCACGGCTAAACTCCTTCAACTTTTTAGAACCAAGGAGATCTATGAGACCTAGGATATTGTCCGGCGTTGGAGCTCGGATACAGCCCAGCCTTGGTGCTCGGCTGCAAAAGATACCTCGAATATAGTCCGGTGTTGGAGCTCGGACGCAACAGGGCACTGCCGCCCAGGAACAACTTCAAACCCGAGGTGTGGCATAAAAATAACAAGGCATTGATAAAGGCCGGAAACTTAAATGGGCTCCTCGGATACTGATGTGTAAACTCTTCGAATGCACTTCGGCGATCCTCAAGATAGAAGATGAGAAGATTTGTTGAACCAATTTTCAAGACCGACGACCGAAGATGAAGAACAGTTCGGAAGAATCGAGGAGCGTCCCCAACTTCAAGACCGGTTCAGGGGGCTACTGATGGTGTCCTGGACCAGGGGGTACTCACCTCGTCATCTCTCGATCAGTTGGATTGGGCCGAGGACCCCATGGCCGTATACTCATGGGCCAATTCGGATAGCTGCCACATACAAGGAATATTCCACAAGACTTGGTGATCAAAACAAGGACTCCTCCCCCACCGGTATATTCGGCTAGGACTCTTGTTATCCTAGGCCTCTGGTGCATTATATAAACCAGGGCTAGGCTAGTCGATAGAAGATAACAACAATCATCATCATAGGCTACCTTCTAGGGTTTAGCCATTACGATTTCGTGGTAGATCAACTCTTGTAATACTCATATTCATCAAGATCAATCAAGCAGGAAGTAGGGTATTACCTCCATAGAGAGGGCCCGAACCTGGGTAAACATTGTGTCCCCCACCTCCTGTTACCATTAGCCTTAGACGCACAGTTCGGGACCCCCTACCCGAGATCCGCCGGTTTTGACACCGACAGTCAGCCAATTCGAGGCGTGAAAGGCTTGTTCGTCCCGGGCAGGCGCAAGGCGGGCCTTGGAGTTCGCCAGGGTGTCGTACCCTGGGCTAGATCTAGCCCTGTTGGCCACGTTCCGATAGTAGGCCCATAAGAAGCTGGTGGCGGTGAGGCCTGTGATTATCCATCATGCAGCGGCGATCACCGACTACACTGATACCAGTGTCTTCGTCCTTGAGCAGAACGAGGAGGGCACCGAGCTGCCATCGGACATGTTCAGGCTGAACCCGGAGGATGGCGAGGACTCGGTGAAAGAGATCGCCTCAAGCGACGAGGGCGAAGACGAGGAGAGCGAGGACGGTGAAGATGTCATGCCGGAAGGCGGAGTAGACGGACAACCTCCACTTGATCGTGCCCCAAGCAACAAGCTGCGTGCGAGCATGCCGACAGCTGCTGGGGGTGACATGGCTGAGACTCGCCAGCCGGCCACTCCACCAGCCGGCGCCGCCGACTCTACCAGCCTGCCAGACTCTCCTGTTGCGCCTTTGGCTTAGGAGGCTGTCTTTTCCTTAGCTTTTCTTCCTACCTAGTAATCTTTTAAACAACGTTTGTTAAGTGTGTGCAGTTCCACCCACTAGGGGTCTAATCAAACTTTGTTGAGTTCCGACTTGAAAGTCTTGCATATGTATATATTATTCTGCATGTGCTATATATGCTTGTGCTTGACTCCAACTTTGCTTGCTTTTTGGTCCTTATTGGATTTTTCCTTTGCCGCCCTCCCTTGGTTGCCGCCTTGCCAACCGGACAGCTGCGGACTGTGGTTGGGACAAGTGCTTGGCCTTCGGGAGGGCAAGTACTTTAGCTTTTTGGGACGTAGCAAGGCGAGTGAGAAGCCGGTCGGCCGGATGCTCAGTAGCCGGTCGTCAAGGCTGGGAGACGACTTATGTTATGTAACTGCGTTGGTCCTTAAGCATTTTTCATGTGGGGCACTGTTTCCTGCCTTTGACTCTTGCCAGCCGAACAGTTGCTCTGTGAGCAACGGCTTGCGGCAAGAGAGGGCTTAGATGCTGGCACACTACTTGTCTGACAACAGGTAGCATCAACATAATACAAGGCGGCAAGCCTCCGGGCCGACTGGTTGAACCCGGTGCAAGGCGGAAGAAAGTAATGACACATTCATAGGCATAGAACTTATCATATAGATAAAAGAGGGTAGTCCCCGAGTGCTCCTCGGGGGACCCGGTATCTTGTACTTAATACAAAAGATAGCATGGTACATACTGCATTAACTGTAAAATCTTCGAAGTAGATTCGCGTTCCATGGTCGTTCCGACTCCTTGGTGAAGTCGTCCCTCTTGTGCGCCCTGGGCTTCTGTGCATCGATCAGGTAGTAGGAGTCGCTGCCTAGGGCCTTGCTGATGAAGAAAGGGCCTTCCCAAGGGGTGGAGAGCTTGTGCCGGCCGGCTGTCCACTGGATCAGCTGGAGCACAAGGTCTCCCTCTTGGAACGATCTTGGCTTGACCTTCTGACTGTGGTAGTGGCGCAGACTCTGCTGGTAGATGGCGGACCGGCTAAGTGCTAACAGCCGGCCCTCTTCCAGCAGATCGACACCGTCTTCTCGTGCTTCCTTAGCCTCCGCCTCCATGTACCTGGTGACGTGAGGTGAGTCGAACTCGATGTCAGTTGGGATGACATCCTCGGCACCATATACAAGGAAGAAGGGAGTGAAGCCGGTTGACTTGTTCGGAGTGGTGCGCAGACTCCAGAGGACGGCTGGAAGCTCATTGATCCAGCAGCCGGCAGAACGCTCCAGTGGCTCGACCAGTCGGGGCTTGATGCCAGAGAGGATGAGGCCATTTGCTTGCTCGACTTGGCTGTTTGACTGCGGATGGGCAACGAACACTAAGTCCAGTCGGATGCCCTACGTCGCGCAGAAACGGGCCAATGCTCCTTTGGCAAAATTCGTGTCGTTATCGGTGATGATGTAGTGTGGTCTGCCGTACCAAACGGTGGTGTCTGTAATGAAGGTCACAGCAGTCGTCCCATTTAGCTTCTTGATTGGCTTGGCTTCAATCCACTTGGTGAATTTGTCGACGGCGACAGGCAAATGAGTCGTGCCGCCTCGCGCTATTTTGAATGGACCGACCATATCCAACCCCCAGATGGGAAAGGGCCAGGTGAGGGGGATGGTCTTGAGTGCTGAAACCGGCAAGTGTTGCTTGGAGCTGAATACTTGGCACCCTTTGCAATGCTTGACCAAGTCTTTGGCGTCGTCCAAAGCAGTCGGCCAGAAAAACCCATGACGGAAAGCTTTGGTGACAAATGATCTTGAGGCCGCATGGTGGCCGCATTCGCCTTATTGTATGTCTTTGAGGATCGCCATGCCTTTCTCCGGCTCTACGCAGCGCTGGAAGACACCAGTCATGATGCGTGTGATGAGCTCATTGTTTAATATTGTGTAGGCTCTTGCCCGGCGCTGGACTTGCCGGGCCAAGATCTCATCAATCGGCATCTCTCTATTTACCAAGAAGTTGAGGATGGGCTACGCCCATGACGAAGTTGTGACTTCTTCCACTACCAGCACAGCCACTTCAACTAGGGCGGTTGGGTTGGGAGGTGGCGGGTTGGGGTGGGATACCACTTGCTGTGTCGTTGAAGTCCCCGGGCCGACTGCTGCAGTCCCCAGGCTGACTGCTGCAGTCCGCGGGCCGGGTTCTGAAGTCCCCAGGCTGGATGCGGCTGCAGCAGTCCCCGAGCCGCCTGTCGAAACCCCCGAGCCGACTGCTGAGGTCCCCAAGTCGGATCCGACTGTTCCTGGATCAGCCGGCACAAAGATGGAGTCTGATTCTCGCGAACGCTTGATAGACGGCTTGAGGAGGCATTGAAGGGAGACACCGACTGGTATGGCTTGCCGGGTGGAGCAGATTCGTGCTAGGGCATCTTCTTGCTCGTTGTCGGCCCGCGGCACGTGAAGGAACTCATACCCTTCGAAATATCCGCTGAGCTGCTGGATGAGGAAGCGGTCTCTTGCCATGTCTGCATCTTTGGCATCCCAGTCGCTAGATGACTGTTGGACCACCAAATCCAAGTCACCGTAGAACAGGATCCGGTGAATGCCGAGTTCTTTGGCCATCCGGAGCCCATGTACGAGCACCTCATACTCGGCCACATTGTTGGAGGCGGCGAAGTGGATTTGCAATGTGTATCTGAGTTTGTTGCCTTTGGGAGAGGTTACGACGATGCCGACTCCCAGACCGGTGCGCATCTTGGAGCCATTGAAGTGCATCCTCTAGTGAGTGGAGTCCGGCGCTGGCGGTAGGTACTGGGTCTCAGCCCAGTCATCGAGGAAGTCGGCCATCACTTGGGACTTGATGGTGGTGAGCGGCTGGTAGAAGATGGTATATGGGGCTAGCTCAATGGCCTATTTGGCCAGCCGGCCAGAAGCATCTCGGCTGCCCATGATGTCAGCAAGTGGGGCAGTGCAAACAACCATGATAGGGTGCTCTTGAAACTATGGCTTTAGCTTCTTGGCGGCAAAGTACATGCCATAGCACATCTTCTGGTAGTGGGGGGAATTCTGCTTTGAGGCTGACAACACCTTGCTCAGGTAGTACACGGGCCTTTGGATCGGCTGTGCGTTGCCGTCCTCTGGGTGCTGCACCATGATGACTGTGCTGACCACCCGGCTAGTTGCGACAATTCAAAGGAGCATAGGCTTTTTGTCAGTCGGATCCGCCAGGACAAGCAGCATGGTCAACATTTTCCTCAGCTGGTGAAAAGCCTCATCACCCTGGTCATTCCACTCGAAGTGAGTGGTTCTCTTCATGAGCTGGTATAGGGGAAGAGCCTTCTCTCCCAGCCGACTAATGAAGTGGTTGAGGGATGCCAAGCACCCAGTAAACTTATAGACATCTCGCAGTCGGGTAGGTATCTCCAACCTCTCAATGGCTTTAATCTTGACAGGGTTGCACTCAATGTCGCGTTCAGATACTAGGAAGTCAAGGAGCTGGCCGGCTGGCACTCCAAAAACGCATTTCTCCGGGTTGAGCTTGATCTGAAAACGGCGCAAGTTGTCAAATGTTTCCTTGAGATCTTCCAATAGGATGTCGTGCTTCTCCGTCTTCACCACAATATCATCTACATAGATGTGGGCACTTCTGCCGAGCTGCTTGAGGAGGCACTTCAACATGCAACGCTGAAAAGTGGCACCGGTATTTCTCAAGCCGAATGTCATGGTCAAGTAGCAGAAGGCTCCGAATGGTGTGATGAAGGCGGTCTTCAAGCGGTCGGCCAGGTCTAGCTTGATATGGTGATACCCTGAGTAAGCATCCAACAAACTCAACAGCTCGCATCTAGCTGTGGAGTCTATCACTTGATCAATTCATGGCAAAGCAAACGGGTCCTTGGGGCAGGCTTTGTTGAGGCTGGTATAATCAATACACATGCGCCATTGTTGTTCTTCAGCACAAGGACTGGGTTGTCTAGCCACTCTGGAAAGAACACTTCCATGATGAAGCCGGCTGCTAGAAGTCGGGCTATCTCTTCACCAACAATTCTTCTCTTCTCTTCTGACAGTCGGCGGAGAGGCTGCTTGACTGGTTTGGCATCTGCCCTGACATGTAGCTTGTGCATGGCGAAATCATTCGAAACACCCGGCATGTACTTGGGGAACCATGCAAAGATATCCCGATCCTCACGGAGGAAATCGACAAGCTTGCTTTCCTATTTGCTGTCAAGGTTGGTTCCTATGAGAGCGAACCTCTCCTGGTGGTTCGGGTCCAAGGGTATCTTCTTGGTCTCTTTGGCTAGCTGGAAAGAGCCCTGGGTCTCCGACTCCTTGGGGTCTGGCGATAGGTTCGGCTGCTTGCCGGCCATGGCCACAACCCGTTCAAGGAGCTTCTTTTCTGCGGCAATCACGAGGGACTCGGCCAGCCGGATGCTTGCAGCGGCACAGGCGGACGACTTCTTGTAGTCTCCGGCTATGGTGATGATGCCCTCGGTTCCCGGCGTCTTCATCTTGAGGTAGGCGTAGTAAGGCACAACCATGAACTTGGCCAGAGAAGGTCGTCCAAGTAATGCATGATAGGGGCTCTCTAGATCCACTACTTCAAACCATACTGCTTCATGGCGGAAGTGATCCCTGTCTCTGAAGAGAACATCTATCTTGATCTTGCCAATTGGTGAGCAAGAAAGACCACGCACAATGCCATGGAAGACAGTCCGACTGGGCAGGAGGTGCTTCGTCTTGATGTTCAATTTCTCCATGGTATCGCGGTAAAGGATGTTGATACTGCTACCGCCATCTATCAGGACTCGGGAGAAACGAATGGCTCGCCTCTCTGTTGCAAAGGTGGTATCCAACACCAAGGTATAGGAGCCCGGAGAAGGCATCACCGCCAGGTGGTCAGCTCGGCTCCAGCCGATGGGCTTCTCAGACCAGTGCATGAACTCTGGGACCTTGGAGGCGACACCATTAACCCCTTGGTGTTGCTGGCGCCGGCTGCGCCTGTCATCAGCCTGGCTTGTGAAAACAATGTAGGCTCCATGCTCTTCAGGAATTTCATCTTGGATGGTGCCCACTGCTGGGCGAGCCGCCGGCTGCTGAGGAGCCGAAGGCAGTGGGCCAGCAGGCGGAGGCGGCAACAACCCCTCGCCCTTGGAGATCCTGGTGAGCCAATGGCACTTCCGGGTGATGTAGTTGGACGGCTTCGCGCCGCTGTGGAATTTGCAGGGCGCATCGAGGGTTTTCTCATAGGAGAAGGCGGGTTGCCAAGGAGGCTTGCCACCCTTCTCGCGCTTTGGCATGGGCTGCACCTCCGGTTGCTGGTCTTCGACTGTGGCCACCTGTCGGCTGGTGGAAGCCGGCATCGGTCCCTTGTGCTTGTTGTCGCTCTGTTGCGGGCGCCGACTAGTGTTGCCAGATGATGTTCTGGGATCTGGTGGGAGCACCTTCCTAGAAGCGTCCACCCAGAGTTCTGACTTCATCGAGGAGTCGGCCATGGCATACTTGTCTGCTATGATCAGCAGTTCGTCCAGTGTAGTCGGCTCATCGCAGAGGAGTCGTTTCTTGAGGAAGGTGCCTTCACCGCACCCGATGGTGAACTATTCTATGGTCTGCACCTTGTGCACCCCTTCGCAGGAGTTGCGGAGTTCGGCCCACTGCGTCAGGTAGTTGCGGCTAGACTCGGTTGGTCCTTGGACGCATAAAGAGAGCTGGCGAGGCTTGGGCGCCCGCTTGTACGTGCTGGTGAAGTTGCGGTTGAAGACATCGGTGTAATCCATCCAGCTGTTGATGTTGTAGGGCTTGAGGCTATTCAGCCAAGTGTGCGTCGTGCCCTGAAGCATGAGAGGGACGTATTTCAGTGCAACGCGCTTGTTGCCGTTTGCTATGTTGACTATGGTGGAGTAGTCGACCAGCCAGTCCTCCGGCTTCACAGAGCCGTTGTACTTGGGCATGTCTCTTGGGAGCGAGAACGCTTTGGGGAAGGGCTCGTCGCGGATGCGGGGGCCGAAACAAGGCGGGCCGATTGCATCTTCTCCTTCTAGCTCCTGTGATCGCACCACGCGGTCGATCCAGTGGTGAGCATCGTTCTCGCCGACTCCTTCACGGCGGCCCAGCCGGCTGATAATCCCCAAGTGCAAGGAATCATCGTAGCAATTTCCAAAGGTGGAAGTGATAAGTATGGAGTGTCGAACCCACAAGAAGCTAAAGGTAAGATCAATATTATCTCAAGTCCTATCTGCCACTGATACGACTCTACGTACACCGAACGTTTGCTTCCAACTAGATACGAGAAATAAAACTATGTTGTCGGTATGAATAGGATAACTTTGCATGATATCGGAGAGCTAAAATATAAAAGTAGTTGTTGTTATCATAGTTAGAATATATTACTAAATAATATAAATAGTGAGTGTGGAATAATGATGGTTCAGTGTGCGGAATTATCCTAGGAAATTGTTAACAAGACCGGTAGTCGTCATTGCAATTTCATATGAGGGAGAGGCATAAGCTAACATACTTTCTCTTCTTGGATCATATGCACTTATGATTGGAACTCTAGCAAGCATCCGCAACTACTAAAGATCATGAAGGTAAAACCCAACCATAGCATTAAAGCATCAAGTCCCCTTTATCCCATACACCACAACCCCCTTACTCGGGTTTATGCTTCTGTCACTCAAGCAACCCACTATAAGCGAATCATGAACGTATTGCAACACCCTACAGTGGGAATCCCTCACGCTTGCCCGACACGGAGGGCACAATAGGACAACACCAAAATAAAACATACAACTCGTACCAATCTAGATCATCAATCAACCCAAAGACAAAAGATATCTACTCAAAACATAATAGGATGGCAACACATCATTGGATCATAATATGTAGCATAAAGCACCATGTTCAAGTAGGGATTACAGCGGGGTGCGGGAGATTGTACCGTGTAAAAGAGATGAGGATGGTGATGTTGATGAAGACGATTACCGCGGCGATGATTCCCCTCCCGATGGCACTCCAGTGCCACCGAGAGAGAGGAGGAGAGGTGCTCCCCCTTGTGCGTCCTCCTCCATGGCCTCCCCCCTAGATGGCGAGAGGTTCTCCCTCTGGTCCTTGGCCTTCATGGCGATGATGGCCCCTCCGGATCCTCCTCCATGGCCTCCGTTGATGATGGCCCCCTCCAGCAGGGTGCCAGAGAGGGCCTAGATTGATTTCTCGTGGCTACAGAGGCTTGGGGTAGCGGAACTCTCAATCTAGGTTATTTTCCGGAGGTTTCAGTATTTATAGGATTTTTTGGCATAGGTTTCACGTCAGGGGGGGGTCTCCCGGCTGTCCACGAGGCAGGGGGCGCGCCCCCCACCCTCGTGGGCAGCCCGGGACTCTTCTGGCCCAACTCTTGCACTCCAGTGGCTTCTTTTGGTCCCTAAAAATTCATCAAAAATTGGCACGTCATTTGGACTCAGTTTGGTATTCCTTTTTTGTAAAACTCAAAAACAAGGAGAAAACAGAAACTGGCACTGGGCTCTAGGTTAATAGGTTAGTCCCAAGAATCATATAAAATAGCATATAAATGCATATAAAACATCCTAGATAGATAATATAATGGCATGAATACTTCATAAGTTATAGATACGTTGGAGAAGTATCAGCATCCCCAAGCTTCATTCCTGCTCGTCCTCGAGTAGGTAAATGATAAAAAAATAATTTATGAAGTGTGAATGCTAGTAGGTGCATAGGTTTAATCAATGATAATTTCAATCACCTTTTCTAGAATCATTATATGTCATAGATAGCTCATCTCATAAAACTTTTCATGATCAGGTAACAAGCTATTCACATGTTAAAGTATAGATCATAATCTTTCAACAAACAATGCTCTTAGTCAACAAACAATTGTAATTCATCTTATTTTCAGGAAGGGTCTATGTAAGAGCTTTGATTTAGCAAATCCCACATACTCAACTATCATATAGTCTTTCGTAATTGCTAACACTCACGTGATATTTATGGGTCCAAAGTTTTAATCGTACACAGAGAAAGATAGGGGCTTATAGTTTTGCCTCCCAACCTTTTACCTCAAGGGTAATGTCAACAATAATAATTTATGAATGCCTACATCCAAGTGTATATATATATCCGGATAACCCCAACAGAAAGTGCTTGCCAAACGAACAAAATGTAAAAAGGAAAGGTGTTAATCACCATGACTCTTGTATAAGTGTAGAAGATAATAGTAAAAGATAAGCCCTTCGCAGAGGGAAGCAGACGTTGTCATGCACTTTTATGGTTGGATGCACAAAATCTTAATGCAAAAGAACATCACTTTATATTGCCACTTGTGATATGGACCTTTATTATGCAGTCCATCACTTTTATTACTTCCATAACAAGATCGTATAAAGCTTATTTTCTTCACACTAATAAGTCATAAGTATTTAGAAAGCAATTTTTATTGCATGCACCGATGAAAACTTACTTGAAGGATCTTACTCAATCCATAGGTATATATGGTGGACTCTCATGGCAAAACAGGTTTAAGGGATGTTTGGAAGCACAAGTAGTATCTCTACTTAGTGCAAAGAATTTGGCTAGCATGAGGGAGAAAGGCAAGCTCATTATATTGGATGATCCAAGACAATATAACTTTTTAGATATAGGAAAACACAACCCATTACATTGTCTTCCCTATCCAACGTCAACCTTTTAGCATGTCATATTTTAATGAGTGCTCACAACTACAAAATATGTCCATGATAGTATATTTATATGTGAAATCTCTCTTCTTTCAATATTCTTTCATGAATTGTTCAAGTGACCAGTTCTGCGTTTGCTAACTTTCAATAAGTTTACTACCTATACTTATTATGTGTGAAGTCATTACTCCCCATGTTATAAGCATATTAAACATATATAAATTCAGATTTATGATGTTCAATTCATTCAACCATTTACTAATAGGATATACGTGAAGCACGTGAGGAAATGACAAACTACTCCAAAAGATATAAGTGAAGATCACTGAGTAGTAAAATAATTAACTAGCCATGGAAGGATTCCCTTTTTTATTCAAGATTTCAAATCCAATAATTTTATTCAAACATCAAGTGAAATTGAAAATAAGCTCCAAGCAAAACACATATCATGTGACGAATAAAAATATAGCTCCGAGTAAGGTATACCGATAGTTTTGAAGACGAAAGAGGGGATGCCTTCCGGGGCATCCCCAAGCTTAGGCGCTTGAGTCTTCCTTAAATATTACCTTGGGGTGCCTTGGGCAACCCCAAGCTTAGAGTCTTTCCACTCCTTATTCTCCTCATATCGATATCTCACCCAAAGCTTGAAAACTTCAACCACACAAAACTTAACGGAACTTCGTGAGATAGGTTAGTACGATAAAGAGTAAACCATTAACTTTGTTACTGTCAAAGACAAGGTTCATAATTTTTCTCACACAATTCCTACTTTTCCATATCATTTCTTCGATCTATATTGAGGAATATAAGCCATAGAAACTAGAAAACAATCAAACTATGCAATGAAAACAGAATCTGTCAGAAACAGAACAGTCTGTAATGATCTAAACAGAAACCATACTTATGCTACTCCAAAAATTATGAAATAAATTTGTGGACGTGAGGAATTTTTCTATTAATCTTCTGAAAAAAGAATCAACTCAAACTCACTCTTCTGTAAAACATTACAGCTAATCTTGTGAGCGCAAAGTTTCTGTTTTATTACAGCAAGATCACATTAACTTTCACCCAAGTTTTCCCAAAGGTTTTACTTGGCACTTTATTGAAACAAAAGCTATAAAACATGATTACTACAGTAGCTTAATCATGTAAACACACAAAAATAGTAAGGGTGAATATTGGGTTGTCTCCCAACAAGCGCTTTTCTTTAATGCCTTTTAGCTAGGCATGATGATTTCAATGATGCTCACATAAAAGATAAGAATTGAAACATAACGAGAGCATCATGAAGAATATGACTAGAAAATTTAAACCTTAACCCACTTACTATGCCTAGGGATTTTTTGAGCACACAATTGAAGGGAACAAGAATCAACTAGCATAGGAAGGCAAAACAAGTATAACTTCGAAACTTTAAGCACATAGAGAGGAAACTTGATATTATTGCAACTCCTACAAGCATATATTCCTCCCTCATAATAATTTTCATTATCATCATGAATGAGTTTAAAAATACAACCATCACATAAGTCATTCTTTTCATGATCTACAAGCATAGAAATTTTACTACTCTCCACATAAGCAAAAGTTCTTCTCATTCGGAATAGTGGGAGCAAACTCAACAAAATAACCGTCATGCAAGGCATAATCCAATTGAAAATTAAAATCATGATGACAAGTTTCATGGTTAACATTATTTTTTATAGAATACATGTCATCACATAAATCATCATAGATAGCAAGTTTTTTCTCATAATCAATTGGAACCTCTTCCAAAATAGTGGAATCATTACTAACTAAAGTTGACACTCTTACAAATCCACTTTCATAAATATCACACTAAGATTCAACACCCTCCAAAATAGTGGGATCACTAATTCCTAAAGTTTACACTCTTCCAAACCCACTTTAGATGATAGTATTATTCATACTCCAAAAGATATAAGTTAGGATCATGGAGCATTCTACAATTAATATAGACTAACCAATATCCAAGCTCAAAATATGTAAGTGAAGCACACGAAGCATTCTATAAAACCATACTCAAAAGATTTAAGTGAAGCACAAAGAGCAATTCTATAAGATCATACTTAAATGATTTAAGTGAAGCAGATGAAGTATTCTATAAATCAATTAAGGGCTATCTCATACTATCATGGTTGTTAAAGAAAAATAAAAACACAAAGGACACAAATCATGTGAACAAAACAAAAACCGAGGTATACCGATATTTGTTGAAGAAAGAGGGGATGCCTTCTGGAGCATCCCCAAGCTTAGATGCATGAGTATCCTTTCAAATATTTACTTGGGGTGCCTTGGCATCCCCAAGCTTGAACTCTTTCCTCTCTTTATTCTTCTCACATCGGTAACTCCTCATTCTTTGAACACTTCATCCACAAAAACTTAACAAAAACTTTGTGAGATCCGTTAGTGTAATAAAGCAAACTACCACTTTGAGGTACTGTAATGAACTCATTATTTATTTATATTGGTGTTAAACCTACTGTATTCCAACTTCTCTATGGTTCATACCCGCCGATACAAGCCATAGATTCATCAAAATAAGCAAACAACACGCGATAAACAGAATCTGTCAAAAACAGGATAGTCTATAGTAATCTAGAAGTTTAGAAAACTTCTGTAACTCAAAAAATTATGAAATAAATATGACAATTTGAAAGATTTGTACAGAAGTAATGTGCAAAAAATATTTAGACCCATTTGACTTTCTAGTAAAAAAATTAAAATCACACGCTATAGCCAAAGTTTCTGTTTTTGTTCTGCACATAGTAAACAAGCAATCTAATCATCCTAAAACCAAAGCTTGGTACATTATTTTTATAATACAATGGATATATACAAGGGAATAATTATTTACAGAGAAAATTCCATTAAAATTCTACATTTTTTCCGTGAGCATGAACACAAGTGCTCAAGGTCGACCCTCACTTCTTCAATACATAACTTTCCAATCGCTTCTCTTTTTGAAAAACTTTTTTTAGGAAAATGAGGCAAGTGCATCTTTTTGTATTTTCATTTTTTATTTTTTTTTGTATGTTTCACCCACACCTAAACAGAAACAAAAAGGAAAAACAAAATCTACTTAGTGAAGAAAGCAAACAAGCACACACGAGAATATCAACCCCACGCTATTGCTCCCTGGCAACGGCGCCAGAAAAGAGCTCGATAATCCCCAAGTGCAAGGAATCATCGTAGCAATTTCCAAAGGTGGAAGTGATAAGTATGGAGTGTCGAACCCACAAGAAGCTAAAGGTAAGATCAATATTCTCTCAAGTCCTATCTACCACTGATACGACTCTATGTACACCGAACGTTTGCTTCCAACTAGATACGAGAAACAAAACTATGTTGTGGGTATGAATAGGATAACTTTCCATGATACCAGAGAGCTAAAATATAAAAGTAGTTGATGTTATCATAAAGTTAGAATATATTACTGAATAATATAAATAGCAAGTGTGGAATAATGATGGATCTGTGTGCGGAATTATCCTAGGCAATTGTTAACAAGACCGGTAGTCGTCATTGCAATTTCATATGAGGGAGAGGCATAAGCTAACATACTTTCTCTTCTTGGATCATATGCACTTATGATTGGAACTCTAGCAAGCATCAGCAACTACTAAAGACCATTAAGGTAAAACCCAACCATAGCATTAAAGCATCAAGTCCCCTTTATCCCATACGCCACAACCCCCTTACTCGGGTTTATGCTTCTGTCACTCAAGCAACCCACTATAAGTGAATCATGAACGTATCGCAACACCCTATAGTGGGAATCCCTCACGCTTGCGCGACACGGAGGGCACAATAGGACAGCACCAAAATAAAACATACAACTCGTACCAATCTAGATCATCAATCAACCGAAAGACAAAAGATATCTACTCAAAACATCATAGGATGGTGACACATCATTGGATCATAATATGTAGCACAAAGCACCATGTTCAAGTAGGGATTACAGCAGGGTGCGGGAGAGTGGACCGCGTAAAAGAGATGAGGATGGTGATGATGGTGGTGATGTTGATGAAGATGATCACCGCGACGACAATTCCCCTCCCGATGGCACTCCGGCACCACCGAGAGAGAGGAGGAGAGGTTCTCCCCCTTGTGCTTCCTCTTCCATGGCCTCCCCCCTAGATGGGGAGAGGTTCTCCCTCTGGTCCTTGGCCGTCATGGCGATGATGGCCCCTCCGGGATCCTCCTCCATGGCCTTTGGTGATGATGGCCCCCTCCGGCAGGGTGCCAGAGGGCCTAGATTGATTTCTCATTGCTACAGAGGCTTGTGGCAGTGTAACTCCTGGTCTAGGTTATTTTCCGGAGGTTTCAGTATTTATAGGATTTTTTGGCGTAGGTTTCACGTCATGGGGGTCTCCGGGCTGTCCACGAGGCAGGGGGGCGCCCACCCTCCTGGGGCGTGCCTCCACCCTCGTGGGTAGCCCGGGACTCTTCTGGCCCAACTCTTGCACTCCAGGGGCTTCTTTTGGTCCATAAAAAATCATCAAAAATTGGCACGTCATTTGGACTCTGTTTGGTATTCCTTTTCTGTAGAACTCAAAAACAAGGAGAAAACAGAAACTGGCACTAGGCTCTAGGTTAATAGGTTAGTCCCAAGAATCATATAAAATAACATATAAATGCATATAAAACATCCTAGATGGATAATATAATAGCATGAATACTTCATAAATTATAGATATGTTGGAGACGTATCACCGGCCATTGAGGGTCGGATGCTCAACAGGCGGCGGAGAGGCGTATCTTCCTCTACTCGGAGGAGGAGGAGGCAGGCAGCCGTCTCGCTGCTCCACAGCTCATGGGCGGCCATCTTGGTCGCGCTCAATGGTGAGGCGCGTCCGACTGCGGCTGGTAGACGGCTCGTTGTCTCTTCAGCCGCGGGCGCCGCCTGCTGTCTGTGTCTAGGAGGTTGCACCATGCTCTTGGCGGGGGCATTCTCGGCGCAGGTGCCGGCTTCTTGCTGCGTAGCAGCCGCATCAATGAGCTGCTGGACTCGCTCCGTCATGCAGCGGCGCTCTTCGCCGTTTATTCCTTCTAGCTTGTCTGGTGCCGCCTGGGCAGCATGCAAGTTCTCGATGGGAGTAGCATAGACCAGGCGGTCGGCCCCCAACATGCTGGCGATGGTTGCATCGCGTTGTTTGGCAATGCCCGCTCGGCTAGGCCCGCCAGTAGCCGGCGTGCCGTAGACGGCACGGTCAACCTCACGCTGGTAGGCTTCAGTGAGGTGACTCATGGTGGCTAGCTTCTTACCGCTCTCAATGAGCGCAAGGCAGTGGTCCTCCAGTGTCTCTGCGTTGGCATCGCCTACGATGGGCGCAGACGGGTCCCGCAACACTGCCTGTAGCGGGTCGTGGGTGTCCGCACTGGATGCCGCACCATGGCTGATGACGAGCACCTCAGTGACGGTGCTGCCGCCACTGTCGGCATGAGGGAGTGGGTCGTCGATGACCAACACATGGGTGGGGAAGGCGTCAAGGGATACCGTGTCGGAGTCAACAAGCATCGGGTCGGTGGAGCCGATCGACTCCAAGTCGAAGGCGGGCTCGTTGGCGATATCAAGCTTGCCAAGGAGGCCGATGAGGCAGCTCTCGGAGCTGGCTGCGCCAGCGCCTGGCACGGGCTCATCAGAGAGGCGGGTCTCGCGGATGAGGTCAGCGAGGCAGTCTGCCGTGCAGGCGGCTTCTCTGCCCTACAGCGCGTCGACGCAGACGCCATTAGGCGTGCTAGGCTGGCGGCGCTCGCCAGGGAGGAACAAGGTTCCCGTCCAGAGCAGGTCTCCATACGATGGTGCACCTAGGCCCATGGTGGGCGCCAAATGTCGGGTGGTTGGTGCGACATATGCCAAAGGATGGCTAATCATTGTGGGAGCTAGTAAGACATCGCCGGTGCCTGGAAACGGGATGAGGCAAAGACATGCACGCCAGCGGATTTTACCCAGGTTCGGGGCTCTCCTACGAGATAACACCCCTAGTCCTGCTTTGCGAGGTCTCCGCATGGTGACTAAATAAACAAGTAGATACAAGAGGCTCCTTGAGCTGTTCGGCTAGAGGAGGAAGAGGAGCAACGCTAGCACTACTCCTCTCTCTACGTGGGTTGTGTGTGTTCTAAGAGTTGAACCCTTTGTGCGGGTGCCCCGGGGGTTTATATAGGCCTACCCCCCAGGGGTACAATGGTAATCCGGCTGGGTGTAGGACCTGGCCGTTAGTGTCTGTGGTCATCGGCTTCTCCGCCGGCTGCTGGGGCCCGCCGCCTGTGGGTCGTGCCGGCTGCCGGGCTCTCGGCCGATGGGTTAGGCCCACCACCCATGGTCCCTGTCGGCAGCTTGTTACTGTAGCCTCACCCCTGATGACGATGGCTTGGTTGGGGAGAGCGTGGCTACAGTGCCACCGCCTAGTGAGCGTTCACTGTTGCCACACCCCATTTTATCGGGTTAATGATGCACAAACTTCTAGGGAAGGGGAGGGCCGACTGTTAGGATCCGGCCTCCCCCTATGCCAACTGGTCTGGGCAAGCCACCTTCGGGTGTCTCTCTGTCAGGTATGGCCCGCCGCTTGTGGGCCATACCGACAGCCCATCGTGGAGGCGTGGCTGCTCTGCCATGGGTGATGTCATGGTCAACGTGGCAACAGTGCCGCGTCGGGCAAGGAACGGCCGCCCGGTACGTTGCACTATGGCCACGCCTACTCCGGGATTCGGGGGTGGCAGGCTGCACTATAGCCACACCCCATCTCGTCGCCATTATGTGGGTTCAAACTTTGAGGGCGCAGGGATGGGCAACCTGCTAGGAGCCGGCCACTCTGGTGGCCGCCTGCTAGGAGTCGGTCGACCCTGGGGCTGCTTTTTGGGCCTTGCCACCTTCTTGCAGTCGGCCGCTTGGACCAGCCGGCCACAACAAGGCGGCCTTCCATCTTGGAGTCTTGAGGGGCGAAGCCGGACCCGATCTCTTGAAATGCCATGGGGTGCAGATGAGGCTACCCGTGGCTATTTACTCTGACACCTTGTCCAACGTTGTGTGGGCTGTCAGCTTTTTGCCAATCAAAGTCATATGCCTCCCACTACATTAAGAACAATCCCCATCACCTGGCCCTTTGCCGTCTGGGGGCTTGATATGGTTGGTCCCCTTAAAAGGGGAAGCCACAAAAAGAAATATTTGATGGTAATGGTTGTTAAATTCACTAAATGGATAGAGGCCAAGCCAGTAAAAATAGCTAAGGTAGGGCCAGCGATTGACTTTATATCCGGCGTGGTACATTGTTACGGTGTCCCGCACAGTATCATCACTGATAATGGCTCCAATTTTACAGCTGGTGAGGTGAAAACCTGGTATGCTAAGTTGGGCATCAATCTCGACTATGAGTCCGTATACCACCCTCAAACAAATGGTCAAGTTGAACGGGCCAACGGTCTGATTATGAGTGGTATTAAGCCCAGACTAGTGCGCTCTTTACGAGAATCAGATAAACACTAGGTTGAGGAACTTGATTCCGTACTCTGGGGGCTCCGGACCATGCCCAATCGAACCATCGTATACACACCCTTCTTCATGGTGTACGGCATAGAGGCCGTATTGCCCTGCGATATTATTTATGACTCACCTTGAGTGCGCATGTAAGAAGAGCGAGAAGCCAAGTTAGATCAGCAGGACGACCTAGACGGACTCAAAGAAGAGCGCAACGTTGCAAAGGCTCGTTCCGCATTTTATCAACAGTAGGCTCGGCGTTACCAAAGCAGAGAAGTGCGGGCCAAGGCATACAATGTCGTAGAACTTGTGTTACGCCTCTCGGAAAAGAAAAAGGACAAGCTCAAACCCAAATGGGTGGGCCCTTTTATCATAGATGAAGTCCTTACTGGAGGAGCCTATCGCCTTCGCAATGCGGCGAATAACCGCCTTGAGCCGAACACATGGAACGCTGCCCGGCTCCGAAGATTCTACGCATAGTTCTGCCTCTTTAGTTTCCACTTTCACTTAGGTTGTTTCCCTTTCCCTCTCTCTCTTTCGTTTTTTCTTCTTCTTTTCTGTCCAATGTATGTTCGGATCAACAGCACTATTAGGGGTACACATCCTTAAATGTATACACCCCACCCTACATAGGGGCTTCTCTAATGAAGCATACTATTAAAAGATTACAGCTTCAATGGTCTATGTCAATTCTTTTTATACAACCTTTTGACTTTATATGCACCTCTATGACTTCAGATTTTGCCAAGATGGATTGCCTCGCTCCTATGTTTATACCCTACGTTCCCGATTGTTCGGCTAGAGTGTAATGGGAGCACCTCAGCGATTGTTACAACCGGGTCATCCGGATCCGTACCTCAGATGGCTGGAGCAAAAAGCTAGCATTCTTAAGAGAATAAGTGGTCGGCAAATAGACGACAAACTGTTTTTTAAAATAAATACGAAATCGGCTACCCGTAACCTGGATACAAGCCTAAGACATGCATGATTCCTGTCAACCCAAGGAA
Organism: Triticum aestivum; assembly: GCF_018294505.1. Lineage (NCBI taxonomy): Eukaryota > Viridiplantae > Streptophyta > Magnoliopsida > Poales > Poaceae > Triticum > Triticum aestivum. The sequence continues at coordinate 564,904,862 of NC_057807.1, forward strand.
ATGAACCCCTAACGAAACTAATTTTCTTGGAAGATGTTTCTTATGTAAGGCAGTAATATAACATAAATCCCCAAAGACATTTTGTATATTCGAGCATTACGACCTGATTGCCTGGTTTCCTAAGATATTAAAATATTTCTATCTAACATAGTATATGGAAACACTCCAACTTCTTGGTTCGGAGGTGGAAGCCGAAGGTCTCCGATGACAAAATTTTCTTTTACTAAGTTTGGCAGGAGATAAGTTCGGTCGTAAAGTACATTGATACATAGAATGGAATGCATACTCTCTTTCTATGCCATCTAAAAGGCTATCTAGCTTGCAATCTCGTTGCGAATATTTCGCCGCTATCATTACTTGGTCCTATACCAAGTTTACATGAATTTCTTTCCCATCTGGTCCCTGAGGTCCAACTCGGGCCATATGATTTGGATCGAGTCCGGTGTAGTGTGTCTTCACCATGGCACATGCTTCTCGCACACCTTCCCGGCATGCGGACATCTTCCATAGCTCGAAGCGACGCCGGAACCTTTGAACAAGTCCACCAACCCCTCCATAGTCTCTGGAGGGGCATCGGATGGCCATAGGGCTTTGGCCATATTCTTCATGGCTTTCCGGGCGCGCTCGTGCAGCTTTGACAGTTCCTTTAGAACGCCTCTTTGAATCCCGAACACTTCCTCTTCATGGCGGCCGGTTAACAAATGTGATAGCCTGGATTTTTCCTTCTCTCTTTTTCCGGACTCCATTTGCTTTTTCTTTGAATTTGGTTTTTGGAATCAATTCAAATGGATTTAACACTTGGGCATGTCCTTGAATTTCACCCAAGTGACCCATCTACCCCTCATTCAAAATTCTAATTTCTCTGAAAAATATCAAGATGACCCAAAGAATATTTTTTATAAAAGAAAAATATTCAAATTCTTCTGTGAAACTCCTTTCAGAAACTTGTGCTCCAAAGCAACCCTCATTTTTATTGCTCCGAAAATCCTGAGATAATTCCCAAATATTCTTTGAACCTTGGCCCATCTTACTGAGCAAAAATATTGCATGACTTTTCGGAATATTTTTGCTACACAAAATCATTTCACTTCTGGCCTCAAAATGCAGTTTGTACAACAAGTGTATTTTTGCTTGATCCAATGAAGCTGGTTTTTCTTGAGCTTCATTAGCCTCTTGACCAAAGCTTAAACCCAGGAGATCAGCCCTAATCACCTTCTAGAAGCCCTCCAAACTTGGCGACCAAGTTTCTGACTAGAAACTTGCCATCAAGCTCAAGTCTCATCTGGTCGGCCTCGCAGTGTGCCATCACGCTTCCTAGACCTAACACTGCATGAACAACACCACAGACATGGTTTGGCAGCACGTGGGCGTCGTCTTGACCATGCCAACGTGGTGACCACGTGAGGACATGGGCCCTGGCACGCGTTCGACACGCTCTGCACTGCGCTCGTGCTTTTGTTCAACGCGTGCTCGTCCCAGCGCTCGCCGCCGACTGCCTCACCGCGCCACCAGCTTCGACTCATCACCCTTGACCCCTCCCTTATGCTCACCGATGTCGTAGACGCTACAGCGGGCACGGGAACGTCACAGCCAAAACCCATAGTGTGCCATGTGCCTCTATTTTCTTCCTCCTCTGCTTCATGTGCTCGTCCGCAAGCAGCACAGCTCCCGCGTGAACGCTGAGCACCTCCACCCCTTGCTGGCACCGTTCGTCATTGCTCGCCGGCTTCCAGAGAGCTCCAGCGGTGCCACATACCCCTCCCCCTCCTCCTTCGTCTATAAATTGAGCCCCTCCCACCGCTCCGAGAACTCACAACTCACCACCCAACCACCACAACCCCGTAGAATAGCCGTAGCCTGGCCGGGCAGGCCTCTGGCCGCCGACCCTGACCAAAGCTTGCCGGTGATCCCCGCAACCCCTCCTCCTCTCTCAAGTGAACCTTGAGGTCGATCCACCCCTCAGGCGACTCCTTGTAGGTCCACTGGTGTCGCCTAGACGCATTTGAGCCCCAAGAACCGCACCTCTCTGTCGTCTTCCTCTTCTCTGGTGAAGCCTGACGACAGTCGTCGCTTGCCAGCTTGGTTGCGAGCTGCTCCGGCCATCTCTCAGCAAGCCACGGGTATAGGCAGGTGCGTCGTGACTGTCGGTGTCAAAACAGGCGGATCTTGGGTAGGGGGTTCCGAACTGTGCGTCTAAGGCTAATGATAACAGGAGGCGGGGGACACGATATTTACCCAGGTTCGGGCTCTCTCTATGGAGGTAATACCCTACTTCCTGCTTGATTGATCTTGATGATATGAGTATTACAAGAGTTGATCTACCACGAGATCGTAGAGGCTAAACCCTAGAAGCTAGCCTATGATTATGATTGTTCTCATCCTACGGACTAAACCCTCTGGTTTATATAGACACCTGACGGGGCTAGGGTTACACAGAGTTGGTTACAGAGAAGGAGATCTACACATCTGAATCGCCAAGCTTGCCTTCCACGCAAAGGAGAGTCCCACCCGGACACGGGACGAAGTCTTCAATCTTGTATCTTCATAGTCCAACAGTCTGGCATAAGCATATAGTCCGGCTGTCCATGGACCCCCTAATCCAAGACTCCCTCAGTGACCCCCTCTCCATTTCTATCCCTCTAGAATCGGCCAAGAACCCCTCCTCGCCGGTGTGAGCTCCGGTGAAGCGATGTCGTCGCTCTGTTTCTTTCCCCCTCCCCTCCCTCCTAACCAGCGGGGGCCACTGCCAGCCTCTCCACTCACACCCGAAGTGGTACATGTGGAGGCCTATTCTGTGAATACGTAATCAACGTCACCCCCCTGGTTTTCTGTTTAATTCAAATTAATTCAAAATTTTGACCAGAACTTTGACCAGCTGTAACTTTTATACTATAAGTCCAAAAGAGTTGATTCTCTTTGCATTGTGTTTGTTCTGAAGATCTCTAGCAGCACACCAAAGTGGAGATTTTTCCTTGTTGTCTAGAATTTCTGGTAATTTTTAGAGTGGTTTTTGATATTTTGTTTTGCTGTTTTTCAATATTTTCAGAGGGAGAAACTTGTCTTGAAGATAACCAGGAGGAGTGTAAACCTCCTCTGCACTAAGGCAAGCAACACCAACATTTGTATGGTGTCATTTCACTATCTATGATCTTTACAACTAGAATATGAGTTATTTTTCAACCATTTAATTATTTAAAGAAATATTGCTTAGTGCTAGTTATTTTTGTCATCCTTGAAATGCTTGATTAAGGTACTGGTTGAATGGATGGATTAGTTTTAGTCAGTAGAAGAAAATTCTATTAAAGTGAATGTGCTTTTATGAAAAATGGTAGTTTCTTCATGATAACTGGATTCATATAAATTATGAGGTAATTAAACTGATGTGTGATATAACCCAGTGAAGTAGAATCAGTAAGGTTTAATGGTGAGTAGTGCAAGTAGATCATTTTGATGATGTTGATCCGTTCATGTTGAGTGGTATGCTTTGCATGTCGAAGAGTTGCATGAGCATGGCATCTGATGACTTGAGTTATTTTATTTTCAATTTGAACATGATAATAATCCAACTTGAATACAATGTTGATCGAGTCATGATGCCACTGAATTGAGTTTTTCCCAGTGCGACCACATTTACCTTTATGGGGAGGTCTTGATTCAGTCTGTTTTCATGCCTCTTGACGATGCCTCCAACGAGGGAAGGTTATGGGCGTGTTGTACCCTGGCCCGGTAAGCAGACATAACCTTGTGTGCCCATTTGTTTTTATGGTACCTTGTCCCCATTTGGGACCGTTTTTGACATGACGGTGGCCGTTGATGCTTTTGGTAGGCACGGGTCCACCCATGACTTAGCCCAGAGGGGAGTTGGTCGGAGTGGCCGGGAGAGTGTCATGGAAATGGGAGAGTTTTGTCGGAATGCCATTGGTCCACCCGAATGGGATGTCGAGGCCATGGGTTCTGTGGTGTGGGTAAAGTGCGCTACCTCTGCAGATTGTATTTAATCTATCGATAGCCGCGTCCTCGGTCACGGACACAACTCATGAGTAAGTCACACCATGGATCAACATTAATAAGTAATCTTGCACACTAAAGATTTGTTGTTGGCACTAGTTATGTGATGATTCGTGGGATCATGAGATGATCATGGTTGGCATCGAAGTGTTGACTTCAGGTGTCATCTTAGTATGATCACCGTTCGGTTACGAGGTAACCCGTCTGGTAAGAGAGTCCGAGTGACTTGGTGCACAAGTTGGTTTCACCGCATCAGTAGTATGATTTGCATTGCATTAACCTGAATAATTGTCATGATATTGTTCGACATTATGCTTATGTTGTTGTGAGCTTGCAATTACATTCAATGTACTGACCTAGCATGTCATGCCAGATTTCAGGCAAGTCAAATCGGATCAGAGAGCTTCCCGCGTGTAGATTGTGTCCAAATTGGTGTCCCTGTGCTATGGAGTTCCACCTCGTCGTCGTTCCGCTGCCGCGTAGTTTATGTGATCGAGGCCCTTCATGTTCATTAAATAATGTACATACTATTCAGCCGCACCGTGTGTGCTCCTTGGCCTCGCAACTGGATGTAATATCAGACCTATGTTTCTGCTAGCATCAATAAAGCGGTTGTTTTCTATACCATGTTGTTCTGGGTTGCCAGAAGACTGGATCTCTGGGTTAGCAATGCAAGGTAAACCGGTCGCTCTAAGCCGGGGTGCCACAACACTTGGTATCAGAGCCGCGCTGACTGTAGGACACGCTAGATCGTTAATGAGTTAGATGAACGGTAGGTAGTTTCGTCTGAGTGCCGTAGTAATAGAAATTGATTGTTGCATTGCATGCATTTTATTTGTTGTTATTACTAACTGTCTGATGGTTATGAGTGTAGATGGCTCCAGTTCCGATCATGTACCATCCTGAGCCAGCTTCATACACATCGCCGCACCTGCTTCAGAATGTGTGGCGACGACTCTACCCAGAGGGTGCTGATGTAGTGTATCAGGTGTATCAGGAGCATCTGGTCGGTTCGTTGTATGAGTACTATGCGGAGGTCACTCTACACCACAATTCTCCTTCCGGTGCTTACACCCATTCCTCTAAGGGTGGTTTCGCTTCTACGTCATCTCAGGTTGTCCAGTTCGCTGTGATCAAGGCTCTTGTAGACTTGCGCTATAACGAGGTTTGCATGCACACCCACCCAGGTTTCTATTACTACCCGTCTCCGCACGAGAACGGGTGTATTCGCTTCCCTCTTATTGATCCGGCATGCGATCGTCCTTCTAGCCACCTTTCTTGCTATATCACTGCCAGTTATCTCTTGGTCTATGAGTTCGCCTAAGAGCTAACCCGAGCCCGGATAGCCCTCGACATTGCTCGGAATAAGAACCCTCCACCTACTGTCGGTTTTTCTCCATACATTCCTCCAGCTTCTGTTACCCCGGTTACTTCGGTGACCACTCAGGATGCCACTCACCCTTTGGCAGTAACCCCTCATAGTGCCCCTGCTGCGTGGGCTTCCCTTGTCGCTACTCGTGCAGCCCCTATGCTCAGATCTCACCTGCACCTACCCCTGAGGGAGAGTCCTCGAGGCAGCACTGCCGTTTCACTTTTAACCCAGAGGTATCCACTATCAGCTCAGGATCTGAGTCCGGTTCAGGAGAGGAGCCCACAGCAGCGCCAGCTGAGCACTAGATCGTTAGAGTATTGCATTCGTCATGAGGATGATGTATGGAGGTATTCATACGAGTCATGATTCTTAGCTTCATGTATGAGGGTAGTGAACCCGTCATGATGTTTATCTTTCATGTTTGAGTCTATGTATAATTATGTTGGAACCTTTTTATTTATTTGCCTTGGTTTCTTCTCGCCGTTTTCTTCCGGGATTGTTGCTGGCTTTTCCTCCCATTCTTGGATATTTCTCATCTTGGTTGCTTTGTATTGGGAAAATAAATAATAGGATAACACGGGGAGGCAGCAGCAGCCATGCTTGTGAGGATGTCCTTGTTGGTTGCTCAGCAAGACAGGCAGTACAATCCCCCGAGCCGTTCCAGCCACCACCGCCTCCACTGCCACATCCGCCCTCCACTTAGAAAATCATGCGTATGTTTGAAGAAAGAAGGAACAACAATCTGATTGAGCTATTGAGAAGTGTGCAAGCTATGGTTGGGCAGAATAGAAATGTGAATGGTCATTACTCCAAACCGTCAGATTTTCAAAGGACCAAGCCTCCCAGTTTCAGTCAAGTTATCGATCCTTGGGAAGCCGATGATTGGTTAAGGACTATTAAGAAAAATCTAGAGATTGCTCGCACTGAAGAAGGTGACAAGGTTTCGTTGGCCACGCATTATCTTGAAGTAGCTGCCGCTATATGGTGAGATAATGCTAAGGCTATGTGGCCTGCGGACGAAGAGATTACTTGGACCAAATTCAAGGATCATTTCCGCAAGTATCATATTCCAGCCGGGATTATGAAGATCAAGAAGCGCGAATTCCTTGCTCTCACTCAAGGTATCCTGTTAGTAAGTGAGTACCTGCACAAGTTCAACCATCTGGTCCGCTATTCTCTTTATGATGTGGCGACAGAAGAAAGGAAGGTCGACATATTTCTTGGAGGATTGAACCAACACCTCAGATGCACTCTCAGTATGTTTTATTTCCCGGATTTCCAAACTCTGGTGAACAAGGCCCTCATCGCAGAAAGGGAACACAAGCTCATGCACGACAACAGGCCCGCTAATAATGACCACAAGCGCAAATTTGAGCCTAAGAAGGATGTGCAGCCAGTACAGAAGGCTCGTACTTGGGAGCAGGCTCAGGTGGAGTACAAACCCAATTGGCAGCAGAATGTTAACAAGACCACTACCCAAGTCAAGAATGTCGTGACTAGCCCGGTATGCGAAGAATGTCAGTGCAACAATTCCTGCTTTAATTGTGGGCAAACCAGACATTATGCCAAACAGTGCCCCAAGAACGGCAAGCCAACCGCTCCATTCAGGCCTCAAGTCAACCACATGGAGCCCTTTTTCATCCAGAGGACCATCCACGGGCAGATCCATCGCATCTCTGCCGACCTAGCCCAAGAGGACCCGGAAGTCATCATTGGTATGTTTCCTATTAATAACATACCTGCAATAATTTTATTTGACTCTAGGGCTTCCCACTCTTTTATATCGTGGAGTTTTGTTGCCCAAAACAAATTTCCTTGCTCGATTTTGGGAAAAAGTATGATGGTACAATCCCTGGGATCTGTGCTCAGAAGCAATCAGGTCTGCTGTAATCTGGAAATTGATATCAAGGGAGTCAGATTTCCAACATCCTTGATAGTCATCGAGTCTGCCAAATTGGATATTATTTTGGGAATGAGTTGGTTAACCCAATATCAAGTATCCATCAAGTGTGCGACCAGAGAAGTAACCATGACAAGTCAGGAAGGTTGAACCACAAAATTCTATGCCCGCAAGAAGGAAATGGTTTTCACGGTTGTGGCTGAAGAATTGGAATTGATTCCTGTGGTCGGTGAGTTTCCAGATGTATTTCCTGAGGAGTTACCAGGAATGCCGCCAGATAGGGAGCTTGAGTTCACAATTGACCTGGTGCCTGGAACCGCACCAATATATAGGAAGTATTACCGGATGCCTTCGTCGGAATTAGGGGAATTAAAGAAACAGCTTGATGAGATGCTTCAGAAAGGATACATCCATCCAAGCTCTTCTCCATGGGGATCGCCCGATATATTCAGGGATAAAAAGGATGACAGTATTCGGATGTGTGTGGACTACCGATAGCTAAATGATGTCACCATCAAGAACTAATATCCACTGCCAAGGATTGATGATTTGTTCGATCAACTCAGTGGGGCAAAAGATTCTCCAATATTGATTTGAGGATCGGATATACCCAACTCAAAATCAAGAAGGAAGATATCCCCAAGACCGCGTTCACTAATCGGTACGGTCTTTATGAATATACCGTCATGTCCCTCGGTCTCACCAATGCCCCTGCCTTTTTCATTCATATGATGAATAAGGTATTTGTGGATTTCTTGGATAAGTTTTTGGTGGTATTCATCGATGACATCCTCATTTACTCAAAACGCGAAGAAGAGGAGAAGGAACACCTCAGATCAGTTTTGTAAAGGCTCCATGACCATCAGCTTTATGCGAAGTTCAGCAAGTGTGAGTTTTGGCTCAAGCAAGTTGGGTTTTTAGGGCATGTTCTTTCAGTAGAAGGGATAGCTCTCGATCTAAGTAAAGTGAAAGATGTACTTGACTGGACCGCACCCACGACAGTATGAGAGATCAGGAGTTTCCTTGGACTAGCCGGATACTACCGCTGCTTTATCGAAGGATCCTCTAAGATTTCCAAGCCAATGATAGAGCTCCTCAAGAAGGACAAGAAGTTTGAATGGACTAAGTACTGTGAAAGGAGCTTCAACGAGCTAAAAGCCAGACTGACGTCAGCCCCAGTATTGACTCTTCCAGACATCTACCACAATTTTGATGTATACTGCGACACCTCCAGGAAAGGCCTTGGATGTGTACTCATGCAAGATGGCAAGGTTGTGGCGTACGCATCCCGACAGTTACGGCCTCACGAAGGGAACTATCCAACTCATGATTTGGAACTGGATGCTATTGTGCATGCTTTGAAAATTTGGACACTATCTCATTGGAAAAAGGTGTCAAATATTTACCGACCACAAGAGTCTCAAATATATATTCACTCAACCAGATTTAAACCTTCGGCAACAAAGATGGCTCGAGTTGGTCAAGGATTATGACCTCGGGATAAATTATCATCCGAGTAAAGCCAATGTGGTTGCCGATGCCCTCAGCCGCAAGCCTGCCAGTCCGAATGCTTTAATGGATTCCTTGCCTCCTAAACTTCATGAGGAGATCGCTCAGCTCAATTTGGTGATAGTCCTCGCACGTTGGGCACTGCAAATGAAACATACTAGATTCAGTAGGAATAAAAATGCATCAATGATGGCGGCTACCATCCTAGGATTGCCCACGACCAAGGGACTTGGATTTACGGGGATGGATGAAGAATTCATACCTAGTTCTCCCTGAGAAAACCCTATGCAATAGCCGAGAGGGGGTTTTCTCTGAACAAGCAGACGAGGGAGAAGGGGATTCAGGCCCAGTGAGAGTGGGGGTTTTCTCTGAACAAGAAGACGAGGGAGAAGCGGATTCAGGACCAGTGAAATATTACTGCTTCATCCATCCTGCTTACTACTAAAGCTGGAAAGGTGGGGTTTTTTGTGATTTCACGGCTCATTGGGAATTAATGCGGCGCTACGACAAGGGTGAGTCTACCGTGCAGTTGTGCACTATAATTTGGTGCATGGCACGTGGACCCCATTGCTGGATGCCCCACATATCAGTGGAAGGAAGTAGAAAGGCAGGATTAACTAGTTACACATAAATATATTTTTGATAGAGAGATACTCCCTCTGTAAAGAAATATAAAAATCTTTTATATCACAACTTTATACATAAGAAAAATCAAGGGGAATATATATAAAATAATATGGGGGTTCAGCTGAGAATATAATACTCAGACAGGCTCACGGTTCTGGACTTTGGGCCACAGGCCAGTGGGCCTGCATGTTTGGTGGCCCATGTGTTCTACCTCAACGCATTTCATATTGCAAGCGATCGGTACGGCGCAGGTTTTAGATGTTGTCACAAGGCGAATACAGAAAATTGAAAAGCACAGCAGCTGTTAGAATGAAATCAAACGACAGTTCCTAACCAGCAATCAGGGTTGCAATTCTATCAACGATATCCTACGTGATAAATAATACTGTAGTACTACATATACACACAGGACACTTGTTTCATCATGCCATATTATTACATCAAAATCTCTCGTAGGATAGATCAGTTCGGCTATTGCGTGCTGCTACTGAAGTATTTCAAAGTTGATTTGGACTAGCTCTCCTTGCCGAGAAAGTTTGATTTTGACATCATCCCATACCGCAAGATTTGATTTAGATTTGAACCTTGACCATCCTTTAGCATCAATCATCATGCGACCTAACTTAATTGCATAACTATTGAATTTCATGCTTGCACTTAACACCAATATTCTTACTAAAGCATAATTACTAACCAACATGACTCCCATATTACTATTCCATATCTCAAACTATTACAAGGAATCAAGTTTAATATCCAATGATCTTCATGAAAGTATTTATTATATCCCCCTTGAATATCTATCACTTCGGGACTAATTTCATATATTACCATTGCTACTAACAAGCTCTCAAACAAATTTAAGTGAAGAACAAGAGCATAAATATTTTTTCTCATCTCTTAAAATAATATAAGTGAAGCATGAGAGGATTTCTTCAAAGAAATTACTAACTCTCAAATTGATCTAAGTGAAGCATGAGAGTATTTCTTTGAAATTAAGGCACCACCATGCCCAAAAAGATATAAGTGAAGTACTAGAGCAATTCCATAGCTCAAAAAATTAAAGTGAAGCACACAGAGAAATTCTAACAAATCATAGCATCATTATGGCTCTCTCAAATAGGTGTGTCCAGCAAGGGTGATTGTGACAAACCAAAAATCAAAACAAGCAAATACTCATGTAATACAAGACACTCCAATCAAAACTCATGATATGTGACTAATAAAAATATAGCTCCAGGTAAAATTACTGATGGTCATTAGAAGAAAGAGGTGATGCCTTCCGGAGCATCCCCAAGCTGAGTTGCTTGGTTCTCCTTGAATATTACCTTGGGGTGCCATGGCCATGCCCAAGCTTAGTCTTTTTTCACTCCTTATTCCTTCATCCATCGTGATCTCACCCAAAACTTGAAAACTTCAATGACATAAAACTTAACAAAAACCTTGGTGGGATTCGTTAGTATAATAAAGCAAATCGGCACTTTAAGTATTGTTGCAAACCAATTAATAATTTATTATTGTATTATTCCTACTTTATTATAACTTTTCCATGGCATATACCCCCATACAATCCATAGCTAGGCATAATGCGTAGATTCAAGTATTCTCATCTTTGGTTTTTGCTACCTTTATAAGAGTTTTCTCAAACCCGGGAAGCTCTTTATGCTTCCCAATATTCTCAGGAAATAAAACCATCTTGAGATCCAAAATATCCAACCGCTTGTTACACAAAGTAATCAAAGTATTCATGTGACTGAGGTTTCCACTAATATTTTTGAGAGGTTCATTAGAATTTTGTAACGCAACCAATTTTTTTTGTATATCACCCAATTTGTATAATATCTGGATCCCTTCTTGACTAAAAGTAAATCCTTTTTGTGGTGGTGGAACTACCAATATTCCCTCTGTTATTTCATAAGCAGCATTAGCATCAATCTCAACGAAATTCCCTTTAGTGGCAAAATCCAAAAGTCGTCTATGATGCATGGTTAAACCTATATAAAAATTGCGGAGCAAATTTTTGGACCACCATTTGTATTGCAAACATGGTAAGATTAACCTATACCAATCATCTTTCAAATTTTCTCCTTGTTTCTATTCGAAACATAGAACTTCAAAATCTGGTGACAATGGAGGGGTAGTCATGCCAGTCATGATGACCAAAACAAAAAAAGTCAAATGAAAAGAAGGCAAATAAAAAGGAAAATATTTTTGTGATTTTCTGAAAATGTTTTAAAAGCAGGGGAGATGAAAACAAGAGGCAAGTAGCAAATAAAGTAATTGCAAGGAGATGATATTTGTGATTGGGTACTTGATAGATGTTGATGATGTCTCCACGACAATGGCGCCAGAAATTCTTCCTGATTGCTTGTACTGCATTGGTAATTCCCCGAAGAGGATAGGATGATGTAGCACAACAACGCTAAGTATTTACCTCAGTTATGAAACCAAGGTTATCAATCTAGTAGGAGAACCAAGCAACACTATGTAAACAACACCCGCACATAAATAACAAATACTTGCAACCCACCGCGTAAGAGGGGTTGTCAATCGCTCCTCGGTATTGAGATAGACTAAATTGTATGATGTTTGACAAGATCTAGCAAAAACACAGAATAAAATAATAAAGAGAAAGTGCAACAAGGTATTTTTGGGTTTTAATATGATAGGAACTAGACTCGGGGGCCGTAGATTTCACTAGAGGCTTCTCTCGAGATAATAGCATACGGTGGGTAAACAAATTACTGTTGGGCAATTGACAGAAGAGCAAATAATTATGATGATATTGAAGGCAATGATCATGTATATAGGCATCACGTCCAAGATTAGTAGACCGACTCCTGCCTGTGTGTACTACTATTACTCCACACATCGAGCGCTATCCAGCATGCATCTAGTGTATAAAGTTCATGGAAAAACGAAGTCATGCTATAAGAACGATAACATGATGTAGACAAGATCTATTCATGTAGGAATAGACCCCATCTTTTTATCCTTAATGGCAACAATACATGCGTGTCATGTCTCCTTCTGTCACTGAGATTGAGCACCGCAAGATCAAACCCATCACCAAGCACCTCTTCCCATTGCAAGAAAAATCAATCTAGTTGGCCAAACCAAACCAAAGTTTCGAAGAAGAAATATGAGGCTATAAAAATCATGCATAAAAGAGTTCAGCAAAGACTCAAATAGTATTCATGGATAGATCTGATCATAAACTCACAATCCATCGGATCACGACAAACACACCGCAAAAATTCAATACATCAAAAAGATCTCCAAGAACATCGAGGAGAACATTGTATTGAAGATCAAAAAGAGAGAAGAAATCATCTACCTACTACCTACGGGCCCGTAGGTATGTGATAAACTATGGACGCATCATCGGAGGGGCAAGGGTGATGATGAAGAACCCCTCCGTGATCGTTGACCCCTCCGGCAGAGTGCCATAGAAGGCCTCTAGATTGGATCAAGTGGTTCTGGAACTTGTGACGACTGGAATTGTGTTTCGTCGACTCCCCTAGGGTTTTCGGATTTTAGTGTATTTATGGAGGCAGAGGTCGGTGGAGGGGGTGCACGTGGGCCCCACTACGTACCAGGGCACGCCCTGGTGCCTAGTGGGCCCCACAGGGGCCCTCTAGTGCACTTCTTGGGCCTCCTGGGTGTCTTCTGGGCAGAAAAAAATTCTCCAAAAAGTTTTGTGGCATTTGGACTTAGTTTGGTATTAATTTTCTGCAAAGCAAAAAACAGCAACTGGCACTGTGCACTATGTCAATAGGTTAGTCCCAAAAAATGATATAAAGTTGCTAGTAAATGAATATAAAACATCCAAGAAAGATAATATAACAACATGGAACACTCAAAAGACCTTGATACGTTGGAGACGTATCAAGGTGCCCCTCTACACATACCTGAAGATGAAGTTGTTGGGTCCCAAGGGATCATCACCATCACTGGCTACTACAAGAAGTCCCTCGAGAGTGCCTCAGCCGGCACTAAGTGGGCTGAGTCCCTGGTCATCGCCGATGAGAAGCGCCAGCTTGACTGGCTTGTGGCCCTGTCAGGAGAGCAGCCAGCCATGCCAGCTGCAAAATTGAAGTGGACGGCTGATGAGACGCAGTTCTAGCCATCCAAGGGCACCAAGAGGGTCCCGCTAGACCCAGCTGACCCAAGCTAGTGCATCATCATGGGTACCCGCCTTTACAATAAAAAGGAAGGTGAGCTCGTCGACTTCCTCCATGAGAATCGGGATATCTTTGCTTGGTCCCCCAAGGACATGTTGGGTGTCCCAAGGATATACGTCATCCACCACCTCCACGTGTGGCCAGATGCCAAGCCAGTCAAGCAACTGCTCCACCTCTTCTCTGAGGAGAAGCAAAGAACCATCGGTGAAGAAATCGTCAGGCTGCTTGAAGTCCGCTTCAACATGGACTGGCCAACCCAGTCCTGGTGCTGAAGAAGAACAAGACCTGACGCGTGTATATCCACTACACCTGCTAAAAGCACAAGTGCTCCTTGGGTGATTTTGGTAATTTATGTCAACATATCTCTTGTTGGACTAATACTTTTATCTAGTATATTCCAGATAAAGTCCAACAGTGGAGTGGCATGGACAAGAGGATGTGGAACCCCTTCAAGATGCTAAGGACAAAGGATTGGCTCAAGCTTCAAAGTTCAAGACTCTACATTTTACTTTTAGTGATCCTAGATCACATTGAGTCTATAGGAAAGCCAATACTATTAAAAGGGGATGAGGTGTTGCTTAATGGCTTCCTTGCTCTCATGATGCTTAGTGATATGCTCGAAAGCCCTTAACCACTTTCTCACATCCACATATGTCCAAAACCAAAAGTCAAACTCGGCCCCACCGATTTGATTCATCTGGCGCCACCGAGTTCATTGACATAGCCACTGCCAAAAACCCTAGTCTTTTCGGTCTAACCGATAGGGATCTCGGTCTCACCGACATGGGATTGTAAACTCTCTGTTTCCCTTTGCAACGTTTCGGTCCAACGGAGATGAACCGATCGGTCACACTGAGTTTGCAATGTAAACTCTTTGTTTCCCTTTCGTAACGTTTCGGTCCAACCAAGATGAGCGAATCGGACCCACTGAGTTTGCCTGAACAACTCTCTGGTTAGCTAATTACCAAGTCGGTCCCATCGAGTTTGTGTAATCAGTCAAACCGAGATTACATTATGCCCTAACCCTAAAGATATTGGTCCCACAGAAATTCCTAATGGTCACATAATGTACTGAATCGGTCTGACTGAGTTTTATTATTCGGTCCCACCGAGTTTGGTATATTGTGTGTAACGGTTAGATTTTGTGTGGAGGCTATATATACCCCTCCACCCTCTCCTCATTCATGAGGAAAGCCATCAGAACGTGCCTACACTTACACTACTTATTTTCTTAGAGAGAACCACCTACTCATGTGTTGAGACTAAGATATTCCAATCCAACCATATGAATCTTGATCTCTAGCCTTCCCCAAGTTGCTTTCCACTCAAATATTCTTTCCACCAAATCCAATCCTATGAGAGAGAGTTGAGTGTTGGGGAGACTATCATTTGAAGCACAAGAGAAAGGAGTTCATCATCAACACACCATCTATTACCTTTTGGAGAGTGGTGTCACCTAGATTGGTTAGGTGTCACTTGGGAGCCTCCGACAGGATTGTGGAGTTGAACCAAGGAGTTTGTAAGGGCAAAGAGATCGCCTACTTCGTGAAGATCTACCCTAGTGAGGCAAGTCCTTCATGGGCGATGGCCGTGGTGGGATAGACAAGGTTGCTTCTTCGTGGACCCTTTGTGGGTGGAGCCCTCCGTGGACTCACGCAGTCGTTACCCTTCGTGGGTTGAAGTCTCCATCAACGTGGATGTACGATAGCACCACCTATCAGAACCATGAAAAAAACATCCGTGTGTCCAACTGCGTTTACATTCTCCAATCCCATCCCTTTACTTTCTCGCAAGTTGCATGCTTTACTTTCCGCTGCTTATATACTCTTTGCATGCTTGCTTGATTTGAATTGTTATGTTTGAAATTGTGCCAATGTATCACCTCAACTCGAAAAACTTAAAAACTGCCAGCTTTATTTGTTAAGGGTCTAATCACCCCCTCTAGACACCTCTTCTCGGTCCTTTTAATTGGTATCAGAGCTTTGGTCTCCATTGCTTTGGTTTAATCACCATTGGAGGAAGATGGATGAGTCTACGTTGGGGAGTCTTAGACATAGAGTGCCTATACTAGATGGGGAGTATTTTCATGAGTGGAAAAATGAGATGCTTGTGATTTTCAATGAATATCATTTGAAGAAGTACATTACTAGGCCTTGTACACCTCATGTTGATCCTATGCATCCTACCCTTGATGAGTCATTTGACATGATTCGCAATCTTAGGACTGTTAATCTTATCACTAGAGGCTTGCCTAGAAACTTGATTGGTTGCTTGCCTACTCTTGATTGTGCCTACACTATATGGAGATTTCTTGAGGAAAGATTTCCAAACTATTCCTTGCAAAACTTAGATGAAATCCTTCATAAGTCTATTGCTTTGAGTAAGATGAATTCCAATGATCCTAAGTTTGGTGATTACCTATTTGAGTTTAGAAATCTCATGCGTGCCAAAGGGGGTGTAGGAATCATTAGCAATATTATTTTCGAAGCTATTAGAATTCATAAAGATGAACATTATCAAAATCATATATCTAATGAATCACTTCTCTAGGAAATGATCATTTGCAAGATGATGTTGAACATGGATACTATGATGAGGATGATGATAGTGACTATGATCTTGATGATGCAATGAGACACTTTGGTCTTATGGCTAATCTTCGCGGCTACATGGCTGGAGGAAAGGAATGGGTCCTTGATAGTGGATGTACCGATCACATGACTGGAGACAAGGAAATGTTTCGTGAGCTTGCTGGAAACAACGGTCCTCGAAAGTATGTCACTTTTGGTGATAACTCAAAGGGTAAGGTGGTTGGCCTCGGTAAGGTGGCCATCTCACATGATAGCTCCATACAAAATGTCATGCTCGTTGAATCTCTTGGCTATAACTTACTTTCGGTATCTAGACTTGCTGATTTCGGTTTCAATGTCCTATTTACCAAAGTAGACTGCCAAGTGTTTCGTAGAGATAATCATGAAATGGTCTTTACCGGTATACGTAGAGGTGATCTATACATTGTTGATTTCACAAAAAAGGCTCAACCTAGAACTTGCTTAATTGCTAAATCTTCTAAAGGCTGGTTGTGGAATAGAAGGTTAGGTCATGTGGGCATGCGAAACCTTGACAAGCTTATTAAAGGTGATCATATCCTTGGTGTTAAAGATGTCATATTTGATAAGGATAGGCTTTGCAGTGCTTGTCAAGCAGGTAAACAGGTTGGAGGAGGCCACCCCGTGAAGAACATCATGACCACAAGGAGACCGCTCGAGCTACTTCACATGGATCTCTTCGGACCCAACGCTTACAAAAGTCTCGGTGGAAACTCATTTGGTCTAGTTATAGTTGATGATTTTTCAAGATTTACGTTGGTGTTCTTTCTTGATGATAAACCGCGGGTCCAAAAGATCTTCAAAAACTTTGCTAGGAGGGCCCAAAATCAATTTGATGTGAAGATCAAGAAGGTTCGCAGGGACAACGGAACGGAGTTCAAGAACACCAATGTGGACACCTTTCTTGACGAAGAAGGGATCTCACATGAGTTCTCAGCTACGTACACACCTCAACAAAATGGATTTGTTGAGAGGAAGAACCAGACGCTCATTGAAATGGCGAGAACGATGATTGATGAGTGCAAGACACCAAAGCACTTTTGGGCGGAAGCGGTTGAGACAGCTTGTCACGCAACAAATCGCTTGTATCTCCACAAGCTACTCGGCAAGATGATATACGAGCTTCTCACCAGTAATAAGCCCCAAGTTGGATACTTTCGAGTATTTGGCTCAAAGTGCTACATTCTTGATAAGCATCGTCGTTCTAAATTTGCTCCTAAATCTCATGAGTGTTGCCTACTTGGTTATGGCTCAAACTCTCACACTTACCGTGTCTACAACAATTTCACCCGAAAGGTTGAACAGACGGTAGATGTGAAGTTTGATGAATCTAATGGCTCACAAGTAGAGCAATTGCCAATTGATGTAGGAGACAAAGACCCTTCGAAAGAAATTCAAGACTTGTTTATTGGGAAGGTCCATCCAATGGAAGTGAAGGAGAGTACCTCGTTCGTCCAAGTGGAAGCTTCTACCTCACGCCAAGGTGAACCAAGAATTGACTTGGAAGCATCCACAAGTGGGACACACCAAGATGAAGGAAACGAGGAAGTACACGAAGATGAACCTCATCAACCTCCTTCACCACCACGACAAGAGAACGACAACGTCAACAATGAAGAAGGCCAAGAATAGGAACGAGATGATGAAAATGATGTTCCACTCCAGTCAAAACAAAAGCTCACACGCGTTCGAGCAAGAGTCGCCAGAGACCATCCCGTCGATAACATCTACAATGATATCCAAATCGGGAGAATCACCCGCTCTAAAACTCGTTTGGCTAATTTTTGTGAACATTATTCATTCATCTCTAGCATTGAACCCATGAAGGTTGAAGAAGCATTGGAAGATTCGGATTGGATAAATGCCATGCATGAAGAGCTACACAACTTTGAGAGAAACCAAGTGTGGATGTTGGTCGAGAAGCCCGACAACAACCACAACATCATCGATGCCAAATGGGTGTTTCGCAACAAGCAAGATGAAGATGGACAACTTGTTCGCAACAAAGCACGTCTCGTCGCCCAAGGCTACACTCAAGTCGAAGATATGGACTATGGTGAGACATATGCTCCCGTTGCTAGACTTGAGTCCATTCGCATATTGCTTGCCTATGCTAATCACCATGATATCACTTTGTACCAAATGGACATTAAAAGTGCTTTTCTAAATGGTGAAATTGAGGAGGAAGTCTATGTTAAACAACCTCCCGGATTAGTTAATCCTAAGAAACCCAATCATGTTTACAAACTTCACAAAGCTCTTTATGGTCTTAAACAAGCTCCTAGAGTGTGGTATAGATGCTTGACCAAGTTCCTCATTGAAAAAGGCTTTGAGATAGGAAAGATATATTCTACTCTTTTCACTAAGAGGGTTAATGGAGAATTATTTGTATGTCAAATTTATGTTGATGATATTATCTTTGGATCAACTAACCCTCATTTTAGTGAGAATTTTGGGAAGCTTATGTCGGAGAAGTTTGAGATGTCTATGATGAGTGAACTCGAGTTCTTTTTGGGTTTGCAAATCAAGCAAACTAAGAAAGGAACCTTTGTTTCTCAAACAAAGTATACCAAGGACTTATTCAAGAAGTTCGATATGCAAGAATGCAAAGGTATGAGTACATCCATGCCTACTAGTGGACATCTTGACTTGACTAAGGACGGTGAACCCGTTGATCAAAAATTTTATCGCTCTATGATTGGTTCATTGTTATATCTATGTGCCTCTCATCCCGATATCATGCTAAGTCTGTGCATGTGTGCACGATATCAAGCAGCCCCCAAAGAATGTCATCTTAAGGTTGTGAATACTTAATACATACACCAAATTTTGGCATTTGGTATCCAAAGAGGGCCTCTTTTAATATTGTTGGTTACTCCCACTCAGACTATGCCGGTGACAAGGTTGATAGAAAGTCCACTTCGGGTACTTGTCAATTTCTTGGTAGATCTCTTGTGTCTTGGTCCTCCAAGAAACAAAACTCGGTATCCTTATCCACCGCCGAAGCGGAATACATTGTCGCTGGATCATGTTGTGCTCAATTACTTTGGATGACCCAAACTCTTAAAGATTATGGGATATATGTGAAACATGTTCCATTGCTTTGTGACAATGAAAGTGCTATTAAGATTGCTCATAATCCCGTGCAACATTCTCGAACTAAGCATATTGAAGTTCGTCATCATTTCATTCGAGATCATGTTGCTAAGGGAGATATCAACCTTAAGCATATTCGCATCGACAAGAAATTGGCAGATATTTTCACTAAACCACTTGATGAGAAAGTGTTTTGTAGGTTGAGAGGTGAATCGAACATCATTGATGCTTCAAACTTGGAGTAGGAACTCCAGTTGGATACATGCTAGGGATGAGCCTATAACTAATCCTTGATGTTTCTCTTATGATGAAAATCATGTCTTGGATATATTTGCACCCTTGCATGCTATCTAACCCTTATAGGTATTTGGTGAAATGTAAATCTATGAGATTGCAACTCACCCATATTGTGAGCAGTATCTACATCACCAAAACTCTACAATCCGGTGGTTGAGGACAAGGAAGCATGAAACTCTTCAAATATATACTTTTGACAATTTATATATCAAAACTCTTTTGGTATCATATTTCATAATTATCATTTTTGATACACAAGTGTTATTCCTTGCAAGAATAACTCATGTAGGTAGATGAACTCAAAATTCCAAGTGGAGCTCCCAACTCTTGATGAGCTACATCAACCTCGAGCATCCCACACAAGTTCAACTACATAATCAAGATCATCACCACCACCCAAGGTATGTTATTCCATCTTAGAGAAGCTTTACCCCAAGAAATGGGTCAAAGCAACTCAACAAGATGAGAATACATCAAAATGCTTAAACAAAAAATGGCAACCCCATTTTAAGCTTAAACGACGAGTATGACCTATGATCAAGTGTCTTCACTTGACTCCTAAGTCAATATACTCTAACATAGGTGACTTTGTCACCGACCATCTCTAGATGAAGTTTTCTAGTGTTTCTCCATGTTCTTGCATTTGACTTATGCATATTTGTTTTCCCCTTTCAAAAAACTTCATCTAGACTTCTGTTCTTTTCTTTTCTCTGTTATT
The DNA here is from genome assembly GCF_018294505.1 of Triticum aestivum. Lineage (NCBI taxonomy): Eukaryota > Viridiplantae > Streptophyta > Magnoliopsida > Poales > Poaceae > Triticum > Triticum aestivum. The sequence goes on from NC_057807.1 coordinate 564,925,182, forward strand.
TTTTGCATTTTCCCTGCATCCAATTCATTGCAAAACATTCAGTTAAATTCCCTGCAAATCTTTGTGAGATTTTATTCGCATAGTGAGCTGAGATGACTAGTGTATTCTCAGTAATGAACTCAGACACACCGATCTGCCTCCTTCGGTCAAACCAAATTTTTTGGTGCCACCAAAGAATGCAACTCGGTGAAGTCGATTTCAATGCTGAGAAACAACCTGTCATTTACTTTCTGCATGTTTTGTTCCAGCTCCACTCGATGATTCTTATCCTCTACCAGCATCCTATTTTTCCCTGTTACTTTGCCATGTGACTCAAGGACCAATCCTATTTTGACTCACACTCCAGAGAAGACCCTTCTTGGAAATTGATGTCAAAGGGAGAGAGAGAGTTCACATCAAAGCTTAATCATATCAAAAGGGGAAACAAAGATGAATAATCACAGCAAAGTGAGACCCCAGATGCTTGGTATTCAAAGAGGAGAGAAGTCACATGTCTTTTAGAGGGGAAAGAAATGTTCTTGTTTCTTGTGTGTTTGTTTTGTTCTGATTTTCTATTCCTTATCTTCTCCCAATATCCTATGTAAGATTCAGGAGGAGCAAGACATCTAAAGGAAAAAAATCCTCAAATTCATTGCATATCTTTACCTTTGGGGACATGGCTACATTCAAATAGAGTACCTAGTACTCACTCTCTACATGTCATCCCAATCTTGTTACTCTTGTGGTTTCCTGCTCCGGCTTTGTTTAGTAGATGTTTCTGTGTTGTCTAACCCTGTTTTCTCAGGTTCATCTCTACCAAAGCTAGCTCAAGACCACAAGGTAAGTATATGCATCACACTCATGTGCATGAGGATCTCTTGCTGATGTACATATTGTTTGCAAGGAGGACTCATAAGCATGAAGGTATATTCTCTTCATTCACATCATTCACTCTGATGCATATAGCCAAGATACATGTAACTCTTTGCTTGCTCTGACATGGTTATGCACTCACATGCTCTTATGTTCCATATTCACATGATTGCATACATGTAGGGGGGCCTATGCATGTTACATGTTGTTCTACCAAATCTTTACCTGCCTTTATCTATATCCTTATCTAAAGCTTTGATGTATGTTGTCATCAATTACCAAAAAGGGGGAGATTGAAACCACAAGTGCTCCCTGGGTGATTTTGGTAATTTATGTCAACATATCTCTTGTTGGACTAATACTTTTATCTAGTATATTTCAGATAAAGTCCAACAGTGGGGTGGCATGGACAAGAGGATGTGGAACCCCTTCAAGATGCTAAGGACAAAGGATTGGCTCAAGCTTCAAAGTTCAAGACTCTACATTTTACTTTTAGTGATCCCAGATCACATTGAGTCTATAGGAAAGCCAATACTATTAAAAGGGGATGAGGTGTTGCTTAATGGCCTGCTTGCTCTCATGATTCTTAGTAATATGCTCCAAAGCCCTCAACCACTTTCTCACATCCACATATGTCCCAAACCAAAAGTCAAACTCGGCCCCACCGATTTGATTCATCCGATGCCACCGAGTTCATTAACATAGCCACAGCCAGAAACCCTAGTCTTTTCGGTCTCACTTATAGGGATCTCGGTCTCACCGAGATGGGATTGTAAACTCTCTCTTTCCCTTCGCAACGTTTCAGTCCAACCAAGATGAACCGATCGCTCACACCGAGTTTGCAATGTAAACTCTCTGTTTCCCTTTCGTAACGTTTCGGTCCAACCGAGATGAGCAAATCGGTCCCACCAAGTTTGCCTGACGAACTCTTTGGTTAGCTAATTACCAAAGTCGGTCCCCCGAGTTTGTGTAATCAGTCAAACCGAGATTACGTTATGCCCTAACCCTAATGATATCGGTCCCGCCGAGTTGACATGTCGGTCCCACCGAAATTCCTAACGGTCACATAATGTACTGAATCGGTCCAACCGAGTTTTATTATTCGGTCCCACCGAGTTTGGTATATTGTGTGTAACAATTAGATTTTGTGTGGAGGCTATATATACCCCTCCACCCTCTCCTCATTCGTGAGGAAAGCCATCAGAACGTGCCTACACTTCCACTACTCATTTTCTGAGAGAGAACCACCTACTCATGTGTTGAGACCAAGATATTCCAATCCAACCATATGAATCTTGATCTCTAGCCTTCCCCAAGTTGCTTTCTACTCAAATCTTCTTTCCACCAAATCCAACCCTATGAGAGAGAATTGAGTGTTGGGGAGACTATCATTTGAAGAACAAGAGCAAGGAGTTCATCATCAACACACCATCTATTACCTTTCGGAGAGTGGTGTCTCCTAGATTGGTTAGGTGTCACTTGGGAGCCTCCGACAAGATTATGGAGTTGAATCAAGGAGTTTGTAAGGGCAAGGAGATCGCCTACTTCGTGAAGATCTACCCTAGTGAGGCAAGTCCTTCGTGGGCGATGGCCATGGTGGGATAGACAAGGTTGCTTCTTCGTGGACCCTTCGTGGGTGGAGCCCTCCATGGACTCACGTAGCTGTTACCCTTCGTGGGTTGAAGTTTCCATCAATGTGGATGTATGATAGCACCACCTACCGGTACCACGACAAAAAACATCTATGTCTCCAACTGCTTTTACATTCTCCAATCCCATCCCTTTACTTTCTCACAAGTTGTATGCTTTACTTTTCGCTGCTTATATACTCTTTGCATGCTTGCTTGATTTGTATTGTGTATGTTTTAAATTGTGCCAATCTATCACCTCAACTCGAAAAACTTAAAAACTGCCAACTTTATTTGTTGAGGGTCTAATCACCCCCCCCCCCTCTAGACACCTCTTCTCGATCCTTTCACCTGCACGAACAAGGCCTGCCCCAAGGATCCTTTTGCTTTACCATGTATCGATCAATTCAACGATTCCACGGCCGGCTATGAGTTGCTTTCCTTTTTGGACACCTACTCGGGCTACCACCAAATAAAGTTGAACCCTGCCGACCAGGTCAAGACATCCTTCATCACCCTGTTCGGGGCATATTGCTATATAACGATGTCTTTTGGTCTAAAGAATGTAGGCGCCAGTTTTTAGTGCTGCATGCAGCGATGCCTCCTCTCGTAGACCGGCGAGAACATGCATGTGTACATCAACGACATCATGGTGAAAACAAAGCAGCACATCACCCTCCTAGATGATCTCAAGGAGACATTCGCCAAGCTACCTAAATTCTAGACCCGGCTGAATCCAGAGAAGTGCGTGTTCGGTGTGCCAGCCGGCCAGCTCCTCGGTCTCCTTGTTTTAGAGCGAGAGATCAGGGCCAACCCCGAGAAGATCAAGTCCATCGAGCGAATGTGCCAGCGACCGTCTTGAGAGACGTCCAGATGGTCACCAGCACCTAGCTTCTCTCAGCCGGTTCGTCAGCCGGCTAGGGGAAAGATCCTTGCCTCTATACCAGCCGATGAAGAAGACGGACAAAGTTCACCTGAACGCCACAGGAGGATGAGGCTTTTCACGAGCTAAAGAGCATGCTCTCCACTGCGCCCATCTTGGTCATGCCTACCGACTAAATCAAGTCATCCTTCATCACCTCGTTCAGGGCATATTGCTATATAATGATTCCTTTTGGTCTGAAGAATGCATGCGCCGCTTTTTAGTGCTTGTCGGTGTCAAAATCTGCAGACCTCGAGGTAGGGGGTCCCTCGGATTGGTGGTAACAGTAACAAGGGAGATGATGTTTACCCAGGTTCGGGCCCTCTTAATGGAGGTAAAACCCTACATCCTGCTCTTGTTTAAATTGATGATGATGTATCGAGTACAAGCTTGATCTACCTCAAGAACGTAAGTTGTGTTCTAACCCTAGGCCTAGGTGAACACAATTGTGTTAAGATCCCCTCTACGGGCTAAACCCTTTGGCTTATATACATGCCAGGTAGGAAATCTAGGGTTACATGGGTGGTTTCCAGGGGACGCATATGGAGGCGGCAGGAGATATCTCGGAGTATACGTCATGTCTTCGGCTGATGGAGTCTTGATCACGTCTCAAGCGTGTAGCTTTCAGAGTCCTCCTTAACAAGAGTGAGGGCCCACTGGCCCAGCCCGAGGACCATGGGCCAACTCAGTTGGCACCCCTTAATCCAGGCCACTCCCAGTAGCCCCCGAACTGGTCTTCTATGCCGAGGACGTCTTCCTTGATGTAAACAACCTCGCATCCAAAGTCCTTGCCTTGACAGATGAGTTCCCCTTCTTTGGTGATTCGATATTTCTTTCCTTTAGAGGTCACCATGGACGACTCCTAAAAGGGGTGTTGTCAGGACCGCTTGGGAGCAGGTGCGCCGGGACCACCCTTTCTTTCCTTTAAATCGCGTCGGGACCGCTTGGTTCGAATGGTTACGAGCGGTTTAAGGGTTCGTGTTGGAGATGCCCTAACCCCATACGACCCATTGGTAAGAAAATGCTAGTAGGCGTAGTATTACTCCAAAAACATATGTGTTGCATCGAGGTAGCCTTATTAAGCTACTCGTCCTAGGATTATGGCGATTTGAGAGCTAATTATATTATCTACTATTTTGAGAGTTAAGTATTTTTCTGATGGCGATTTGATAAATACATGTTTTAAAAAAAGGTTCCTCATTTACTTGCAAAATATTGTGGGAGGAGTCTACTCTTTGAAACATGGTTATATCTGACGAGTTTGGAATGGACACAATACTGATAATTGGGAAGATCTGAAGATGCATGATTCCTAATTGTGCAAATAGGAAAGTTATTACTCCTAGAGGGGGCGTCTTCTATCAAAGGTCTCAGATCTTATTAATCCAATGCCGAACTTTTGAAAAATGAAGATATGTCGAGACAGATGTTGTGGCCAATTGATGCTCAGCGAGTCATCGTGATTCCTCTTTCTCTGCATAATATGTTGGATATTATTGCTTAGAGCTATACAAAAAGGGTTGTTCATTATTAATTGAGCTTATTTCCCAGATTGGTATCAACAACATGGGAGGAAGTTGCTACATACTAATGGTATGGGATAATGTTAATCGTATTTGTCTTGTCCGGCAAAGGTTACAAACATATTTGACATACGTTGCATGGCACTCATATCGTGTTATGCTTGCCAATACACACTTGAGCATTTTGCACATTTGCCCCTCTTGTTCTAATGGGCCAAAAAAAGCATGTATTGTTTCTTTGTGAGGAAGCAAGAGAGGTTTGAAATAGGCTGGGGATGGACGAAGTGATTACCAAAGCTTGTGTAATTTACCATGTTGGATAGGTGGTTCTTGAATTCTTACTCCTTATGCCAGCCAGGATCTATCTATAATGGGTCTCCAGAATGCTCGTCAATTGATCGGTATGACCGCTTGGTACTTGTGGTGGGAAAGACGAAAGTTGGTTCATGAAGGAAAGTCTCAAGATGCTTATCAAACTTCTTTGAGGATTCGTCTTACGACATACCATGTTAATGCCTTGCTCCCCCAGTGCAACCAGTAAAAGAGGGGGTCGATTAGACCTCCTATGGGTTTTGTAAAGCTTCGTTGATGCACTTTTTGATCATGACCTGCTTAGGGGTACGTGTGGCGTTGTACTGAGAGATGATAAAGTAAAAGTCATTGGCGAAAATTAGGAGGTTGATTGGTGTGTTGATGTCCTAGCGCCAGAAGTTTTGGCTTTTAGGTTCGGCTTATCTCTTGCACAAAAGACGGGATGGAACCGCCTTGTTATCAATTCTAATAATATGAAGGTTATCAATTCCATGAAGAATGGAGGGTGTTTTGCGATAGCGGCGGCAACCGTTTTTGATGATTGTTATTTTTTTGGCTTGTGAAATTCCTCTTGGAACCGGCTATGCGTAAGTCACATGAAAATTTATTTTTGGTAAGTCGATTTTCTGAGCCATTAGATTAAAAATCTAACGGCTGATCTGCTTTCCTCTTCCACGCATCGTTTTCTTTCCAACCGTTCACCCTGTTATAAAATTGACTTACTCAAATTATAAATTCAGTCAACTTACATGTAGGTATTGTGTTCCCTTTTACCAGTTTTGAACATTGTAATAAGGAAGCGAATAAGGTAGCTCATGAACTTGCTAGGCTAACTAGTTTTTCTTCAACTAAGGATTGGTTTGAGGAGCCTCTTCTATAGACGATGTAATTGTTATTTTAAATTAATAAAGTTGTTATTTTCATACAAACAAAAAAAAACGACTCATTCTAGGAGGCTAAATTTAGTAACTTATCACCTAAAAAAATCAAGCAGGAAATTATGATAATTCCTAGGCTCCAAAACTTGTGAAATGCCGCTAAAAAAAACTTGTGAAAGGCAGCAATTTGCGGGCCGAGGCCCCACCCCGGTTGTCGTAACGGTCTCAACGGATTTCTCGCTTCCCGCCACTCTCTCGTCGCCTCTCACTCCCCTCCCCTCCACATACACATTCCCTCCCTTCTCCTCCTCTCGCAATTCTCTCCACCACGGTCTCGCCGTGCCGCCACAGCCTCGAGCAAGAGCCTATGAGAGATAGCGACGGCGAAGGGGCCGGCGGCGGAGTCCCGCGCTCGCACCCCTCCAACATCCCGCTGCCGATGTCGCACTCCGACCCCAACTACTCGGGCACGGACGACGAATGCTCCAACAGGCAGAGCAGCTCGTCGGCGACGGGCGGGTTCTATAATGACTACCCATCCAGCTTCAGCGGCGAGTGCTCGCCGTACAACATGTCCCCCTGGAACCAGACCATGGCGTCCCCCTGGTCCCGCCACAGCGAGGCGTCCATGGCCGCGCCCGCGATGGCGCCCGGCACGAGCCTCATCAGCTCGCTTGTCAGGGAGGAAGGCCACATCTACTCTCTGGCCGCCAAGGGCGACGCGCTGTACACCGGCTCGGACAGCAAGAACATCCGCGTCTGGCGCAAGCAGAAGGACTCCGGCGGCTTCAAGTCGTCCAGCGGCCTCGTGAAGGCCATCGTCATCTCCGGCGAGCGCATCTTCACGGGCCACCAGGACGGCAAGATCCGGGTGTGGAAGGTGTCGCCCAAAAACGGCCTGCACAAGCGCGTGGGCAGCCTGCCGCGGCTGCGCGACTTCCTGCGCGGCTCTCTCAACCCGTCCAACTACGTCGAGGTGCGCAAGAACCGCTCGGCGCTCTGGATCCGGCACAGCGACGCCGTGTCGTGCCTGAGCCCCACGGACGCGGGGCAGGGCCTGCTCTACTCCGGCTCCTGGGACCGCACCTTCAAGGTGTGGCGCATCAGCGACTCCAAGTGCCTCGAGTCCGTGGTGGCGCACGACGACAACGTGAACGCCATCGTGGCGGCGTACGACGGGCTGGTGTTCACCGGCTCCGCGGACGGCACGGTCAAGGTGTGGAAGCGGGAGGTGCAGGGGAAGGGGACCAAGCACTCGCCCGTGCAGACGCTGCTGAAGCAGGAGCACGCCGTGAACGCGCTGGCCGTGAGCGCCGTCGCGCCGGTGCTCTACTGCGGCTCCTCCGACGGGCTCGTCAACTGCTGGGAGGGCGACAGCAAGCTCGTCCACGGGGGCGTGCTTCGCGGACACAAGAAGGCCGTCTTCTGCCTCGCCGCGGCGGGAGCGCTCCTCTTCAGCGGCTCCGCCGACAACACCATCATGGTCTGGCGGCGCGACGCCGGCGTGCACTCCTGCCTCTCCGTGCTCTCCGGCCACACCGAGCCGATCAGGTGCCTCGCCGTCGTGGAGTACAACAAGGAGAACGTCGCGGCCGCCGCCGCAGAGACTGGAGACAACAGCGGCGTGGGGCGGTGGATCGTCTACAGCGGCAGCCTGGACAAGTCGATCAAGGTGTGGCGCGTGACCGACGAGCCGACGGACACGCTGCTCGGGGGCTCCGGCGAGGGATCGCAGATGTTCGACCGGTACCCCGGCGACCCGTTCGGGGCAAGCAGCTCGACATCGTTCCGCTAAGGTCGTCGACACGTACGCCCCAACGGAACGCACAAGTTTTGAACATCTTGACGGATCAACCAAAGGAGTTTCTGGATTTTGTTCATATATATACTGTTGAAGACGATCGGTGAGAATTGAACGGCACGATAACATCATGCCCGGGCATATATACATCTGGACTTGTGATATAGTGATGGATCTAGGTAAGTTTGCTGCCTTTCAGAGCGTCAGGGCCAAGGGACATTTTGGCGCATGCTTATATATTTGTTGTGTAATAGTTGAACTTAACTTGATTTTATGTTTTATATGGGAAAAATCAATAAATGACCAATTAATTAAGTTCTAACTTTTGTGGATCTTTTCTATACTTAGATGATTGTATTTTGCCTGTAACTGTAACCAAAAATTACATTTTCAGTGCTTATCTTCTGCCTTGTTTCATAACTGTAAACAGTTTGTCGAATTGAACCAAACTGGTTTCTCAAAAATCTTAGCGGGCTTAGACGCGGGAAATACCCTGTACACTCCGGTGCCAGCGCACCTTATATGCACAAAATAATTTAGTAACTGAAAAAAAGTCAAAAAAGTGATATTCTTTGGAAAACAAATATGATCAGCATTGTACTTGTGTAGAAAATTCGCTGAGTAATAACTCATGTTGACTTCAGCGCAAAAAAAACAATTTTTCAAGGACAAATAGCATGAACAGTAACTTGTATGTAGCGTTTGGTTTTTTTTCACCCAGAATAACATGAAATTCATTCCTTGACGAAACTTTCTATACAAGTACAATACTTGATCATATTTGTTTGCAAAAAACTTACAGCCTTTTTTGACTTTTTTGCATTACAAAATTATTTCGTGCATATAGGTGCACTGGCACGCAAGAGCATAAATTTCTTTCCACTTAGATGCGTCCAATTTCTAATAAGGGGCAGCAGCCCACTTTACTATTTTATTTTATTTTTAAATGACATGAGCAAAAATACGTATTTTTTTATGAATATCTTCAGCCTTGTTTCTTAACTGTAAGGTCTGCCGAATTGAACCAAACTGGTTTCTGAAAAATCATAGCGGGCTTAGACGCGGAAATACCATGTGCACTCGGGTGCCAACACATCCTATATGCACAAAATAAGTTAGTAACTGAAAAAAAGTCAAAAAAATTCTGAATCTTTTTTTGAAAACAAATATGACCAAGTATTGTGCTCGTGTAAAAAGTTGCACCAACTAATAACTCATGTTGACTTCAGCGAAAAAAAAATCATGGAGAAATAGCATGAACAGTAACTTGTATGTAGTCCCCCGCAAAAAAAAAGTAACTTGTATGTAGCGTTTGATTTCTTTTCCCTCCCAGAATACCATGAAAGGCATTCCTTGACGAAACTTTCTATACAAATACAATACTTGATCATACTTGTTTCCAAAAAACTTTCAACTTTTCAACTTTTTTTTGCACTACAAAATTATTTCCTGCATAATAGGTGCACTAGCACCCAAGAGCCATAAAATGTCTTTCCACTTAGACGCGTCCAATTTCATGAAAAACAAAGATCCATCGACTGTATAATAGTCATGAATAAGAAAATATGAAAAATTGCCATGCTACTTTAGAGAAATGTGATGCTTATTTATAAATTAAAAATGATATGATTAAAAAATGTTTCCTGAAGTCTAAAAAACATATGAATTATGTTGTGGAGATGTTTCATCGTGCAAAAAAAAACAAATTTTGGAGAACATTTTTTCTTTATATTTTCCAAGGACCAGAAGCAAAATGTCATGTTGTATTTTGTTTCCTTTACTTTGCCCACTGTGCAAAAGAGAATAAAAATCCATGTCTGTGAATACATAAAATTTTCATGCCAATAAAAAAATTGCATCCTCTTAATAATAAAATTGGCATCATGTTAATAATAAAATGCCAGGCTCTCAATTATAAAACCACCATCGTGTTAGTAATAAAACTGCCAGCCTCTTAATTATAAGAATCCCATATTATTAAATAATAATAAACGTCATGATCCTAATCATAAAACAGCCACCCTCTTAATAATAAAAGTGACATGTTATTAATTATCAAAATGTCATCCTATTCATAATAAAAACGCCATGCTCTCAATTATAAAAATGTCAGGTTATCAAATATTAAAATGTGATGCTCTTAGTAATAAAACTGCCATCTGAGAATGTAATTTTTTTAAAAAAATCCATGAAAATGAGTGATAGAATTTCGCAAAAGCTTGCCATGAGGGGGGGGGGGGGGGTTAGAAGGAAAAAAAACTCTAAAAATAGGGATTTTTTGTTCCTTCAAAAATGGGAAAAAAAATTGGTTCTCAAGTTTTTAAAAATGGAAAAAAATTATAATAATTTAGCTTCAAATACACAAAACACGTTTTAGTACATGTCTCCACAAACCTGCTTGGGTCCAACTGGTGAATCGTGTGCACCTCTATGCTATTTAGAGCTCGACTCCCTCCAGCTGCACATTGCTTGTATTTTTGGGGAAAAAAGGAACGTTTGTTGTTCACCCCTCCAGAGAGCTGACGTGTAGTTCGCCTTGCACAAGATCCGTGCGACAGCTAGGAAGGCGTTCGCCAGACTTGGGCTTCTAACGAACGTTCGTGAAATAACATTTTGGATTTCTAATCACTTTTTCATTGGTTTCATTATGATACTAAATACATAAAAAATAAAGTTCAAAAAGGAAAACACATGATAAACATGCATGTTTGCTATTTGGAAGGAGAAGTGAGGTGCAGCAAAAGGAGGAGAGATGAGAGGCGCGGCTGGCCACGACGTCCCGGCAACGTCGAGCCAGGAGCGACCCGGAGTCGGGGGACAAGGCAGTTGGTCGCCGCATCACCTGTCGAGGGAAGTCAGAGATTGACAGTGCGGAAGGCTCGCCAGTGCTAGAGGAGGTTGTGATTAGAGGGATGGCTAGGGCGGCCGTGGCCGGCAGTTCGGCGTAAGTTGGAGGGTGGCTCGAAGGATGAGGTAGGAGAAGACGAAAATTGGCAGGCGTAATTTTAGTTTTCTTCAGGCAACTGTCAAATAGAGCTCCTGACGGAAAGACCATACAAGCAAACCTATCATATATTGGTTTTGCAGAAAAAGTGGCTAATACTCTCATACTTACATCTGTAGAAAACGTTGCTGGTAGTCTTGAAACCATATGAATTTCATAATATAAGTCTACTTACTAACTCAATGAGATTCACCTAATAAAAAAGAGACAACCGCTAACGATGATACCGTACTAAATCAAGGCGCCAACAAATAACTCGATCAGGCAAAGACACCGATGTAATCAAGCTCGACGGAACCCAGCCACAGCTTGTTGCCGTTCTCCGCCACCTCGCTGAGCGTCACGCCCCTGGCGGCCGTCAGCTCCTCAACCTCCACGCCGTCGGCGCTTAGACGGACGCCAACCAGGTGCTTCGCCGGAGCCGCCGCAGTCGCATTCATCCGCGCCCTCTCCTGGTTCAGCGCCACCCAGAAGCCACCCTTCCCGTCGCGCCTCACGTTGTCCGGGTACCCCGGCAGGTCCGCCAAGAGCTCGTACCGCCCGGCCTTGGGCCCCTTGAGCCAGTACCGGAACGCCTGGCACGGCACCGTGTGCGCCACCACCACGTGCGTCATGTCGCGGCTGAGCGCGACGCCGTTCGGGTACGGCAGCTCGGCCTTCAGCACCGTGACTTGCTTCGTCCGCGCGTCGTACTTGAGCAGGCGCCCGGTCGCGTCGGCGTTCATGATGATCTCCGTGTTAAACCTGCATGCACACACAGATTCGTCGCGCATAAGCACGATGAAGTGAATCGAATTGAGGCGTGATCGGGCGGGCATGTATGTAGGGTACCTGCGGGGGTAGTTGGCGCTGCTGTCGGTGAAGTACACATCGCCGGTAGCCTGATCGACGTCTAGGCCGTTGAGGAAGTGGAAGGGGACACCATCCGCCTCCGTCGCCAGCACCTGGGCCTCGCCACCGTCAGGCCCCACCTTCATGAGCCCCATGTAGGCGTCGGCGATGAAGAGCTCGCCTGTTTTCCTATTGAACCGGACACCCAGCGGTCGCCCGCAGATGCTCTCTTTTTGTTCCGATGGCACCCCAGAATCCGAGCACAGAGGGATTTTCCTACACACGCCGCACATGTCACACGTAATCTAATTTGATCACGTCGTACGTACACGATGTTTAGCTTGTAATTACACCGACCTGTAGTTGGCATTGTACGCGAAGGTGCTCCAGCCGGCGGCGCTGCCGCCCCACTTGAGCACGCGGCCATCGGAGACGCCGGTGTAGACCCCATCCTTGCCGGAGAAGGCGAGGCTCTCGGCGCCGCTGACGCCGTCGGGCAGCGGGAGGCGGTAGCTCCACCGCGTGTTCGTCGTCTTGATCTGCTCGGCCGAGGATAGAGAGAGGAGGCAGGCAAGCACGACGACTAGTATCGCCGCGAGGTTGCGCCGCATCGTCATCGTCATCGTCGGAAGTTGCCTTGTACGGAATATCGTTGCACGCAGCTGTGTGCCTTTTATGGGAGAGCACGCGCGACGAAACCCATGGCCACGTTTGGTGATCGGATCGGACACGGTCGTAATCCTACACGAAGTACGTCTACAACACCGTGATTTATCGCCCGCGCGCGCTCGGTGCGTGCGAACCCGCGGCGCGTGCTGTGTTTGTGGTCTTCTTCTTTTCTTTTCTTTTTTAGGAGATGCTGTGTTTTTTATTTATATTACGGCCCAACGTGGAACCTTGGGCTGTTTTTCGAGCAAGCTCATGGGCCGTGCGACAGGAGGTCCTAAAGAGAACGACCCCCTCCTCCCACCCATATATACCCTTCCCCACCCACCACCACCGACGCCGCCATCCACATCCAGGAGCCAGAGCCATCGTCTGACTTTGCTCGCGCCGCCAGCAAGATCGCGTCGGCTGGTCGGTGGGCAGCGCCGGTGACAGCGGCTCTCTCAGCCCCCTCAGATCTGAGGAGCCGCATGTCCTTCCACAGCGGCACCGGTGGTGACATACCCAGCTCCAGCAACGCACCACCTGACGAAATGGCATCGCCCGCCTCCTTCACCCACCACCCAGGTAATAACCAAATCAATATGTATTTTCCTTAAACCACAAAAAAATAATATCTATTTTCCTTGTTCATGATTTTTTTTTTGCGGAGTTCCTTGTTCATGATTTCATCTTATACTGTATTTATTATATAGCCTTTTGTTGTGAATGGATGGAGTACGTATATCTTTTCCAGCTCATTCATATGTTTGGAGGTTAAAATTTGTGGATCATGTATCACACAAGGCAAACTTCAATTTTTGACAGCTTTTCTCATGACATATAAATGACTTGCATCTGTAGGTAAAGTGAAAATTCTGCCTTCAGACAAGGACGTTGAGTCCGAGGAAGCCCTGTGGGCCTTGTATCTGCGCTGGTGCAACACTTTGAACCAGAAGCGTGACCATGATGAGATGGTTCGCCGGTTTGATGTATTCAAGGACACTGTTCGGATGGTCCACCGTGTCAACAAGGCTAAATTGCCTTACACTCTGAAAGTAAGTAAATTCGCTGATGGGAAGCTAGAAGAGTCAATGAGTCCAAAAGTGTTTGATGAACCTGAATATTTCGCAACTCAAGCAAAGGATGGTAGATCTCGCCCTTTGGCAAATCGTCGGAAGGAAGGGGTTCTCATCATTGAAACTGGTGAAGATGTGCCAGAATATCCCCAAATGAACTTCAAGTTCTCTGAATCTGGAGATTCCATCATCCCCTTGGAATGAATCATGTCATTAGCAATCCTGGATAGTTATGTGTGTACTGTGTTGTGCTTATTTGTATCCGGCCTTGCTTCTGCAAGGCATCTATCAGTATGTCCACTAAGCAAATTATATAAGCTTACTTTGATGTTTTGCTCATTTTAGAATAAAGGTTATGATGCTTCTTTTTTCTCATTTTCTGTAGATATCTTTACTTTGATTTTTTGCTCATTTTACAATAAGTGCCAGAATATTCTGTGAATAGTTGGATGTGATAGTATGTAAAACGTTGTTTTTTCACTGTCCATCAAATTTCTTACTGCTCCACCTTTGCTTGTGGCTATTTCTGATTCTGTATGAACATTTAGAATCAATCTCAGTCAAGTGGTCTACTTATATTGGTACTAGGTTATCAGGTTCCATCATTTTTTCTTTGGAAGTGGGAATTCAGATTTGTTTCTTAATGCCTCATGTCATGGAGATTTGATGGTTATAAATTGCCTGTACTGATCTCTTAGCAATCTGTGTAGCCAGATCAGTAGAGCTGAGGCAGATGATGTGAGAAAGGCCATAGAGGTTTTCGATGAGATTTGTGCCAAGGATCCGGAATTCTTGTGCAGGGTCCAACCAGATTGAGAGTTGGGTAAACAATCTGTTGTGGACGGCCGGTAGCAGCAGGATGCTGTACAAGTTTATTTTTTTGACACAATAATGTGTATAGAACAAATTTGTACCGCATGTCTTTTAGGTTGATTGCAAGTACTAGTATAAACAATCATTTTTCAAAGTGTATGAAGTAGCGAACCAACCCGTGGTTAGATGGTTAGAGGGACTGTGTTATCACCAGCCCACCACGTTTTCATCTGAGATGCTCATAGGCAGCGGCGGAGACAGGCCCCAGGCAGCCTGGGCCGCTGCCTGAGGCGTGAAGACCAATTCCTTTGTTAAGTTTTGAAATAGTGCAGCTACAGTTCTCTACTGTAGCTACAGTGGACGAAGGTGGCCTGGGGCTTGCCGTATTCCTGGCGCCGCCACTGCTCATAGGGGTAGGGTATGTGCATGTGTGTTCATAGAGGTGAGTGTATGCGCGTGTGTATGATCACTTGCGTATGTATTGTGTAAAATAAAACTCCTAGCTTCCTAGTAGTGACAAAAAAAGTGTATGAAGTACAAAAATATGATAGGGGAAGTTGCACCTAAAACAATCTTAACAGGTCTGGCTTAATATAATTTAAGTTGCTCGCAACATGCTAAGTTAAATTGCCCTTCGTCATCTAACTCATGACCCGGTCCAGATATTTGCAAAGAAGTTGTACTAAATGCATGAACAGTACTGCAGCAAACTGCTATTCCCACAATAAATGTGAGCAGGAGTGGGTCCAATGATTGTTCCAAGAACTGACCCATGGGTTAGGATAATGAGAGCATATAGACGTACGAGCCATATTGAATTTCCCAAGTAAGTTAAGCTTTTATAAGATATTTGACATTTAAAACCATGTTGATCTAAGTAAGAAATGTGTGTGTGTGTGTCTTTTACTTTCAAGGCTTGTATCAATCTTGTGCAACGAGGTCATTTATTTGACATGTCCTCAGCACACCGGCTGAGTGAAGAGGCCGGGGTCTCCATAGCAAATAAAACCAACTACATCACACGAATGAAAAACTAGCGGTACCGGTTTCTACTAAGGATGGCAATGGGTAGGTTACGGGACGGGTAAAGCAATACCATACCCATGTAGTTAATGGATACAAAATTTTACCCATCCCGTACTCATACCCGATGTGTATCCATACTCATTAGGTACCCAACAGGTAGATCAAATAGTACACAAGTTATTCACAATTTTACATTCATCTATAGCATATTTTCCAAAAGAAAACATTGATCTCAACTCAATAACAGATAGAAGAGTACATGACTATTATCTCAATTAAAACTGAAAATTGGCGACAACTTTAACATAGATTCACAAGCTCACAACACAAATTTAACATAGGTACACTTTGTGAATCACGGGTAATTAAGGTTCATATGTGGGTTATGGCCTTATGGGTATATCCGTGGGTAAAAGGCTATACCCATGCCCTACCATGACTTCACGAGTGGGGTATGGGTACTACTCGTGGGTATAAAATTATGCGCATACCTTGCCCATGCGGGTACGGTATCCGCTGGTACCCTTACACATGGGTAAAGTTGTCATCCCCAGTTTTTACCGGGTATCGCAGAGGCGTCGGATGCATCCCGCGATTCGTGCGTACAAATCATGTGTGTACTGTAGTCAATGTATCAATAGTGGTCGAATGATTTTTCTGTTTTGTGTATTCGAACACAATTACAATGGAGCCCACACCCCGTAGTTAATTCATTGTGTCCATCTTTTACCTCCCTGCCTCGCAGTATTTCGAAGAACTATTGGATTGCGCCCGCTCCGCCATGTCGGGAAGCTACACCCCTACAAGGCACCGATGTCGGTGCTTAATCCGTCATATCTCGAGGTAGGGGGTCCTAAGTTAGGCGTCCTAGAGAGATGGTAACATGGACACATGATTTTACTGTTCGGGCTCTCTCGAAGAGATAATACCCAATATTCTGCTTTTGATGTATTAATACGGGGTATAGTACATAACAGAGGTATCTACCACGAGATTGTTGTGTATGTTTCTAATAAATACCATCTGATCTATTGACTGGCCTAGGGTCAGTTTATATAATGCACCGGAGGCCTAGGATTTAGAAGAGTCTTCATCTTCACCGGCAACTCTTGTGAGATATTTATTGTATATGTCATGGGCTGCCCGAAGTGGTTGATTGGTGACCCACCATGGGGGTGAGTACCCCCTAGTTTCTAAGGAGGGGAGCAGCCCCAGTGAGCGTATCCCCACCTTTTATTTTTTTAAGAATCATGTATCCCCACCTGGATCAATCGCGGGGAGGGGGGAGGCAGGCGTGAGTGCACATGGGCCTAGAGCACACTTTACTATTTTATTTTATATTTTAGGCGCCATGAACAAAAAAATACATATTTAAAAACCGTAAAATTTCCATGAATATGAAAATATGGAGAAAACAGTTGTTATACTACTTTAGAGAAATAACATGCTAATTTATACATTAGAAATAATATAATTAAAAAAATGTGCGGTGTGATCTATTTTTTATGAATTATGCTGTGGAGATGTTTCATCTTGAAAAAAAACCATGTTTTTAGATCATTTATTCTTTATTTTTGCTATGGACCAAAAACAAAATACTATGTTGTACTCCATCAATTTTTATTTACTCTGCATATTAGAATTGACTAAAGTCAAAGTTCGTAAAATTTGACCAAGTTTATAGAAAACAATATAAACATTTACCGTAACAAATCTATATGATGTGAAAGTACATTTAATAATAAATCTAATGGTATTGATTTGTTATTGTATATGTTAATATTTTTATTTATAAACCTGGTCAAAGTTTAGAAAGCTTGACTTTGACCAAAGCTAATACACGGACTAAAAAATAGAGGGAGTATTTTTTTGCTTTATTTGATCCACTATGCAAAAAAATAATAAAAAATGACATGCAGTGAAAAATAAAATTGTCATGAGAATAAAAAAATTGCATCCCCTTAATAATAAAATTGCTATCCTGTTAATAATAAAAATATCATGTCTCGATTATGAAACCATCATGTTAATAATAAAAATGCCATGTTATTAAGTAATAAAAATGCCATGCTCTTAATCAGAAAACAGCCATCTACTTAATAATAAAAATCACAGGTTCTTAATTATTAAAATGCAGTGCTCTTGGTGATAAAAATATCATCCCCTTAATAATAAAAATGACATGTTATCAATTATTAAAATACGATGCTCATAGTAATAAAACTGCCATCTGAGAAAGTAAAAAAAAACAATTCCAAAATCGCTACGAAAATAAGTAATACAAATTTCCCAAAAGCTTGCGCATGCTGAGAGGGTAGGGGGGAGGGCATTACAAAGGATACCTAGAAATTGCCATGTGAGCTAAAAGAAAAATGCACATGGCATGTTTAGAAACCCCCCCCCCCCCCCCCCCCCCCCCTTAAAAATAGGGATTTTTTGTTCTTTCAAGAATGAACAAAAACCTAGTTTCTAAAAATAATTTAGCTTCAAATCAAATACTCCCTCTGTTCCGATTTAGTCGTTGTGGTTTTAGTTCTAAACTAAAACCACGACGACTAAATCGGAACGGAGGGAGTACATAACAAACACGTTTTAGTACATGTCTTCAAAAATCTGCTTCGGCCAACTCGTGAACTCTTTTTTTTTTGAGGAACAAGAGTAACCACGTTACTCTTAGGACAACACATAGTCGGCAGCTAACACTACATTCAGGTCATCCGGGATTGCTGCAACCCTCTGCATGTCTTCCAGTCTTCGAGCACGCGCGGCGAGAGCATGGGCTAGCTTGTTTTGACATCGGCTAGCATGTATGACCTGGGATTCACTGAACCTCTGTAGTTCCTTTTTGATGTCGGAGAAAACTGACCGCCAGGGGGAGCTGTTGCTGGCGCCCGGCCGAAGCTCATTCACAACAAAACTGCAGTCAGTTTCAGCGATGATTGGCCCCCTGTACAGAGGTGACAGGGCCTGCAGGCCAGCAAGTAAGGCCATCGCTTCGGCTTCCTCCACTGCAGAGCACCATCCAATTCCTTTGGACAGAGAGACAACGACGAGCCCCTCATGATCCCGCGCGACCGCGCCCACTTGTGATATGCCACTATCGGCTAGAAAAGCTGCATCTGAGTTCAGTTTGACAGTTCTGGCCACTGGGGGACACCATTGATTTGTTGTATGGCCCTGATAGGTCTCAACCTGCAAGTCTATCGCCCCTGGCAGAAAATCCAAGGGTAATCTCCTGCCCAAAGCATGCCCAGCCCGTAGCTTCTTATGTCTGATATTTGTGTCAGTTTCCAAAATAGTACCGCTACACTCCAGCTCTTCCTCGTATAGCTCCAAGAAATGGGCCGACCGGCTGACAGACTCCTTACCTGCGTTGTGCGTGCAGTCATCCCTGAGAAACCAACAACGCCATAGAAGAAGCAGTGTCTTAGCTCTTGTCTCGGGGTTGCAAGGGTTGAGGAGGTTCTGTAACCAATCCACCCCAGTGTGTCTGAACTGGAATTCACTAGGGAAATTCCAGATTTCTCTCATCTCATGCCTCAGAGCCTTGCTTTTAGTGCATGAAACTACAGCATGAAATTCATCTTCCTCTTCAGTACCACAAATCTTACACACACTGTCCACTTCAAGTGTACGTTTCCATTTATTCTTCTTTGTGGGCAAGGTGTTCGTGGCAACTCTCCAGCCGAAAATCTTAATTTTCTCAGGAACTTTCGCTTTCCATATGATGTCCCAAATGCTTCGGTTGTCGGTGTCATTCTAGAGCTTGAGGCTGGGTTTTTGGACTGCTTTTGGAGGGAGACCGCTAACCTGTACGCACTTCGAACTAGTGAAAACGCCGGATTTTTCAAAGTGCCAGGCAAGGGTGTCCTCAGTTTCAGTACTAGGAAGCCTTATACTGCATATAGCCTCATGTCAAAGTGGTAGAACAGTTGGTGCACCTTCTCCGTGTCCCACCCAGCACCGTCAGCCCTTAACAACTGGTTTACCCATCTGAGTCTAGACCGACGAATGAAGCTTGCTGGTTTGAGGCCCTCTTTACGTGGGATCCAATTGTCTCTCTGAATATTTACCTTCCTCCCGTTCCCTATTCTCCACACAAGACCGGCCTTGAGCAGTTCGAGTCCATATTCAATTCCACGCCAAACAGGGGAGGCTTCCGATGCAAAAACCGTGTCTATTAGCACCCCGTGCGGGTAATATTTTGACTTTAGAACGCGTGCACATAAGCTGTCCGGCCTCTGAATCAATCTCCATGCTTGCCTGGCGAGCAGAGCTTGGTTGAACAGCTTCATGTCTCTAAAACCAATACCCCCTCCTCTCTTTGGCCTAGTCATTTGCTCCCAAGACATCCAGTGAACCTTCCTATGGCCCTTTTCCTCACCCCACCAAAAATCACGGATTAGTCTTTCATACTTATCACAGAAACCTTGTGTCATCTTGAAGACCCCCATGCAATAAGTAGGAAGGGCTTGCAGGACCGATTTCACTAGGACCTCCTTAGCTGCATGAGACATGAATCTTTCTGACCAGTCCGAACATCTCTTAATAAATCTTTCCATGATAGGCTGAAACAAAGAATCCTTCATGCGACCTTCTGGCGTGGGGAGCCCTAAATACTTGCTCTCAAATGTAGAGGACGTGATCTGCAACTCCGTCATGACCACTTGTTGGGTCGCCTCTGGACACAACTCACTGAAGAGAATTGAACACTTGCTGTAACTCAGAAGTTGGCCTGAACCTTTCTGAAAATTGGCAAGTACTTGCATGATGCACTCTGCCTCCTCTTTGCACGCCTTGAAGAAGAGTAAGCTGTCATCGGCAAACAGCAGGTTGGAGATCCCGGGACTTCCTCTGGCAATCTTCAGGGGGGTGATTTTTCCTCGACGAACCTCCTTGTCCAGCAGGCATGAAAGCCCTTCAGCCACGGACAGGAAGAGATATGGGCTCAACGGGTCACCCTGCTGAAGCCCTCTCGAGGGGATGAAAGGCTCGAGAAGCTTCCCATTGTATTTGACAGTGTATCTCACGGATTTTACGCAGCTCATCACCCAGCCAACCCATTTTTGCTCAAACCCAAGCTTCAGGAGAGACTCTTCCATAAAACCCCAGTCGACTCTATCATATGCCTTTGCCAAATCCAACTTAAAAGCACAGTGCGTATTAGCTGGCTGTTTGGAATGCTGGATTTTGTAGAAGCACTCGAAAGCAATCATGGCGTTGTCTGTGATCAGGCGGCCAGGGATAAAGGCACTATGTGTCTCAGAAATCAGATCATCCAGAAGGGGTCTCAAGCGATTCACCATGCACTTGGAGATCACTTTATATATCACGTTGCACAGACTTATTGGTCTATAGTCTTTCAGGTGCTCTGGATTATTCTTCTTCGGGATGAGAACAATTACCGTGTCATTAATTCCCTCCGGCATGATACCCTCCTGGAAAAATTCAGAACCGCATTCACCACATCCCTCTTGACAGTACTCCAATTCCTCTGGAAAAACCTTGCTGGAAAGCCGTCGGGGCCCTGGAGCTTTCAAAGGGCCAATTTGGAAGAGTGCGTCGCTGATTTCCTTTTCCGTGAAATCCTTAACCAACGACGCATTCATCTCTACAGAAACTCTTTCATTCAGGCAGTCCACTATAACCTTAGGATCGACCTCGTCTTCTTTAGTGTACAATTGTTTGAAGAAGCTTGTGGTCATTTCCTGTAACTTGTCCATTTCCTCCACCCAAACACCATCCTCATTTTTTAACTTACTGATTGTATTCTTTTTACGTCTCCATGAGGCCTTTCCGTTGGAAGTACTTGGTATTTTTATCTCCTTCCCTCAGCCATAACGCTCTACATCATTGTCTCCACATCATCTCCTCCCGGTGCAAAACCTCGTCCAAATTCCTAGATACAGCCTTAATCTCCCTGTCTCTGGCGGCCGACGCTTGTTTCTTCCACAGGCTCTCCAATTGCTTCCTAAGCGAAGCAGTCTGCTTTATGATTGAGCCGAAGCTGTTTTTTGCCCATGTGTTTAGGGAGCGTTGCAGACCTGCAAGTTTCTGTGATATGTCAGATAGGTTCTCAGCCGTCCCTTTCTCCTCCCAAGAGTTCAAAATAGCATCTGTCAACGACTCCATTCTTTCCCACATATACTCATATCGGAATCCCTTGTGCAGGGGTCTCCATTCTTTCCTCGGACCGAATCTAAGGAGCAGGGGAAGATGATCGGATCTAGATGAACAAATGTGCTCGATTGAAGCTTCAGGGAAGATAGAGCTCCAGTGTTGGTCAGCAACCCCGCGATCGATTCTGGTCTTGACATTGTCCGCACCCTTTTGTTTATTATCAAAGGTCCATCTTGGACCGCTGAAACCGAGGTCGACCAACTCACAGTCGGCCAGAACAACTCTGAAACTTTCCATGTTCTTCTCGTTTCGAGGTGTTCTAGAAAGGTGTTCATGTTGCCAAGCAGTTTCATTAAAATCACCCAACATGAGCCATGGTTCGTTTGACATCGGCCTGATTCTGCGTAAGAGATCCCATGTGTGATGCCTCTCACTAGCTTTTGGCTTTCCATAAACAAAGGTACCCCGCCATTGCCGGCCATGGGGATTTAGGTGAACAAACACATCGATGTAACGCGGGCCAATAGCGAGTTCTTTTATTTCAACTTGCTCATCATAGAAGAGAGCAATACGTGCACCCTTTCCCTTTCCGACATGGGAAATGCAATGCTTGAGACCTAGTCTCCTACGCAACTTATTAACGTAATCCTCGCTTTTCCTAGTTTCAGAGATAAAGACCAGAGAAGGCCGATAGGTGCGCACTAGGCACACCAACTCCTGAACTGTCCGGGGTTGCCCAAGCCCCTGGCAGTTCCAGCTTATTATCGTCATGGCTCCTGGTGGGTGCCGTCCATCACACCCACCAGTTGACCGAGAGCCCCTGGCTCGGTTGCTTCCTGTCCACCATCCTTGCCCTTGCTCCCCTGCCCTGTGCCCTTCTTTTTCTTGTTCTAGCCCACGACAGAACCCACCTCTTCAGTACCTGCCCACGAGTGTCTCTCTTGCCAAGGACCGATCCAGAGTGAGTTGTGCCCTTCCCGTTGCCCTTGATGCCAGCCAAGTCCCGCGTAACTCTGTCTTTTTCTTCTGCATCTACATCCCCACCCTTGCCCAGGCTCTCAATTGGTGCAGCCTCCACAAGTCCTTCGTGTTGTACTGGATTTGCAAGCAGCTTCAAAGCTTCGTCCTCCTCTGAAACATTCTCCTTAATTTCATCCAGGCTGGCCGTCTCCAGTGCACCAGTGGACAGAGCAGGGCTCGGCCTATGAGCATCGGTGATAGCCGGACTGGCCGTGCCTCCATAGAGCGGGGTGGGCCCAAAGCCCGGCGGGTGGCTGGGAACCGCAGAGACCTCGGCCAAGACGCCCGCAGAACCGCCGCCGCTTCCCGCCGAGGGCAGAGCCGCCTCCATCACAGCACCCTCAAAGGAAGCCGTGTTCTGGACTTTGCTAGATGTGGCCTCTGTAACCTTCAGATTTGTGTCAGTTTCCATGCCGTCACCCACTGAGAGACGAGCTACAACCTCCCGCATTTGTTTCACTTGGGTCGACACAGTCTTGTCATGACTGACAGGCATTGGAGCACGCCACAGGGACTGTGACGACTGTCAAGCCTGTTTTTTCCCCATCTTCTCAGGGAGGAACCAAGCACGAGGGTCATCAAAGTGCACTGGAAGCACACTGAGCTCCTTACTGTACCTCAGTTTCTTCTCTTCATTTGGGATATCACACCTCGCTTCCATATGTCCTATATATCCACAGAATAAACAGAAATTTGGCAATCTTTCATACCTCAGGTAGACTGTAACCTCCTCCTCTGTGATCTCATCAGCCAACGTAATCTCCTTCTGCAGCGCCAAGTACAAAGGCAGCTTTACTCTCACTCTGAGAAACTTGTCACAAATGTTTCCCCTCGAGTGCAGATCGATCATCACCACTGGCCCACTTGGTCCCCAAGGTTGCGGGCAAGCTCCTTGGTGAGTAGGTAGAAGGGGATTCCCCTAAACTGAACCCACATCGGCAAATGGGAGAATATAGCCAAAGTAGGATCAGCTTCCTTCTCCAAACCGACGACGAGGAACACATCGCCCTTGTATTGCCACGGCCCACCCTTGATGACGTGTTGGCGGTCTCCCTCTTCTGAGAACTCGAGGATGAATTTGCACCCTTCCTCTGCAGCAAGTTCATGGTCACCCAGTTCACCACGAACCTTCCATACCTTCTTCATGTGGTCAATCAGTTGCCTGGAGTTCACCAGCAGGACGGACAGGAATAGTCCGACTGCCAGGAAGCACGTCTGCACCGCCTTTCGAGCCCCGGGCATGTTGATGACCAGGGTCTTCTTCACAGGTTCCGCACAAGTCTTGGCTATTTCCTTCCCTGGGCGCCGGATGTTGGTGGGGAGGGTGCAGTCGGCGTGCAGCCTAACCGAGCTCCCCGCTGTAGGCACAGCCTCTATCGCCCCCGCAGCATCAGGACCCGCCGCCTCCTGGAGGCTCTTCATCCCCTCCATCGTTGCCCTCAGGCAAATACACGAACACCTTATGTGCATGGGCAGAACACAAACCTGGATAAGTGGAGCTTGGGATGGATTCTGCAAAGGTAGCCTCCCTCTAAATAGCAAATCATCCATGGCCTTGTTAATTCCTCCTTTAGTCTTCGCCTTAATCCCTGTAAATGACAGTGTTTCCTCCTCATCAGGGAGAAACGACACCCATGAATCGCCATGTTCTTCATGTCCCTTAATGGGCGAATTAGTTCTGGCCTCCGTTGATTGCGCCCATCCTGGGTCAGGTGGCTCTTTCCTCTCATCCTTAGAGAGAAGGAACACAGGAGATTTGGCTCTTTCCCTCTCCAATATAACTCTCAAAAAAGAAATACGAATCTTCAGGCTTTCGATGACTCTTGTGGTATATCCGAGACGGTCTTTGACAGTGGCGAAGGAATTGGGATTTAGTTGGATATGATTGTAGAGGAGAGTCTCAGGATTGGTTTTCGTGGGGCTTCGGTTTTCAGCGATTATCCATCGGCGATTTCTGAAGGAGAAGAGGGGATCGCCTTTCGTGGGTTGCGGGAGAGGAACAGATGCGGGAGCCATAGCTAGCAGATGTCATATAATGCCAACTCGTGAACTCGTGCACACCTCTAAGCAATTTTTGAGTTTGACTCCCTCCAACCACACATAGCTTGTGTTTTCTGAAAAAACAAATAATAAAGGGAACGTTGGTTGTTCACCCCCTCGAGAGAGCTGAAGTGGCGTTTGCCTTACGCCAAGATCCGTGTGACGGTTGGGAAGGTGTGCACTGGGGATTGAGCTCCTGGCGAACTTTCATGAGATGACATTTTCGATTTCTAATCACTCTTTCATGTTTTCCTGATGATACTAAGTACATAAAAAATCAAGTTCAACAAGGAAAACATATGGAAAAAATGGTTGCTCTTTGGAAAGAGGAGATGGTGAGGTGCAGCCAAAGGGGGTGACATGAGTGTCGCGGCCGGCCACGGCGTCCAGCACATCGAGCAAAGAGAGACCGGAGTCGGGGACAAGGCAGTTGGCCGCCGCATCACCTGTGGAGGGAAGTCATGGGTTGACCAGGTTGTGATTAGAGGGGTGGTTGGGGGCTGCAGTGGCAGGCAGTTCAAGGTACGTTGGAGGGCGGCTGAAAGGAAAAAGGTAAGAGAAGATGAAAATCAGGAGGCAATTATTTTAGTTTTCATCAGGCAACTGTCAAATAGAGCTTTGATTAACTGGTCCACATGGATACAACAAGAAAGCACGAGAGAATACAATTGTGCTGAAATTTTACAGAAGACTCTCCGAGTGAAGGAAAAAAAGATGCTCAGTCTATGGAGATCCTTGCAAATGTCAATGAAACCGCTAACCATCGAAACACCAACCACGTCGAGGCGTACATTGGAGATCCACTGGATTCGAAATGCACCACCGCACATGGACTTTCTGAGCCGATGAACAGGGCCGACATGAACACCACAGCCACTTATTTGTGGTTGCTGGAAAGCTGACAAATAGAGCTCCTTATTACGAAGAAAACATACATAAACAAACCAAGCATATCTTTTTTACAGAAAGAAAAGCTAAATATGCGCATAATTACATCTATAGTGTAGAAGGACAAGATATGGGCTGTGCAATCTCGATGTATTGATCGGTGCACCAGGCACGTATATACAAGTACAAAGATGGGCCACAACCTCAACTATACAAAGGAAATAGGAGGTGGGTCCTACACACAAATATACACGTACACAATATACTCAACACCCCCCGCAGTCGAAGCGGCGCTAGTGACACAGAGACTGGAACGGAACTCCTCGAAGGTAGAAGTCGGCAATCCCTTCGTCATCACATCGGCAAAACTGCTGAGCGGTCGGCACATGGAGAACCCGCATGCGTCCAAGAGCCACCTGCTCGCGCACAAAGTGAATGTCCAGCTCGATGTGTTTAGTCCGGCGATGATGAACGGGGTTGGCGGAGAGTTACACTACAGAGACGTTGTCGCAGTAGACAACCATAGCCTGTGAGACGTCGTGATGTAGCTCCTGAAGTAACTGTCGTAGCCAGCACTCGGCGACAGCGTTGGCCACAGCTCGGTACTCAGCCTCCGCGCTAGAGCGCGAAACCGTGGGTTGTCGCTTGGACGACCACGAGAAGAGTGAAGGACCGAGGTAGACGCAGTAGCCAGAGGTGGACCGACGAGTATCGGGGCAGCCAGCCCAGTGTGCATCGGAGTAGGCCACCGTCTCCAGAAAAGTGGACGCCGTAAGTGTCAACCCGAGGGACATCGTGTCGCGGATGTAGCGAAGGATCCGCTTCACGAGAGTCCAATGAGAGTCACGAGGGGCGTGCATGTGGAGACACACTTGCTGTATAGCATACTGAAGATCCGGTCTGGTGAGAGTCAAATACAGTAGAGCGCCGACAATAGACCGGTAGAAAGGAGCATCCGACACAGGCGAACCCTCAAGAGCAGAGACCTTGGGCTTCGTGTCCACAGGAGTAGCAACAGGATGACAGTTGAGCATGCCAGCACGCTCACGAAGCTCATGTGCATACTTCTGCTGATGAAGAAAGAAACCGTCCGGACGTCGAACGACCTCAATGCCAAGGAAATAATGTAGAGCACCCAGGTCCTTGATAGCAAACTCGTCACGCAGCCGGAGACTAATCTGCTGAAGAATGGCTGCGGAGGAGGCTGTCAGGATGATGTCGTCGACGTAAAGCAGCAAATATGCAGTCGTGTCACCGTGGCGATAGACGAACAGTAAGGCATCCGAGCGAGTAACGCTGAAGCCCAGTGTCTGAAGAAACCTGGCGATCCGCTGGTACCAGGCTCGGGGTGCCTGCTTGAGCCCGTAAAGAGAGCGGGACAGCAGGCACACATGGCTGGGAAGTGAGGCGTCGACGAAGCCGGTGGGTTGCTCACAATACACCTGCTCCTCAAGATGGCCGTGGAGAAAGGCATTGGAGACATCCATCTGGTGAACAGGCCAGCCGCGGGAGACGGCGAGCTGGAGGACGGTGTGGATCATGCCCGGTTTGATAACCGGGGCAAACGTCTCAGTGAAGTCCACTCCAGCGCGCTGGCGGAAACCGCGGACCACCCAGCGAGCCTTGTAGCGCTCGAGTGTACCGTCTGAGCAGGTCTTATGGCGAAAGACCCACTTGCCGGTGATGACGTTGGCGCGAGGAGGCTGGGGAACCAGGGTCTAGGTGCGGTTCCGTTAAAGAGCATTGAACTCTTCCTGCATCGCCGCAAGCCAGTGAGGATCACGGAGGGCGGCGCGAGCGGACGCAGGAATGGGCGACGGCTCCGCGGCGGAGGCGGCGAGGACGTACTCGTCGCGCGAGTACCGGAGGCTCGGACGATGAACACCAGTGCGAGCGCGGGTGACTGGGCCGGGCGGCGCCGCCGGAGCCACCGGCAAGACGGCCGGCGTGGGGGCCGGCGAGGCGGCCGGCGTGGGGGCTGGCGTCAGAGCCGGCGAGGGGGCCGGCGTCAGGGCCGGCGAGGAGGCGGGCGTCGAGGCCGCGGAGGAGGTGGCCGAGCCTGCAGCGCCCGATCCCGCGGCGCCCAAGTCGGGAGCGGCGGGTGAAGGCGGGGCACCGGCTGCGCCGTCGGAGCCAGCCGAGGAGGCCGAGTGGGCGGGCGCCGGCAGGAGGGTGCGGGGACCGCCAAAGCCCGGAGGCGGTCCACGGGCCGGACGGGATCGTCCACCTGACGAGGTCGTCGAAGGGCCGCCGGTGGCCGGCGGCGACGAGATGACAAGGGGTACCTGCTGCTGAAACGGAAACACCATCTCATCAAAGTAAACATGTCGGGAGGTGAAAACATGATGGGAGACGGGATCATAGCAGTGGTAGCCCTTAGTGTTAGGTGGGTAGCCGAGAAAGATGCAGGCGATGGAGCGGGGTGCAAGTTTATGAGGCGCAGTGGCGGCGATGCTAGGATAGCAAAGGCAGCCGAAGATGCGAAGCCCTTCATAAGAAGAAGGTGCACCGAAGAGAAGATGGTGAGGTGTAAAGTTTCCGCGAGTACGACATGGGCGAATGTTGATGAGGAGAGAAGCGGTGGCTAGAGCGTCAGGCCAAAAGCGCGGAGGCACATTGGCATGAAAGAGAAGAGTCCTAACGCAGTCATTTAGAGTGCGAAGGATGCACCCAGCACGACCGTTCTGCTGCGAGGTGTATGGGCAAGTGAGACGAAAAATCGTGCCATGTGTGGTGAGAAGATTACGAACAACGATGTTGTCAAACTCCTTCCCGTTGTCTGTCTGCAATGCAAGAATGGGTCGACCAAACTGCGTGAGAACATAAGAATAGAAAGCGGCGAGAGTGGATATAACATCCGACTTGCGGCGCAACGGGAAGATCCACACATAATGCGAAAAATCGTCAAGTATGACAAGATAATAAAGAAAGCCCGTATTACTTGCAACAGGAGATGTCCAAACATCACTATGAATTAACTCAAACGGGTACGATGCAACAAAGGAAGAAGGCCTAAACGGAAGACGAGCATGTTTGCCGAGGCGACATGCATGACACGAGTGATCCTCGTTCTTATTACACGTGAAAGAAAAACTCCGAAGTATGTGGCGAAGTGTGGCAGGATTAGGATGACCCAAGCGAGCGTGCCAAAGATCTACTCCGGTGGTGAGAGCGACAGGGGCAGCGGAAGTGGTGGAGGTGGCGGAGTGAACCGGGTAGAGCTCGTCGGGGCTGTCACATCAGTGGAGCACCATCCGCGTGCGAGCGTCCTTAACAGAAAAACCACATTCGTCAAATTCAACAGTAACCGGATTTTCACGTGTAAGAAAACGAACAGAAACAAGATTTTTAATAAGTTCAGGAGAAACGAGAATATTAGACATGGATATAGGAGTGGAGTTAGACGGAAAATATGTATGTCCAATATGGGTGATGGGAAGAGAAGAACCGTCACCGACGGTGATGCGGTTGGAGGCGTGGACAGGATGGGCAGTGTGGAGGTTACCGGGGTACGCCGCCATGTGAGCGGTGGCGCCACTGTCCATGTACCAATCGCCGCAGCCGGTGTAGCTAGACGGGGAAGGAGCGTTGTGGAGAGCCGCCAGAAGGGCCGGGTCCCACGGTGCAGGCGGGAGAGGCGACGCAGCCGTCAGGGGCAGCAGCGGCGGCCCACCTGGTGGCGGCTGCTGACCGTAGGGCGCCGCATAAGGCTGCGGCGCAGCGTAGTATGCCTGGTGTGACGGAGGCCGAGTACCGAGAAGGTCCGGAGCAGGGGCCCGAGGAACCGGCATGGAGTATACGTGGACAACGCCGGTCCATGGGTTCTGGCCGGCGTACCACGGGGCCGGCTGAGGGGCGTGCTGCTGCGGGCGGGGTGCTCCTCCCTGAGCACCACCGCCGCCCCCCTACTTGCGGCCACCCCGGCGACCGCCGCGACAACCCCCCATCCTCCCCCTCCCCCCCCCATTGGCCGCCGGCTGGGGCGGCGGGAAGGGGGCGGCTGGTGCGGGCGGGAATCCGGACGGGAAGGCGGGCGCCGCCGGCTGGGGCGGCGTCGGGCGGGGCGGTGGCGGGGCCGAACCCCCGCGGGTGCCTGCGATGAGGGCAATGTGGGTCGCGCGAGTCCGCGCCACCCGCATCCGGCGCTCCTCCAGCTTGAGGCACGCGACCACCTTGGCGAAGGTGGGCTCCGGGATGAGGGTGAGGTTGGAGGCGACGTTCCCGAAGTCCTCGTTGAGGCCGCCGGAGAGGGTGCTGATGAGGAGCTCGTCGCCGATCTTTTCCCCGAGATCACGGAGCTCATCGGCGAGCTTCTTGAGGCGCATGCAAAAAACATCGATGGATGAGTCAAGTTGCTGGCACCCGTAAAACTCACCATAGAGGAGGACCTTGCGCTGTAGCCGATTGTCGGTGAAGAGGCTGTTGAGCTTGGTCCAGACCGCATAGGCGTCGTCCTCGTCGTTCACCACGGTGTGGAAGAGGTCGTTGGAGATGATGAGGTAGAACCAGCGGATGATGGTGGCGTCGAGGATCATCCACTCTTCGTCGTTGATCATGAGCGCCGAGTCTACGATGCCGTCCACGTGGCCGTGTAGGAGGTACTCACGGAACACAAGCGAAAAATACCGCTTCCAAGCGGAGTAGGAGGCGGTGGTGTGATCGAGCTTGACCAGAACGTGCTCATGGATGTTGAGGTCGCGGACGAGGGTGACATCGGGACCGGCAAACGGGTTGGAAACGGTGGACGAGGAGGAGCTCATGGCTGGTTCGGCGCGGGTGGGAGGAGGAAGGGGAGGTTGGCGGCGCGAGGGAGGGAGGCGGAAGCGGGGACCCGCGGCGGCGGCGGCCTCGGAGGGAGGCGGCGGCAGCGGCGAGCGAGGCGGAGGGAGGGGAGGCGGTGACCAGCGGCGGCGGTGGCGGCCGGAAGGAGGCGGCGGCAGCTGGTGACGGCGGCGTGGAGGAGCGGCGGCGCGGAGGCGCGGCGGCGGCGGCGGCTAGGGTTAGGATCGTGCTGCGATAGATACCATGTAGAAGGACAAGATATGGGCTGTGCAATCTCGATGTATTGATCGGTGCACCAGGCACGTATATATAAGTATAAAGGTGGGCCACAACCTCAACTATACAAAGGAAACAGGAGGTGGACCCTACTCACAAATATACACGTACATAATATACTCAACATATAGAAAACGTTGCAGGAAGTCGTGAAACCATACAAATTTAATAAGTGTGCTGACTTAAATCCTTCTTATAACAGTCTAATACTGAATCAGTCTCATCTCCAAAGGAAAAACTCGATCAGACAAGGACAGACACCCTACTAATAAATCAAATCAAGCGGCCAACAAATAATTCGATCAGGCAAAGATGCCAATGTAATCAAGCTCGACGGAACCCAGCCACAGCTTGTCCCCGTTCTCCGCCACCTCGCTGAGCGTCACGCCCCTGGCGGCCGTCAGCTCCTCGACCTCCACGCCGTCGGCGCTGAGACGGACGCCGACCAAGTGCTTCACCGGAGCCGCCGCAGTTGAGTTCAGCCGCGCCCTCTCCTGGTTCAGCGCCACCCAGAAGCCACCCTTCCCGTCGCGCCTCACGTTGTCCGGGTACCCCGGCAGGTCCGCCAAGAGCTCGTACCGCCCGGCCTTGGGCCCCTTGAGCCAGTACCGGAACGCCTGGCACGGCACCGTGTGCGCCACCACCACGTGCGTCATGTCGCGGCTGAGCGCGACGCCGTTCGGGTATGGCAGCTCGGCCTTCAGCACCGTGACTTGCTTCGTCCGCGCGTCGTACTTGAGCAGGCGCCCGGTCGCGTCGGTGTTCATGATGATCTCCGTGTTAAACCTGCATGCACACACAGATTCGTCGCGCATAAGCACGATGAAGTGAATCGAATTGAGGCGTGATCGGGCGGGCATGTATGTAGGGTACCTGCGGGGGTAGTTGGCGCTGCTGTCGGTGAAGTACACGTCGCCGGTTGCCTGATCCACGTCGAGGCCGTTGAGGAAGTGGAAGGGGACGCCGTCCGCCTCCGTCGCCAGCACCTGGGCTTCGCCGCCGTCCGGCCCCACCTTCATGAGCCCCATGTAGGCGTCGGCGATGAAGAGCTCGCCGGTTTTCCTGTTGAACCGGACACCCAGTGGCCGGCCGCATATGCTCTCTTTTTGTTCCGATGGCACCCCAGAGTCTGAGCACAAAGGGATTTTCCTGCAGATGCAGCACATGTCAGCTAATTTGCTGATCACTATCACGGGATGTTTAGCTTTTAAATTACACCGACCTGTAGTTGGCATTGTACGCGAAGGTGCTCCAGCCGGCGGCGCTGCCACCCCACTTGAGCACGCGGCCATCGGAGACGCCCGTGTAGACCCCGTCCTTGCCGGAGAAGGCGAGGCTCTCGGCGCCGCTGACACCGTCGGGCAGTGGGAGGCGGTAGCTCCACCGCGTGTTCGTTGTCTTGATCTGCTCGGCTGAGGCTAGAGAGACGAGGCAGGCAAGCACGACGAGTACTATCGCCGCGAGGTTGCGCCGCATCGTCATCGTCGGAAGTTGCCCTGTACGGAATATCGTTGCACCCAGCTGTGTGCCTTTTATGGGAGAGCGACGAAACCCGTGGCCTGATCTGATCGGACACGGTTGTAATCCTACACGAAGTACAACACCGTGATGTATCGCCCGCGCGCGCTTGTGGTACGTGCTCACCGAGTCTGTTTGTGGTCCTGTGCTGTGCTGTGTTTTTTTTTTTAGAAATCTCGCCTGCTTTATTTATTCAGAAGCAATTGTCATATGTACAAGATCGGGGTTATGTGGATTGCCCAACCAAACATCTCTACCTATATCTAAGTTGCAAGCAAATTTGGCGAGATTATGAGCTTCAAAGTTGAACCCGGTCGACCTGTTTGCCGATCAATCTGGGCCTGAAGGGCCAGAACGAAGTACAAGATGGACTTGCATTATTTTTAGTGTCTTTTATATTGCGGGCCAACGTGGAACCTTGGGCCCTTTTTTGAAACGATCAAGAGTCGAGTTCAATAACTATTTTTTTGACAAAGGATAATATATTAGTAATTTAATATCAAGTACACCCGGCTTCTGCAAGAACACAACACCGTGATCAACTTGAAGCATCGAGGATGAACATGGCCAAAAAAAAACAAGAAAAAAGAAAGAAAAAACAAGATCTAAGGCACGCCGTGACCAACAACATCAACCACTACCCTGACAACACACAGGCTACGAGAAAGTTCTTCAAAAGCAACGCATTCAGAAGGACACACAAATGTCATTGTTGCCAGATCCACTCAAACACTAAATCCTAAGAGCATCTCCAGCCGCGCCCCCAACAAGCCCCCCCAGGTGACTTTTCGGTCGCCGGCGCCAAAAAATCAGCCCAGTCGCGTCCCCAGGGGCCCATTTTTCGCCGGCTCGGACCGAAATTGGCGTCGGCGGACCCAACCCGAACCCGGCGCGCTGGGGGTTGCTTGGGGGCGTCGGGCGAATCTTTTATGGCGCGAAAGCGCCGTGGGCCAGCCGCGTCAGCGACTCGACTCCCTTCTCGCCGCTTCGTCGTCCTCATCGCCTCGTTTAACGCGGTGAATCAATGCCAAAGCTGCGCGCGCTGCCGCGCCGGTCAGCCTCCATTGATGCCTCACGGGCGGCGCAGTGAAGTCCAGGCGACGCGCGTCCCCTCGGCCGCCACGTCTCCCGCCACGCGTAACGCGCCAGCCAAGCCTACCGCGCGGCGCTTCCGCCTATATAAGCCAAGAACCAGCGCGCCGGAGATACGCACACACACTACACCGCCGACGCGCCCACTTCTCCCTTTTCCTCCTCTCGCCGTCTCCAGCTCAGAAGGATGGCCGAGCGCTTCCCAGGCGACGGCGCGGCGGCGAATGGTTTCGGCGCCGCCATCTGCACAAGGACGAGGCTCGCCTCCTCTTCGAGGCCGGATACCCGGCCCCGCCGGACATGCGGGTGCCCGGCTCGTGGAGGATCAGCGCCGGCGGCGTGCCGGTGCCACCACCGCCCATCGGGGTGGCGCGGCGTGCGGAGATCGCACGCATCCGCGCGTCCCTGCCGCGGGCGGCAAGGGAAGGCCCACGGTACACCCCCGGCAGCCCGCTCTGGGAGCCCTACTTCCGCCGCCAACACGCCAAGCAGCTCGAGGCGACGAACGGCGTCGTGCCCTCCGGCAGGCTCAACTCCGAGGGTCGGCGCCGGTGGTGGGGCGTACCCGGCCGCATGTTGGAGGCCGTCCTCGAGTACATCGAGGGCGGCAACACGCCGCGCCTCGAGTACCCCGCTCCTTCGACCTTCTCACGCCGTCGTGGGAGCTCCTGGACGCCGAGGCATATGGATCGGCCCGGCGTGTCCTCCTCCTCGTCCGGCCGCTCGTCGGGCTCTCCCTGCCTCCACCCTGTCAAGCCGGAGCCCCAAGACACGCTGGTCAGTGCGCGCACCCGCAGCTCCTCCGGCGTCTGCATCGGCGACTCCACCCCCCCATCCATCCGCTTCGTCCTCGTCGAGCCCAAGCCGGAGCCCAGCCTCCCCCCGGAGTACGAGGAGATAGCCCGGCGCGGGTTCTCCGACGAGGACGCCCTGCAGTGGGCGCGGGACGACTACCTCCACGACGAGATGGTCCGGCAGCGCCGGGCCCTGGAGGATATCGAAGCCCGCAAGCGCGGGCGCGAGGACGAGCACGGCGTCGTCATCCTCGACAACGACGACGAGGAGGCCGCCCCCCGGACCGTCCAACCCGCTACGCCAATCGGGGGAGGGATGCAGCAGGGACGGCGGCGGTGGAGGCGGCGACGACGACGACGACGACGACGACAACGACGACGACGGCGGCAACTACACGCAGTTCTACAGCCTCCTCAGCATGTAGAACTGCGAGGGCGGGCGGCAGACGGTGAGGAGCGACGATGGAGACGGCGAGTGGCGGCCCCTAGTAGTTCTTTTCTTTTTTTGTAAAATATGTTTAAGTTTGAACGAACTCGCCGAAGTTTGCAATGAATTTGCGCCGTTTTTGTGCCGTGTTTAGATTTTTCAAAATAACATGGGCGCCACGACTGGGGGCATCACGCCCCCAGCGCGCGGGTTAGCGCCGGTGCGCCCCCAGGGGGCGATTTTTAGCCCCTCCTGGGGGGCCAACGACTGGAGATGCTCTAAGTATTCACCTTGAGAGCGTAACTGAGCAAAATTTCATGCAATGCCTTCAATAGGGTAACGATGTCAAAATACCGTCATTGCCAGGTATGACTGACGAAGGTCACACCAAGGGTTTTCACCCTGAAATTCCAGTCCTGGTACCAGATTAGCACCACCAAAACACAACCACAATGTGTTGCCACATCCGATTGACCACCACCTTCATTCCTTCCATCCTTGGCAATGCCGACAAGACCACTCGACAACGAATATGCATCTTGTGCACGAGGACCATGGAACATGACATCTCATATTGTCTTCAGCTAGAATGTTGGGGTTTCCAGCCACTGCTCACGCACACAGTTGATCAAAGCGACCAAAAGTTGTGCTCGTATGAGCTTGCTAACGAAAGATGATGCTACTGTCAGGCATCGTCGAAACCCATGTTAAGGGCCCCTCCGACAGACAGATGTCGTCCTAGCCATCAACTGATGATAAACTTGGGAAAATAAATCCCGTCAGTTGTCCAACTGCACCCGTGGCCACGCATAACCCTGATCTGCAGTATTATGTCTCAAATGGGGGCATAGTAAAACCACAGGTGATTGCCTCCGTGGTGGGTGACATCGCCGTCTTTGATTCTTTAGCCACTACATCGCTTAGCACATAACATCGCTTATCAGGAATTTTTTGTGGGGGAGTAAAACCGGTGAGAGGAAAATGGCATGGATGTCGAGGAGGACTCGGGACTTGGCTTCATAGGCATGGAATTATTTAATCTTGTGCTCTTGGAAAGACGAGTGTGGAGTCTACTTCAAGATTCGTCCGCTTCGAGTGCAAGAATTCTAAAGGTTGTCTACTTCCCTAACGGGTATATCCTCTCTGATGAGTTTGGTTCACACCCCTCTCAAGTGTGGAGATCAATGTGTGAAGGGAGATATGTCATGTGTGTTGGTCTGGTAAGGAGAATGGGTAATGGTAGAATTACTGATGCATGAAGAGATAATTGGATGCCTAGAGACTATCATATGAGGCCAGCACGTCATGTGACAAATGAGTGATACGTCTCCAACATATCTATATTTTTTATTGTTCCATGTTATTATATTATCAACCTTGGATGTTTTGTATACATTTACAAGAAACTTTATATCTTTTTTGGAACTAACCTATTAACTTAGTGCCTAATGGCAGTTGTTGTTTTTTTTGCTTGTTTTTGGTTTCGCAGAATATCAGTACCAAACGAAGTCCAAATGTCATGAAACTTTTTGGAGATTTTTTCTGGACAAAAGGGACACTAGAAGCTTCGATAGAAGACCAGACGTGGGAGCATGGGCCCATCACCCACCAGGACACGCCCAGGGGATAGGCATGCCCTGATGGGTGGTGGGGCCCACAGAGCTCCCTTTGACCTAACTCCGCCCTTATAAATACCCCAAATATAGGAAACCAACAAGGGAGTCCACGAAATACTTTTCCGCCGCTGCAAGCCTCTATTCTCGAGAGATCCCATCTAGGGACCTTTTCTCGCACTCTGCCGGAGGGGGAATCGGTCATGGAGGGTTTCTTCATCAACCTTGTTGCCCCTCCGATGATGCTTGAGGAGTTTACCACACACCTACGGGTCCATAGTTAGTAGCTAGATGGATTCTCTCTCGATGTTTCTCAATAGAATGTTCTCCTTGTTGTTCTTGAAAATATATTTGAGGTAATGACTTTTTGCGGTGTATTTGTTGGGATCCGAGGAATTGTGAGTTTATGATGAGATCTATCCATGAATATTATTTGAGTTTTTCTGTTAACTCTTTTATGCATGATTAATATAGCTTATTTCTTCTCCGATTTATTGGTTTGGTTTGGCCAACTAGATTGATTTATCTATCCATGGGAAGAGGTGTTTTGTAATGGGTTTGATCTTGCGGTGCTCAATTCCAGTGACAGAAAGGGACATGACACGTATGTATCATTGCTATTAAGGGTAGAAATATGGGGTTTATTCATATGTGAGTTTACCTTATCTACATCATGTCATCTTTCTTAATGCATTACTCCATTTTTTCATGTACTTAATACACTAGATGCATGCTTGATAGTGGACGATGTGTGGAGTAATAGTTGTATATGCAGGCAGGAGTCGGTCTACTAATATTGGACGTGATGCCTATGTATGATCATTTCCTTGGATATCGTCATAATTATTTGCTTTTCTAGCCATTGCTCAACAGTAATTTGTTTACTCACCTTATGCTATTTTGTCGAGAGAAGCCTGTAGTGAAAACTATGGCCACCGGGTCTATCTTTTATCATATAAAAATCCTAAAAATAGCTTTCTGCAATTTTCTTTTATTTATTTTATTTTGTATTTTTGTCAATTCTATCTATCAAAGCCTATATATTTAATCTTGCTCGTAACCATTGAAGGATTGACAACCCCTCTACGCGTTGGGTTGCAAGTATTTGTTGTTTGTTTACAAGTGTTGTTTACATAGCATTGCTTGGTTCTCCTACTGGATCGATAACCTTGATTTCATAACTAAGGGAAATACTTACATCTACTGTATTGCATCATCCCCTCCTCTTTGGGAAAATCCCAACGCAACTCACAAGTAGTAGGAAGAAATTTCCGGCGCCGTTGCCGGGAAGACATCATCAACATCTATCAAGTACCGATGCATAAACTTTCATCTCCTTGCAATTACTTTATTTGCCATTTGCCTCTCGTTTTCATCTCTCCCACTTCTAAAAAGTTTTACAAAAATACAAAAAAAATGTTTGCCTTTTTTGTGTTTGTTCTTTTATTTGCTTCTGATCTTGTTTAGTCATAATGTCTCAAGAAAATACAAAGTTGTGTGATTTTTCTTATAATAAAAATGGTTTTGTTAGTACTCCGGTTGCTCCTTCCGCTACTAGTGCGGAGTCTTATGATATTAGTGTCGCTTTATTCAATCTTGTTATGAAAGAGCAATTTTCCAGTAATCCTAATGAGGATGCCACCTCCTATCTAAACACTTTCTAGAATTGTGTGATATGAAAAAGAAAAAAAGATGTGGACAATGAAATAGTGAAATTAAAATTATTTCCATTCTCTTTGCAGGATCGTGCAAAAATTAGGTTTTCATCTTTGCCATGAAATAGAATTGATTCTTGGGACAAGTCCAAAGATGCTTTTATTACTAAGTATTTTCGTCCTGCGAAACTTAATTCCTTTAGAAATAAAATTATGAATTTCAAGGAACTTGAGCATGAATATATTGCACAATCCTGGGAAAGAATAAAACTAATGCTAAGAAATTGCTGATACGTCTCCAATGTATCTATAATTTTTTATTGTTCCATGCTATTATATTATCCATGTTGGATGTTTGATATGCATTAATATGCTATTTTATATCATTTTTGGGAGTAACCTATTAACCTAGTGCCCAGTGCAAGTCGCAGTTTTTTCCTTGTTTTTGTCTTTTACAGAAAATCAATACCAAACGAAATGAAACTTTTTGAGGATTTTCTTGCACCAGAATACAACCACGAAGCTTCGGGAGGAGGCCAGAGGAGCCACGAGTGGACCACAAGCCCACAGGGCGCGCCCCATGGGGCCCAGGTTTGTGGTCCCCTCGGTACTCCCCTGACCCTAATTCCAGCTCTATAAATACCAAAATATTCCCCGTACGCCAGAGAACACACCAAAAATATATTTCCGCCACCGCAAGCTTCTATTCTCGTGAGATCCCATCTTGGGGCCCTTTCTGGTACTCTGCTGGTGGGAGGGTCGATCACGGAGGGCCTCTACACCAACCTTGCTGCCCTTCCGATGATGTGTGAATAGTTTACCATGGACCTAAGGGCCCATAGCTAGTAGCTAGATGGCTTCTTCTCTCTCTATTTGATCTTAAATATAATGTTTTCCTCGATGTTCTTGGAGATCTATTCGATGTAATCTTCTTTTGTGTTGTGTTTGATGAGATCCGATGATTTGTGGGTTTATGATCAAATTATCTATGAATATTATTTGAGTCTTCTTTGAAGTATTTTATGCATAATTAAGGTAGCTTTGTATTTCTCTCCAATCTATTGATTATGTTTGGCCAACTAAATTGATCTATCTTGCAATGGACGGGGTGCTTTGTTTTGAGTTCAATCTTGCGGTGTCCTCACCCGTGACAGAAGGGGTAGCAAAGCACGTATTTGTATTGTTGCCATTAAGGATAAAAATATGGGGTTTACATCATAATGCTTGAGTTTATCCTTCTACATCATGTCATCTTGCTTAAGGCGTTACTCCGTTCCTGTTAACTTAATACACTAGATGCATGTTGGATAGCGGTTGATGTGTGGAGTAATAGTAGTAGATGCATAATCATTTCGGTCTACTTGTCACGGACGTGATGCCTATATTCAGGATCATTGCCTTAGATATCATCATATCAATTGCTCAACAGTAATTTGTTTACCCACCATATGCATTCTTCAGGAGGGAGGCCTCTAGTGAAAACTATGGCCCCTGGATCTATTTCTCATCATATATTTTCAGATCTATAAAACCAAAAATAGAAAAATACCTTGCTGTAATTTATTAATCTTTACTTTATTTATAATTTTACTTATCTTGTATACATGTCTCTATCATATCTCACTCTTGCTAGTGACTATGAAGGGATTGACAACCCCTTTTTTGTGTTGTGTGCAAGTGTTTGTTAGTTTGTGCAGGTGCCTCTATTGGGCACTTGCGTGTACCTCCTACTGGATTGATACCTTGGTTCTTAACTGAGGGAAATAGTTATATCTAATTTGCGGCATCACCCTTTCCTCTTCAAGGGATAAATAAATGCAAGCTCAAGAAGTAGCAATTTCCCTACCCATGGTTTAAATTTATGGATGATAAAACAAAAAAATTATGCGGGGTTGATTTTTCCTCTAGAAATCTTTTAGATTCCGCTGCTGGTGATACCTCTATGGAAATTAATTTGTGTGATGCTACTAAATTACTTTATAATATGATGACAAATTAGTAACAATGGCATACTGAAAGAGCACCTACTAGTAGAAAGGTTAATTTTGTTGAAGAAATTGGCACTTTGAGTGATAAAGTTGATGCACTTATGAAATTGGTTGCTAGTAAAAATGCTCCTATTGATCTTAATGAGGTGCCTTTGTCTACTTTGATTTAGCAAAATAGTGATCCCGTAGATGTGAATTTTGTCTCACGAAACAACTTTAATAGTAATGCTTATAGGGGTAATTTCAATCCTAGGCCGTTCCATGGAAGTTCCTCTAATAATTATAGAAATTCCTATGGTAATTATTATAATAATAATAGGATGCCCTCTTATCTTGAGAATAATATCAGAGAATTTATTAATTCTCAAAAAGTTTTCAACACTATGATAGAAGAAAAATTGAGTAAGATTGATGATATGTCTAGAAGCATTGGTAGAATTACACATTATGTGGAAAATCTCAAGATTAATAAAATTCCACCCAAGGTTGATATCAATGAATCAATGAAAGCTTTATATGTCTCCATGGATGAGAGTAAGAAAAGAACCACTATGCTAAGAGCTAAAAGAGAATTTTTAGAAAAGGCAATTCCGCCCGATTTTTTTCATAGTAATGATGAAGATGTTAAAATGATTGGTGTTTCTTCTATTGATTCCCTGTTTAGTAATATTAAACTTGATGATAAGGGGCCTAAAGAAGAGTCAACTTTAGCTAGAAGGCGTTACCATAAATCGGAGGGTGGAAATATTGTTGATTTTTTTTTGTAAAAGTGGGGTTGGAAAGGTAAAAACTTTAACTAGTGATGTGCCCACTCTCTTGGATTACAAAGACTTTAATTATGATAGTTGTTCTTTGATTGAATGTATTTCTTTGTTACAATCCACGCTGCATTCACCTGACGCATATTAATAAAATAAGGCTTTTACTAAACATATTGTAGAAGCTATGATAAAAGCCTTAGAAGAAAAGTCAGAATTAGAGATTTTAATTCCTAGAAAATTATATGATGAATGGGAACCCACCATTAAAGTCATGATAAAAAATTATGAGTGCAATTCTTTATGTGATTTGGGTGCTAGTATTTCCACAATTCCAAAATCTTTATGTGATGTGCTAGGTTTTACCAATTTGGGAGAATGTTTTCTTAATTTGCACTTGACGGATTCCACCATTAAAAAGTCTTTGGGAAGATTTAATGATGTTCTTATTCTTGCAAATAGAAATTATGTGCCTATAGATTTTAGCGTACTTGACACTGATTGCAATCCGTCTTGCCACATAATACTTGGTAGACCATTTTTACGAACTATAGGTGTCGTGGTTGACATGAAAGAAGGGAATATTAAATTTTAGTTTCCATTAAAGAAGGGTGTGGAACACTTCCCTAGAACTAGAATTAAGCCACCGTATGAGTCAATCATTGTGACGCCCCCGATTCAATCATATACTAATCATGCACGCAAACGTGTACGATCAAGATCAAGGATTCACGGGAAGATATCACAACACAACTCTAAAACATAAATAAGTCATACAAGCAACATATTACAAGCCAGGGGCCTCGAGGGCTCGAATACAAGTGCTCGATCATAGACGAGTCAGCGGAAGCAACAATATCTGAGTACAGACATAAGTTAAACAAGTTTGCCTTAAGAAGGCTAGCACAAACTGGGATACAGATCGAAAGAGGCACCGGCCTCCTGCCTGGGATCCTCCTAAACTACTCCTGGTCGTCGTCAGCAGCCTGCACGTAGTAGTAGGCACCTCCAGTGT
Organism: Triticum aestivum; assembly: GCF_018294505.1. NCBI lineage: Eukaryota > Viridiplantae > Streptophyta > Magnoliopsida > Poales > Poaceae > Triticum > Triticum aestivum. The sequence continues at coordinate 564,966,482 of NC_057807.1, forward strand.
AGTAGGAATCATCGTCGACGGTGGCGTCTGGCTCCAGGGCTCCAGCATCTGGTTGCGACAACCAGGTAGAAGGGAAAAGGGAAAAGAGGGAGAAAAGCAACCGTGAGTACTCATCCAAAGTACTCGCAAGCAAGGAGCTACACTACATATGCATGGGTATATGTGTAAAGGGCCATATCGATGGACTGAACTGCAGAATGCCAGAATAAGAGGGGGATAGCTAATCCTGTCGAAGACTACGCTTCTGGCCACCTCCATCTTGCAGCATGTAGAAGAGAGTAGATTGAAGTCCTCCAAGTAGCATCGCATAGCATAATCCTACCCGGCGATCCTCCCCTCGTCGCCCTGTGGAAAAGCGATCACCGGGTTGTCTGTGGAACTTATCTGGGTGTGTTTTATTAAGTATCCGGTTCTACTTGTCATAAGGTCAAGGTACAATTCCGTGTCGTCCTTTTACCGAGGGACACGGCTATTCGAATAGATTAACTTCCCTGCAGGGGTGCACCACATAACCCAACACACTCGATCCCATTTGGCCAGACACACTTTCCTGGGTCATGCCCGGCCTCGGAAGTTCAACACGTTGCAGCCCCACCTAGGCACAACAGAGAGGTCAACACGCCGGTCTAAATCCTATGCGCGCAGGGGTCTGGGCCCATCGCCCATTGCACACCTGCACGTGGCAAGGGCGACCGGAAGCAGACCTAGCCTCCCTTATACAAGAGTAGGCATTCCAGTCCAATCCGGCGCGCGCCTCTCCGTCGCTGGCGTCAAGAAGGCTTCGGCTGATACCACGACGAGTGCCCATATCTTTCCCGCGTAGTTGGTTAGTGCGTATAGGCCAGTGGCCAAACTCAGATCAAATACCAAGATCTCATTAAGCGTGTTATTATGAAGTAACCGTGAACGTCGACCAGGGCCAGGCCCACCTCTCGCCTAGGTGGTCTCAACCTGCCCTGTCGCTCAGCCACATAGTAACAGTCGGGGGCCGTCGGGAACCCAGGCCCACCTCTACCGGGATGGAGCCACCTGTCCTTCCAGCCCCCACATCGGAATCACTTGCAGGTACTCAACGAGCTGACCCGACTTTAGTCATCATTTGTATAGTAAGTATATATGAATAGTATATACCCGTGATCACCTCCCAAGTGATCACGGCCCAATAGTATAGCAAGGCAGACTGACAAGAATGTAGGGCCAATGATGATAAACTAGCATCCTATACTAAGCATTTAGGATTGCGGGTAAGGTATCAATGACTGTAGCAACAATGACAGGCTATGCAACAGAACAGGAGTAACCAAACAGTAACATGCTACACTACTCTAATGCAAGCAGTATAGAGAAGAATAGGCGATATCTGGTGATCAATGGGGGGGCTTGCCTGGTTGCTCAGGCAAGAAGGACGAGTCGTCAACATCGTAGTCGAACTAGGGGTCGCCGGCAGTCTTGGGGTCTATCGGAAAGAAGTAACGGAGAGGGAACACAATAAATAACAGAGCAATCAAAGCATCACAAAGCGTAACAAGGCAATACGTGGTGTCCGTTGTGCCCTAGCGCGGTAGTAGGTGATACCGGCGAAAGAGGGAAACATCCGGGAAAGTATCCCCGGTGTTTCGCGTTTTCGGACAGGTGAACCGGAGATGGAAAGTTGCAGGTTCGCTATGCTAGGGACGCGTGGCAGACGAACAGGTTGCTTATTCGGATTCGTCTCGTCGTCCTGTGCAACTTTCATGTACAAAGTTTTTCCATCCGAGCTACGGTTTATTTTATATTAATTTTAAAAGATTTAAACATTTTTTTAAATTTATTCAATTATTTTAATTCAACATTATCCAGAATAGTGTATGCTGATGTCATCATGACGTCAGCATGATGTCAGCAGTCAACAGGGCGTTGACTGGGTCAAACTGACATGCGGGACCGGTCTATCATAGATGCATCAACCTAACTAATAGATTAGTTAGTTAACTAGGAGTTTAATTAATGTTAAGCTAATTAAGGAATTTTAATTAAGTTAATTAATTAATTAATTTTTAATTACTTCCTTTTGTTTTTATTCTTATTTTCGTTCTGGAAAAAGAGGGACACGGGTCCCAGGTGGCAGTGGCCCAAGGGGCTAAACGGGGCGCAGCCAAAGGGCGCGGATGCCCGCTATCAGGCGAAGGCCGCAACCCGGTGCGACGGGGCACGCAGGGCCACAGCGAGCGGTGCCGGCAGCGGCCAGGGTGGCGTCGAGCAGCAGGTGGTGGCGGTACGACGGAGCAGGGAGGTCGGGACCGTGGAGGATGCTGGCGGTGGCCGGCAGAGTGTAGTGGGCGCGCGTGGGCGTGGGAGCAGAGCTCCAAGCGCGCCGGCACTACGGACGGGAGCGACGAGCTGCGCGGGGAAAGAGGCGGGGGTGAGGAGGCGGGGCGTGGCCCTTGGTGGCCGTGGTCCAGGCAGGGCGCGAGCAAACTCGACTGTGGGTGCGGTGAGCCCCACCCAGGGTGATGCGGGCATGGTCGATGCGTGCACGGGGTCGCGGTGACCGATAGGGGAACATGCGGTGTTCCGACGTTGCAGTGGGAAGGGGACATAGAGAGGGAGGGGGATTCGTTGCTCACCCCCATTGTAGGGGATCTGGGGCGGCGAGGCTCGATGATGCGAGCTGGGGAGGAGGACGAGGACGACGGGTCGACGGGGAGGCAGGCCGGCGATGGCGTCCGGCGAGGTCGAGGCAGTGGCGTCGCAGCGAGGCGACACCGGGTCGAGGCCGCGACTTCCGGCGGGTTGGTGACGAAGCTCCATGGCGTCGGGGGCGACGGGGTCACCGGGATCGAGGGGGGGGGGCGAGCGCCCCAATCCAGATCGGGTCCTTGGGTGGGGAAAGAGAGCGAGGGGAGAGTGGGGAGAGCGATGGGGATCGTGCGCCCTCTCCTGTGATGGCGCTGGAGGGAGATCGTGGGGATCGTGGGGGAAGTGGGGTGGGGCTCTAGGGTTTCGGGAGCAGTGGGGGGATATGAGCGCGGCTGATGGGCCGGCCTGGTGGCCTGCGGGGCCGTGGCCTAGTGGGGGGGAGGCCTTTTCTCTTTCTTTCCTTTTTTTGTATTTTCTTTCTTTTATTTATTTTCTCTTATGTTTTAATTGAATTTAAAATATTTATGCATTTTATTAAACTGTGTCTTCTACACCATAATTATCTATGTAATATTTAGTACAAACCGAACATTTTTATTTTAATGTTTGAAAACTTTTATTGTTTTCTTGTAATTAAATTTTGAATTTGTTTCGGTTTTGAATTATCTAGAGTTTATCAACAGTAACCGAGGTGACGTGGCATCATTAGCGGGGGATCACTGTAGCTTAATTATCCGGGCGTCACAATTCTCCTCCACTACAAGAAATCTCGTCCCGAGATTTAAGCGGTGGAGTAAGGGGGAAAAGTGCTGGTAGCGAAAACCTAACGAGTCTTCTCGGTCTTGGCTGCCCTTTCGAAGAGGTTGATCCCTTTCGTTGATGTCTTAATTTCTCTGCTTCAAGTCACCATGATCAAGTCGTCATCCTTTCTTCGGGATCTCCATCGTCCTACAAACGCGACCAAGGAAAAAAAACTCTAGAAGAATGCATCTCCACAAAGTTGGGCATCTGATGGTGAACTCAATGGGAAATACACGAGGTACCCCACGAGTTGTATTTAAGTGAATTCGTTGAGTGTAATATACAATTGTACCAAAGTTTCAAACGGGTAGGCAATCATTCGATGACTAGACAAAAGCTGGAATGGGGGTTTGAACAACGAGAATAACATGGTGTTTGATTTTAGGATGAATAATGGTATAACATTTAGCTCGTGAATCACATACGAAGCCAGGTGCAAAGGATACATTAGGATGCGGGTTGTAAAGAAGAGTCAGGTTTTGATCCAGTGGACCTATGGTTATGGGCCCACCATGTGGGTTGAAAGTAGGAAGGGTGGTGACATCTTGCACAGCCGCGATAGGGAGGCATGTCAGTGAATAGCTTGTCAGCTATGCTGGCAACAATGTCGGTACCAAGGACGGGGAACGAAGAGAGCAATTTTCCTACTTGTTGAACGAGGCGAACCAATTCGCAAAGTTATCATCCATCGGTGGTTACCGGAATGTCATCAACAATAGTAACAGGATCTTATAGACAGAGTGGTACAACAAGGTGCCTACCTAAGCAGGGAATTATCTCTACTTAGTTAAGTCAGATTTAGGAAAGATTAAACAAAAGAATGGAAAGGAAAACACGATTATCAGATTAATTGGAAAGGCAAATTGTGATTACACACAATTATTAGGAGTATATCCTTCCCATGTACAAGCAGAACATGGCATACAGGGTAGGAGAGCAAGTACCCAACCATTCAGATAAGAGGCAATGATTAATCAAGATGTTACCCATACAACGGTGTTTGGATAACTGACCAAGAAACATTTAGCATCGCGCCTCTAATGTTCTTGTTGAAGAGTGGGGTATCATGGTCATGCTTCGAGGTAGCAATGATATGGTGTTTCAATCAAGGGCCAGACTTGGATATACTAAGAAGGGAACTATAACAATAGGTCCTACGGCCAGGTGCGTTGGGCATGACATCATCTTATCGGGTCATATAAAAGACCAATATTATAACTCTTGGAAATATATTCTAACCATCATATCTGACCGAGATTCAGATTCGATTGGCGTCAGGATACCTCGGGCTCAGGATGCTTGAGAAGAAAAGGTGCAACACCAACTGACGAGATGACAATGTAAGATTCTCAGGAAATGACTATGGAAGTGAGTTCGAAGACAAGGATTCATCATCATTAAACCAAGTAGAGGATGAGGGGGTGGCTGATGGAATCAGCAGCAATTTATCGAGATTAACAAAAGATGAATTTCCACAATTATGTGAACAAGGAGATAACATTTGTCAGATCAAATGGTATAATGATGTATGCTCGAGGAAAACATACACAATTAAACATTGGTTGAAAGGTGCACTCAAATATGGGATGGGTTGCACAACCAACCTCGGAATGGTGATTCAATAATCAATAGTCTAAGAATGAACGGGCAACCATTAACTTCAAAGCAAGAGGGTTGCTAGAAGGGCAGAATCCAAACAACACCGTTCACATGTTGGAAGCAACACGGGGACCAAGAAAAAATGGTGATGGTGAGAAGTGTCACTATACCAAGAATTCTTAAGAGGTGGAGTAATCCTCATGACATTCTTGATATAAAAGATGGTAATACTCCAAGGTAAAGAAGAAGAAATGCTGGATAGCAAGGAACTCAATGTATAACACAGAACACGAACAAGTTTGTGTTGGAGGGAAGGCAATAATGTGGTCGATGACAACACAAATCATCGAGGGCAAGGATGGTATTTCTCATCATGAATTCAATTGATATCCTGGAAGAGCTCGGAATGTTGATGATGATCATGACACAATTGTCGAGAGGTTTCATGAGGATATAATCGCTCATCGACGACATCAAGCAAAAGGAAGGATGGAGCGAAAAGTTATTGAAACCACGGATACGACACAAACTCGGAATCAAGCTTGTTGTTTGAGGTGAACGGTTAGACAAGGAAGATCGATGTAAGCTTAGCTCATCATCAAAAATTGTGCTCCGAGAAGAAGGACCAGGTAGCACAGTTAAAATCAACACAAATAGATATAGTAGAGCAGGCTAGGAATGACATGATCGGGTACAAACTCGTACTTAAAGAAGATTACTGAAGAGTTGTTGAACCGTAGTGCGGACTCGGTTCAGTTATCGGTGTCTTTGAGTGTTTAATAACTCAGAGCCCATGAAAAATTGGAATCCGTGAGAATGTAGTACTTGATGAAGAACTCATAATAGGTTATGCAGTTCCATGATAATCTCGAGATACCAGGGGGTAATACTCGATGACAGATCAAAATAGAGATTGGATTGGGGTATTGCTCTATAGAAGACAAGTGCTTAAACTTGCACGAGAAATGGTATTTAAAGGAGAACATGGCTAGAACCACGATTGCAAAAGGCCAGACCCCAGGTATAAGATGAACTTATACCAAGGGAATAATTAATTTAATAGAAGCTTTAATGATAAGATCTACATTGTGTCCATGGGCATGAACACAAAGTTCATGGTCGACTCCCGCTTCTTTAATGCATGACCTTTCATTCACTTTTAGTCTTCAAAGAAATTGTACAGTAGAAAATTATCTGGTAAAATACCAGAAGGGTACAACTTGTGAAAACTTTCGGGTTCATACAGTTTTAGGGAAGGTATAGGTTCAACCCATCGGGGCATCTTAGGAACATATACTGCGCACTTCAGGAGTAAATAACACAAGCTCGAAAGCAGAGCATCGTTGGCCAATTCAGAGAATAGGATTTACCATTGGCATTATGTATCAGGAAAGAACTTACAACGTGATCTAATATGAAGGACGTTGTCGGATAAAATCCAACAAAGGAATTGATGGTACACAAAGGACCTGATGTGAGTATCGGTACTCAAGCAGAAGAGGAAGAATGCAAATGCAACAGGTTATGGAATCATCTGAATAATTCGAATCTTAAATGCAAAGGAATTATGATTCCAAATCAAAGGATCAGAAGCAGATGCTCTGATCAAGGATGGATAAGTTGAATAGACTTAGGGGCACAATCGATGGTAATCTGATTGGCCGAGAACCAAATCATGTTTAAACTGACATTGAGCCGGAAGGATGAATTCTAGGATTCGACTGAGGAATGCAAACATCCTCAACATATTGAATCAACAGACTTAAAATGATAAAGTCAAGGGATGCCAATAGGATTACGAGACTTATGGGATTAACCATAACAGCAAGTAAGAATTTCAAGAGCAATAGGCTGCTCGGGATTTTCGGATGATCGAATGGTATTTCGAAGTCTTTTTGCAAAACACTTGATCAGTGGGGGTGAGCGGATACTCGGTAAGTGTGGGAAAATTATACGTAGGGGCATTCATTTGGCAAAGAACCGCAAGGCAATAAGCTCAAGGATTCTCAAAAAGTTGGAGAAATAATTCGTTGCATCTTGTAATAACAAGATCAACGGGGAATGATTGTATCAATGGCAAGTGCACGTGGTTATCCATAGGGGTTTATCAATGGAAGGGAATTGCAATAGCGATGGCACAAAGTCTTGAAAGATCATCGTAGAGTATCTTCTGAATCTTCCGGCGCAGCAAGCGATCATCTGGAGTGAGGGGCTCTCCAGGAGAAAGTATTTTACGAGAACCTAGAGTCAGAGTTAGAAAAATCATTTAAACCCGAATAGAAGAGAGTTCAGAGACCCAGAGTAAAGATCGACGAGTAAAAGATCCTAATACCACCCAAATGGCGACGTGAGCCCGTAAGATTCACAGCCATGTTAGTAAAAGTTTTGCAATGTCTAGACTCGACTTTGGCCAAGGAGTGTGGAAGGGGTATTCCTACAGGCAGTCGGCTCTGATACCAACTTGTGACGCCCCCGATTCAATCATACACTAATCATGCACGCAAACATGTACGATCAAGATCTGGGACTCACGGGAAGATATCACAACACAACTCTAAAACATAAATAAGTCATACAAGCAACATATTACAAGCCAGGGGCCTCGAGGGCTCGAATACAAGTGCTCGATCATAGACGAGTCAGCAGAAGCAACAATATCTGAGTACAGACATAAGTTAAACAAGTTTGCCTTAAGAAGGCTAGCACAAACTGGGATACAGATCGAAAGAGGCGCCGGCCTCCTGCCTGGGATCCTCCTAAACTACTCCTGGTCATCGTCAGCAGCCTGCACGTAGTAGTAGGCACCTCCAGTGTAGTAGGAATCATCGTTGACGGTGGCGTCTGGCTCCAGGGCTCCAGCATCTGGTTGCGACAACCAGGTAGAAGGGAAAGGGGAAAAGAGGGAGAAAAGCAACCGTGAGTACTCATCCAAAGTACTCGCAAGCAAGGAGCTACACTACATATGCATGGGTATATGTGTAAAGGGCCATATCGATGGACTGAACTGCAGAATGCCAGAATAAGAGGGGGATAGCTAATCCTGTCGAAGACTACGCTTCTGGCCACCTTCATCTTGCATCATGTAGAAGAGAGTAGATTGAAGTCCTCCAAGTAGCATCGCATAGCATAATCCTACCCGGCGATCCTCCCCTCGTCGCCCTGTGGAAAAGCGATCACCGGGTTGTCTGTGGAACTTATCTTGGTGTGTTTTATTAAGTATCCGGTTCTAGTTGTCATAAGGTCAAGGTACAACTCCGGGTCGTCCTTTTACCGAGGGACACGGCTATTCGAATAGATTAACTTCCCTGTAGGGGTGCACCACATAACCCAACATCCTCGATCCCATTTGGCCGAACACACTTTCCTGGGTCATGCCCGGCCTCGGAAGATCAACACGTCGCAGCCCCACCTAGGCAAAACAGAGAGGTCAACAGGCCGGTCTAAATCCTATGCGCGCAGGGGTCTGGGCCCATCGCCCATTGCACACCTGCACATTGCGAGGGCGGCCGGAAGCAGACCTAGCCTCCCTTATACAAGAGTAGGCTTCCAGTCCAATTCGGCGCGCGCCGCTCCATCGCTGACGTCAAGAAGGCTTCGGCTGATACCACGACGTCGAGTGCCCATATCTTTCCCACGTAGTTGGTTAGTGCGTATAGGCCAGTGGCCAGACTCAGATCAAATACCAAGATCTCATTAAGCGTGTTATTATGAAGTAACCGCGAACGTCGACCAGGGCCAGGCCCACCTCTCGCCTAGGTGGTCTCAACCTGCCCTGTCGCTCTACCACATAGTAACAGTCGGGGACCGTCGGGAACCCAGGCCCACCTCTACCGGGATGGAGCCACCTGTCCTTCCAGCCCCCACATCGGAATCACTTGCAGGTACTCAACTGTCACAGCCCCAGTTCAGCCCTTGCTTGACTTTGCTTGTTCATCATGCCATCATGTTTAAATTCCAAAGAAATTTGAAATGGGGATTGTTGAAACCCTAGCACCAAATGAAATTTAACTAGGTTCAATAAAAAAATATTTTCAATAACCCAGAATGCCCTTTGGAAATGTTCATAATTTCTGTTAGAGGTGAAAACCTCTTCCAAAAATGATGAACATATTTATAGGCTATTCCTGGATTTTTGAATTAAATTATATAGTATTTGCATTTGGGCATTTAATTGCTAATAATATTTTAAATGCTCAAATAATCACAAACTGAAATGTTTACTGTTGGAAATATTCCAAACAGTGGCCACAGTCAGTTGCATGATTTTTGGAAATGCTCTGGCATTTTTAATAAATCCAAACACAATTACATAAAATAGAAAACAGTAACTAAAATAGAAATAAAATAAAAGAGCAAAGCATCTTACCTGGCGCTTACCTGGTGGTCCATCAGGACCGGCCCAGCTCCCCCCACCTGGCCGGCCCAGCCCGCCACCGCTACCCTCCGTCGTGTTCCTCCCCTCGCCCCGAAGCAGCTGCGTGCCCGGCGCACAGGCGAGCCGCGCCAGCTCCTCCTTGCCTGCCTGGCTACCCCCTAGTCGCCCTGGTCGCCTTCCGCGATGCCACGACACCCCCGACCCCCTCTCACTCCCTCCCTGTCGGCTCCTCTCTCCCCTGCTGCCCTCTCTCTCGCAGCCCCGAGCACGCCTCTCGCCGCCGTCAACCGTATCTGTAGCCACCGCGCACGCCTCGCCTCCTCGAGTCGTCCATCGCCTCTGCTACCTCGAGCGGCTCCTCTCCGGTGAATCACGCGAGCCCGGAGGCACCGAAGCAACGCAATTGCCATCTTCTTCACCGCCGGTCGCCGGACCTCTCCGTCGTCGATTGGCTGCAGCCAGGCCGTCCCCGAGCCTCCCGTGCTGATCTCCAGGACCGCCGTAAGATCTTCTTCGTTTTCCCCCTCCTTTTCTGCTCGTTCCCGTGCCGTAGCCGCCTTCCCCGCAAGCACCGAGCTCCGGCCATCGCCATTGCCGGTGGACCTCGCGTCCCGGCGCTCTTCCGCTCGCTCCAGTAGCCCCCGCGTGCTCCCCAGGTCCCCAGGGTCCCGACGCGCTCCTCGGCTCTCTGGCTAACGCGCTGCAGCCACTGCGCCATGCTGGCCCGATCTCCGGCCGCCGCTGACCTCGTCGCCGCCGTCACGGCAGCCACTGGAGCTCTCACCCGAGTACACCGGTGTGCTCAGCGCGCCTCCACGAACCTGCAGCTACCAGTAGCTTCGCCTCCCGTGCCCTCTAGCACCATACTCGGCTGCTCCCGAACGCCGGCCGCCGCCACGAGCTCGACTCCGGCGAGCCCGCTCCACCCCAGCTCCTCCCACTTGCACTACCAGACGCGCGCGACCCCCAGCTACGCGTAGGACTAATCCGCCGTCCAAATGGTCGCCTGCGGGCGAATCCCGATGCTCTCCGCCGTCCCTGGCCTCGCCGGCGACGAGCCTCGGGTCAACTCCGGTGAGTTTGACCCGGGTTTGACCCCCCTCTCTCTCACTGACCTGCGGGCCCCGCCCGGCTAATTAGGCTAGGATTAGTGTTAACTAAATATTAGTTAGTTTAATAGACACTGACAGCGGGCCCCACCCCTGGTCAAACCCCAGTCAGCGCTGGGTTTGACCGGGATTAGCCCCTGTGTCACTGACCAGTGGGCCCCACTGGTCAGGTTTGACCCGGGGCAGCCCTGTTGACTTGCTGATGCAAGCATGACGCACTGCTGATGTCATAAAGTATTTTCTGGATTTAATTTAATTCTGGAATTCCAGAAAATGCCTAAAACTTCTAAAAATCATAGAAAATTAACCGTAACTCCAAATTAAATAAATTATATATGAAAAATTATCAGAAAAATTCAAGGAATCCATCTGTACCATTTTCATGCATGTTAGAACAACTTATCACTACTGTTTAGGACAAATGAAGTGACTGACATTTAAATAACCCCATATGGAGTTTGAATTTGAATCTTGGATTGAAACCAACTTCATTTAATCTGTTGCTAGTTGCATTAGCCCAAAACACATTCATTTTGCCATGTCATGATCATGCATCATATTGTGCATTGCATTGATTGTGTTCCTTTCTGTGTTGCCGGTATTTGTCCCCTCTCGATAGACGTGATACCGATGATGTGATCGTTGACACCGATGAAGACTCAATTCTATCTTCAGAAGTGCCAGGCAAGCAAAACCCCCTTGTCCATTCCGATACAATCCTACTCTCTCGCTCCTGCTCTCTTTTACTGCATTAGGACAACAACGACATATTTGTTACTTGCTGCGGTAGCTGAACCCCTTTATCCTCTGCATGACCTGTCATTCCACAGTAATTAGATGAAACCCACTAGCATGAGTAGGAGTTGTTTGAGCCTTGATGTGCCTACTCATTCATGCTTGTTTGTCATGCCTGCTACTGCTTAGAGTTGAGTCAGGTCTGATTCATCGGGGATGAATCAGAGGTGTGTGAACATGTCCTACTGTGTGTGAGCTAAGTGTGTGAACACGATTTGGTAAAGGTAGCGGTGAGAGGCCATGTAGGAGTACATGGTGGGTTGTCTCATTGCAGCCGTCCTCAGGAACTGAGTTCTGTGTTTGTGATCCATGATTCAGCTACTACCACGCATTGGGCCCGAAACCAATGGACCCTCTCGGCTTCTTAATCACCCTTGTCCTCTGTCCAGGAGTTGCAAGTAGTTTCTGGTGTTTGTAGTATGCTGGAGGCCGTGCGCAGCGCTGACCGTAGGGGTGGGCTGTGATGCGGTAGGCACGTGGCACGGTGTACCGGGCGCCCGTTTGGTGTCTCGGGAACCCTGTTCACATCGTTTGGGGCTGTGAGCGAAACTCCGGCCGGATCTCCTCATGGATGGAACCCGAATAGGCGATAAACCTGGACTAGAGACTTGAGTGTTTAGGTAGGCCGTGGCCGACACCCACGTTGGGCTTCCGCTTGAAGGTTGCCGAGTACATGTCGTGTAAACGGCGGTAAGTGGTGAGAGCGTGTGTGAAGAAGTACACCCCTGCAGGGTTAACCTAATCTATTCAAATAGCCGTGTCCACGGAAAAGGACTTCTGGGTTGCTTATATCAGTTCATAGACAAGTGAAAGTGGATACTCTAAAATACGCAAGATAAGCGTGAGTGCTATGGATGGCGTTCTCGTAGGGAGACGGGAGCGGATCCATAGTGGGGTATTGGTTGGTGAATATGTGGACTCGTGTGCGCCACCTCAAAGAGTTACATTGCAGTCGTAGTTTAGGATAGCCACCGAGTCAGAGCTGGCTTGCTGCAGTTAAACCCCACCACCCCTTTGTTGATAATGATGCATATGTAGATAGGTCTGAGGTAAGTCTTGCTGGGTACATTTGTACTCACGTTTGCCTATTTTATGTTTTTGCAGAGAGACTTCGGTCTCGCTAGTAGATTCACGTGGACTTCGACGTTTAGCTTGATACCTCAGCTACGATCTTGTGCCCCGGCAGGATCTGATAGATAGTCAGGCTTCTCAGCCTTTTTCATTTATAGATGTCTGTACTCAGACATGATAGCTTCCGCTTGTGCTTTGACTTGTATGCTCTGAGTGTTGGGTCATGAGACCCATGTTTGTAATATCTCGCTCCTCGGAGCCTAATGAATAAAGTACTTGTGTCGTAGAGTCATGTTGTGATGCTTCGTTGTATTTGCACATATCGAGCATATTGTGTGTGTGATTGAAATGCTTGGTATGTGTGGGATCTGACTATCTAGTTGTTTATCTTTAGTAGCCTCTCTTACCGGGAAATGTCTCCTAGTGTTACCGCTGAGCCATGGTAGCTTGCTACTGCTCTGGAACACTTAGGCTGGCCGGCATGTGTCCTTCTTCGTTCCTGTGTCTGTCCCTTCGGGGAAATGTCACGCTTTGAGTACCGGAGTCCTGTTAGCCCGCTACAGCCCGGTTTACCGGAGTCCTGCTAGCCCAGTGCTACAGCCCGGACCCACTTGCTGATGACCGACACGTTCGAAGCTGGGTCATGGATGCCTGTCCCTGTAAGTCTGTGCCACTTTGGGTTTACGACTAGTCATGTCAGCCCGGGCTCTTTATCATATGGATGCTAGCGACACTATCATATACGTGAGCCAAAAGGCGCAAACGGTCCCGGGCAAAGGTAAGGCGACACCCGTGGGAACACCGTGCGTGAGGCCGCAAAGTGATATGAAGTGTTACCGGCTAGATCGATGTGACATCGAGTCGGGGTCCTGACAGCGTTGGTATCAGAGCTTGACTGCCTGTAGGATTACCAAGCCAAACTGGTCGAAGTTGAGTCTAGAAATTCTTTAGTTATGTAAGGGAATTGATTGTGGGATGGAACGTAAGGCTCTTTTTACTCCTTATACCTTATGCCCTTCTGATCTGAGTCATCATCTTATCTTCTACGGGGATTAAGAACTAGGCTATCTCTTCTTTCTATTAGGATCACGTGTTACTAATCAGTAGACTTATAAGTTTGTTGGATTTAAGCCTCAGTTCAGTTTCTACCTCTGTATGTTAATTGTTGATCTCGAAACCTTGATATTGTGCTTCTGAGTGGTTATGCCACCATTTTTGTGAATGTCTCAAATCTTTTCTGAGCATTTACAGCCGTTATGCTGTCCGAGTCATCCCAGGTTTCTAAGTAGCCTGATGCATTTGCAAATCCTTTCTTCCCGTTTCAATGTTCCCATGGGCCAGATTAACCACACTAATCAGTAAGTTGAGGTACTCCGTTACCTTGACATATATGTTGGAGATATTATTATGACCCTAGGTGTCTCAGGGGATCATCTAGTAGTCTAGCCTTGTTTTGTGTCCCAGTGTGATGATTCTGGCTTTTATTCTCGAAAGCATCCCGTGATGCCACTCAGTAGTAGGTATTCTACTCCTTGGGTTTTGAACCCGAGATTCACTCTACTTACTTCATGTTGATAGTGTTTGCTAGTTCTTTCAGGATATTAGTAACTTTGCGATAGTCCTCGAGGTCCGTGGTATATCGTTCTTCCAAATACCATGAACCATTATGGCAGAAGTTTATTGGATCAAAAGATCACAATTAGAGTACTCTTGAGGAGTTCTCCATTCATAAATCGTGACTCTGCCAGTTCTACCTTTCTGCATGGGTTATCCGGAAGAAACATGTTGAACTTGGTTCGACATACTAATCTATGCGTCCACAACTCAGAAAATTATATGATCCTTTGAGTTGATCTCTTTAGTTGCATTCTGACCCTCGTCTATCAATTGATAGTCAAGAGTATGCGTGCGTTCGTTTATCGATGCCTAATACTCTTGTGGTCCGTCAAGCCATTCTATCGCAGAATGACTAGGAGAAACAAACTCCAGTACCTCTTCCATATCCAGGATTGGGTCAAAGAAGTTGTGCCCCGCAGATCAAATTGCTAATCCAGCCTTTGATCCTGTTCTACCCTGAAGTATTACCATCTTTATATCGGGATTGTTATAGGAATTGCACACCATCCTATGAACTCTTGGTACAGTGATACTTCTTGCCATCATTGTTCATTCCTCGGTTCCGTGTTGTTGCAGCCGGAGTGCCGACAAGTGAATCATGATGTGTGAACTCAATACTCCTAGCAACCCCATTGCTTGGTAGTTAATGGACAATAATCTTATTCTTAGTATGTTGGTTATTGAATCACCATTCTAAGATTGATCGTGCTACCTAGTCTTTATTTCCTGGTGCACTCTTTGATTGATGAGTTAGGATTTTGTCAAGTCCTCGCTCATTTGATCATATCATCTTGCTCTGAAAAGCAAGATTGTTCTCGAGCTTAGTAACATATCGGTGGTTCGTGATTTTCCGAATATCTTCTCGAAAGTATCACCAGGTTGTCGCCTGACTGTTATGTTAAGCTCGTGATCAAGTTGGTTTATCCTGTAAACCACCCTTTCTCCAAGAATCCGTGTTGGATACCCCTGAGCTAGTTGGTTAAGTTATGCATCAACTTGGAGAGTTGGAAGATAGAAGCTTGCCCGATTTAGTTCATCCAAAGGGATATTCTTGTGTAGTGTGTGTTGAAGAAAGATGATATCTTCATCGATTGGTCCCTGTGATCAGTTGCTGGATCTATTGTCTTATCAATCCTTTGATTTGAGTGTGGGCTATCGTCAAATCAAATCAGAACCAACGATATTCGTAATGTTGTCTTACTCGTGGTTGATTCCTCGAGCATACACCATTATATCTTTGGTCTGACCAATGCTATCACCGTGTTCACTTAACTATGGAATTCCTTTTAAAAGGAAACCTAGATGAATTGTTGTTGAGCCCATTGACAACATCCTTATTCCCTCCATGATTTTGTTGAACATTAAGTTAGTGTTGGAAACTTTTGAAAGCATTTCTTCATGCTAGTTCATGGAGCAAATGTTCGGATGTAAGAAGTGACTTCCTCCAGTCCATGTGCATTTGATGCAAGTTGCCGCCGTGGATTCGAGAAAGTCAATGTTGTTTCCTTTGGAATCATCCCAAGTCAGTCATGCATACGTGCGAAGTATTCGGTGGTCTGGAGATTTGCAACCTTCATTCTATATGTATATCCTAGCACACCAAGCCACTGATTGAGTTGTTCAAAGATAAAGGAGTCTGTCCAAGGTGAACTCTTTGGATTTCCACGCGTGGAGACTTCGATGTCCTTAATGATGGTTTCCCCTCCTGAACTCGGTAGTGTTTTATTATAAGACTACCACGTGGTCATGTTTGTCTGGGACAGCGTGTTCACATGTTGTAGCAGAACCAGCTCATGTTTTGGAGCTTACTATCGTAGCTCACTCCCCGAGAATCCCGCAACATTATCTCGTCGATTTGCGTTGCAAACTTTCATTTTTCTTTCTAGACTTGATGAGTCTGGGATATCCTGACACCAACCAGATCTGAATCTCAGGCAGATATGATGGTTTGGAACATTTCCCAAGAACTATAATATTGGTCCCTCGATAACCGGTAAAGTGGATGTCGAGGCCAGCACCACCCAGCCGAGAGACCTATTATTGTAGTATCTTGATTAAAGAAGTTGGCCACCTCCCTATAAGGATTTCGTAGGGTTTACCTCCCTAGTTGTTCCTTATGGATTCTTGTGTTCCCGAAGTCCGACCTTCTACTTGATGTTCTAGTTATCAAACCGTATCTATGAATGGGATACACTAGCACATCAAGGAGAACATTAGAAGCGGAGTGCTAAATGTCTCTCGGTCGATCATCCAGATTTTGTTCCTTGGCTTTGCTAAGGTGTAATCTGAGAAGGTGTTATCTTCCTTTGCATCTGCATCCTCCATCACCATTCATCATGGTAGTAAGTTGTGTTACCGGACCCTTGACACGGATGTTGGTAAAACCTTGATGAATATGGAAATGCTCAAGTTCTTGAGAGCACGCACAAGCGCTACGTGTTATCATCGGCACTAGCTGGGATTGCCCCAGATTTCCTCGGTTATGCTATAACCACTCCAACAGTGAATTCACTCTCTATTGTTGGGTTCTTCCCCAGTTACCAGAATCGTTCCCAGCATTTGCATTTTGTTCCCAGCTTGCACCACCAATGTCCCTTCCATTTCCGGTGATAAGCAAAAATCATCCATTACGTTGTCTTCAACAAGGTAATCCACATCATCCAAGTTTGAGTATGCCATTCTACCGACCCCCTCCAAATGATTGATTATGATTTGCCTTAAGCTGATATAAAGAGTTTCAATGATCTCTGAATCAAAGGTAATTCTTTTTGCCACTTAAGGAAATAATCTACGAATCACCCTCCTCCGGGGTGTATCGTTATGGTATCATGGCAACTCAACTCCTTGCTACGTTGACAATCGTTTACCACCTTCTTAAGCGTGAAATTGTTGTCTATCTAGTGAACCTTCGTCATCCGTTTCTTTCCACCCCTCTTGATGTGTATCTCGTGTCTCAACCCGAGAGATAGTCCTATGTCTCATTCCGTGAGTTAATCCTGAGTTGTTCGATCTTCGAAAAGATCAGTCCTTCTAGAGTCCCCTTCCCCTCTCGTTGTTATGTTAGTTGGAGTTCTCAAGGCAAGACTTCAAGACAATGATGGTGAATGAATCAACGTTCAATTGAAGTGCACCCTGGATCATGAAGATTATACTAGTTGACGTTCCCCCCTCTCCTTACCCTACGCTTGAATCTCGGGACGAGATTTTTGTTTAGTGGGGGTGAGTTGTCACAGCCCCAGTTCAGCCCTTGCTTGACTTTGCTTGTTCATCATGCCATCATGTTTAAATTCCAAAGAAATTTGAAATGGGGATTGTTGAAACCCTAGCACCAAATGAAATTTAACTAGGTTCAATAAAAAAATATTTTCAATAACCCAGAATGCCCTTTGGAAATGTTCATAATTTCTGTTAGAGGTGAAAACCTCTTCCAAAAATGATGAACATATTTATAGGCTATTCCTGGATTTTTGAATTAAATTATATAGTATTTGCATTTGGGCATTTAATTGCTAATAATATTTTAAATGCTCAAATAATCACAAACTGAAATGTTTACTGTTGGAAATATTCCAAACAGTGGCCACAGTCAGTTGCATGATTTTTGGAAATGCTCTGGCATTTTTAATAAATCCAAACACAATTACATAAAATAGAAAACAGTAACTAAAATAGAAATAAAATAAAAGAGCAAAGCATCTTACCTGGCGCTTACCTGGTGGTCCATCAGGACCGGCCCAGCTCCCCCCACCTGGCCGGCCCAGCCCGCCACCGCTACCCTCCGTCGTCTTCCTCCCCTCGCCCCGAAGCAGCCGCGTGCCCGGCGCACAGGCGAGCCGCGCCAGCTCCTCCTTGCCTGCCTGGCTACCCCCTCGTCGCCCTGGTCGCCTTCCGCGACGCCACGACACCCCCGACCCCCTCTCACTCCCTCCCTGTCGGCTCCTCTCTCCCCTGCTGCCCTCTCTCTCGCAGCCCCGAGCACGCCTCTCGCCGCCGTCAACCGTATCTGTAGCCACCGCGCACGCCTCGCCTCCTCGAGTCGTCCATCGCCTCTGCTACCTCGAGCGGCTCCTCTCCGGTGAATCACGCGAGCCCGGAGGCACCGAAGCAACGCAATTGCCATCTTCTTCACCGCCGGTCGCTGGACCTTTCCGTCGTCGATTGGCTGCAGCCAGGCCGTCCCCGAGCCTCCCGTGCTGATCTCCAGGACCGCCGTAAGATCTTCTTCGTTTTCCCCCTCCTTTTCTGCTCGTTCCCGTGCCGTAGCCGCCTTCCCCGCAAGCACCGAGCTCCGGCCATCGCCATTGCCGGTGGACCTCGCGTCCCGGCGCTCTTCCGCTCGCTCCAGTAGCCCCGGCGTGCTCCCCAGGTCCCCAGGGTCCCGACGCGCTCCTCGGCTCTCTAGCTAACGCGCTGCAGCCACTGCGCCATGCTGGCCCGATCTCCGGCCGCCGCTGACCTCGTCGCCGCCGTCACGGCAGCCACTGGAGCTCTCACCCGAGTACACCGGTGTGCTCAGCGCGCCTCCACGAACCTGCAGCTACCAGTAGCTTCGCCTCCCGTGCCCTCTAGCACCATACTCGGCTGCTCCCGAACGCCGGCCGCCGCCACGAGCTCGACTCCGGCGAGCCCGCTCCACCCCAGCTCCTCCCACTTGCACTACCAGACGCGCGCGACCCCCAGCTACGCGTAGGACTAATCCGCCGTCCAAATGGTCGCCTGCGGGCGAATCCCGACGCTCTCCGCCGTCCCTGGCCTCGCCGGCGACGAGCCTCGGGTCAACTCCGGTGAGTTTGACCCGGGTTTGACCCCCCTCTCTCTCACTGACCTGCGGGCCCCGCCCGGCTAATTAGGCTAGGATTAGTGTTAACTAAATATTAGTTAGTTTAATAGACACTGACAGCGGGCCCCACCCCTGGTCAAACCCCAGTCAGCGCTGGGTTTGACCGGGATTAGCCCCTGTGTCACTGACCAGTGGGCCCCACTGGTCAGGTTTGACCCGGGGCAGCCCTGTTGACTTGCTGATGCAAGCATGACGCACTGCTGATGTCATAAAGTATTTTCTGGATTTAATTTAATTCTGGAATTCCAGAAAATGCCTAAAACTTCTAAAAATCATAGAAAATTAACCGTAACTCCAAATTAAATAAATTATATATGAAAAATTATCAGAAAAATTCAAGGAATCCATCTGTACCATTTTCATGCATGTTAGAACAACTTATCACTACTGTTTAGGACAAATGAAGTGACTGACATTTAAATAACCCCATATGGAGTTTGAATTTGAATCTTGGATTCAAACCAACTTCATTTAATCTGTTGCTAGTTGCATTAGCCCAAAACACATTCATTTTGCCATGTCATGATCATGCATCATATTGTGCATTGCATTGATTGTGTTCCTTTCTGTGTTGCCGGTATTTGTCCCCTCTCGATAGACGTGATACCGATGATGTGATCGTTGACACCGATGAAGACTCAATGCTATCTTCAGAAGTGCCAGGCAAGCAAAACCCCCTTGTCCATTCTGATACAATCCTACTCTCTCGCTCCTGCTCTCTTTTACTGCATTAGGACAACAACGACATATTTGTTACTTGCTGCGGTAGCTGAACCCCTTTATCCTCTGCATGACCTGTCATTCCACAGTAATTAGATGAAACCCACTAGCATGAGTAGGAGTTGTTTGAGCCTTGATGTGCCTACTCATTCATGCTTGTTTGTCATGCCTGCTACTGCTTAGAGTTGAGTCAGGTCTGATTCATCGGGGATGAATCAGAGGTGTGTGAACATGTCCTACTGTGTGTGAGCTAAGTGTGTGAACACGATTTGGTAAAGGTAGCGGTGAGAGGCCATGTAGGAGTACATGGTGGGTTGTCTCATTGCAGCCGTCCTCAGGAACTGAGTTCTGTGTTTGTGATCCATGATTCAGCTACTACCACGCATTGGGCCCGAAACCAATGGACCCTCTCGGCTTCTTAATCACCCTTGTCCTCTGTCCAGGAGTTGCAAGTAGTTTCTGGTGTTTGTAGTATGCTGGAGGCCGTGCGCAGCGCTGACCGTAGGGGTGGGCTGTGATGCGGTAGGCACGTGGCACGGTGTACCGGGCGCCCGTTTGGTGTCTCGGGAACCCTGTTCACATCGTTTGGGGCTGTGAGCGAAACTCCGGCCGGATCTCCTCATGGATGGAACCCGAATAGGCGATAAACCTGGACTAGAGACTTGAGTGTTTAGGTAGGCCGTGGCCGACACCCACGTTGGGCTTCCGCTTGAAGGTTGCCGAGTACATGTCGTGTAAACGGCGGTAAGTGGTGAGAGCGTGTGTGAAGAAGTACACCCCTGCAGGGTTAACCTAATCTATTCGAATAGCCGTGTCCACGGAAAAGGACTTCTGGGTTGCTTATATCAGTTCATAGACAAGTGAAAGTGGATACTCTAAAATACGCAAGATAAGCGTGAGTGCTATGGATGGCGTTCTCGTAGGGAGACGGGAGCGGATCCATAGTGGGGTATTGGTTGGTGAATATGTGGACTCGTGTGCGCCACCTCAAAGAGTTACATTGCAGTCGTAGTTTAGGATAGCCACCGAGTCAGAGCTGGCTTGCTGCAGTTAAACCCCACCACCCCTTTGTTGATAATGATGCATATGTAGATAGGTCTGAGGTAAGTCTTGCTGGGTACATTTGTACTCACGTTTGCCTATTTTATGTTTTTGCAGAGAGACTTCGGTCTCGCTAGTAGATTCACGTGGACTTCGACGTTTAGCTTGATACCTCAGCTACGATCTTGTGCCCCGGCAGGATCTGATAGATAGTCAGGCTTCTCAGCCTTTTTCATTTATAGATGTCTGTACTCAGACATGATAGCTTCCGCTTGTGCTTTGACTTGTATGCTCTGAGTGTTGGGTCATGAGACCCATGTTTGTAATATCTCGCTCCTCGGAGCCTAATGAATAAAGTACTTGTGTCGTAGAGTCATGTTGTGATGCTTCGTTGTATTTGCACATATCGAGCATATTGTGTGTGTGATTGAAATGCTTGGTATGTGTGGGATCTGACTATCTAGTTGTTTATCTTTAGTAGCCTCTCTTACCGGGAAATGTCTCCTAGTGTTACCGCTGAGCCATGGTAGCTTGCTACTGCTCTGGAACACTTAGGCTGGCCGGCATGTGTCCTTCTTCGTTCCTGTGTCTGTCCCTTCGGGGAAATGTCACGCTTTGAGTACCGGAGTCCTGTTAGCCCGCTACAGCCCGGTTTACCGGAGTCCTGCTAGCCCAGTGCTACAGCCCGGACCCACTTGCTGATGACCGACACGTTCGAAGCTGGGTCATGGATGCCTGTCCCTGTAAGTCTGTGCCACTTTGGGTTTACGACTAGTCATGTCAGCCCGGGCTCTTTATCATATGGATGCTAGCGACACTATCATATACGTGAGCCAAAAGGCGCAAACGGTCCCGGGCAAAGGTAAGGCGACACCCGTGGGAACACCGTGCGTGAGGCCGCAAAGTGATATGAAGTGTTACCGGCTAGATCGATGTGACATCGAGTCGGGGTCCTGACATCAACAAGCTGACCCGACTTTAGTCATCATCTGTATAGTATGTATATATGAATAGTATATACCCGTGATCACCTCCCAAGTGATCACGGCCCAATAGTATAGCAAGGCAGACTGACAAGAATGTAGGGCCAATGATGATAAACTAGCATCCTATACTAAGCATTTAGGATTGCGGGTAAGGTATCAATGACTGTAGCAACAATGACAGGCTATGCAACAGAATAGGAGTAACCGAACAGTAACATGCTACACTACTCTAATGCAAACAGTATAGAGAAGAATAGGCGATATCTGGTGATCAAGGGGGGGGGGGCTTGCCTGGTTGCTCTGGCAAGAAGGACGAGTCGTCAACACCGTAGACGAACTGGGGGTCGCCGGCAGTCTCGGAGTCTATCAGAAAGAAGTAACAGAGAGGGAACACAATAAATAGCAGAGCAATCAAAGCATCACAAAGCGTAACAAGGCAATACGTGGTGTCCGGTGTGCCCTAACGCGGTAGTAGGTGATACCGGCGAAAGGGGGAAACATCCGGGAAAGTATCCCCGATGTTTCGCGTTTTCGGACAGGTGAACCGGAGAGGGAAAGTTGCAGGTTCGCTATGCTAGGGACGTGTGGCAGACAAACGGGCTGCGTATTCAGATTCGTCTCGTCGTTCTGTGCAACTTTCATGTACAAAGTTTTTCCATCCGAGCTACGGTTTATTTTATATTAATTTTAAAAGATTTAAACATTTTTTTAAATTTATTCAATTACTTTAATTCAACATTATCCAGAATAGTGTATGCTGATGTCATCATGACGTCAGCAGTCAACAGGGCGTTGACTGGGTCAAACTGACTTGCGAGACCGGTCTATCATAGATGCATCAACCTAACTAACAGATTAGTTAGTTAACTAGGAGTTTAATTAATGTTAAGCTAATTAAGCAAGTTTAATTAAGTTAATTAAGTTAATTAATTTTTAATTACTTCCTTTTGTTTTTATTCTTATTTTCGTTCTGGAAAAAGAGGGACACGGGTCCCAGGTGGCAGTGGCCCAAGGGGCTAAACGGGGCGCAGCCAACGGGCGCGGATGCCCGCTATCAGGCGAAGGCCGCAACCCGGTGCGGCGGGGCACGTAGGGCCACAGCGAGCGGCGCCGGCAGCGGTCAGGGCGGCGTCGAGCAGCAGGTCGTGGCGGTACGACGGAGCAGGGAGGTCGGGACCGTGGAGGATGCTGGCGGTGGCCGGCAGAGTGTAGCGGGCGCGCGTGGGCGTGGGAGCAGAGCTCCAAGCGCGGCGGCGCTACGGACGGGAGCGACGAGCTGCGCGGGGGAAAGAGGCGGGGGTGAGGAGGCGGGGAGCGGCCCTGGATGGCCGCGGTCCAGGCACGGTGCGAGCAAACTCGGCTGTCGGTGCGGTGATCCCTAGCCAGGGGTGATGCGGGCACGGCCGGTGCGTGCAGGGGGTCGCGGTGACCGATAGGGGAACAGGCGGTGTTGCGACGTTGCAGTGGGAAGGGGACATAGAGAGGGAGGGGGATTCGTTGCTCACCCCCGTTGTAGGGGATCTGGGGCGGCGAGGCTCGATGATGCAAGCTGTGGAGGAGGACGAGGACGACGGCTCGACGGGGAGGCAGGCCGGCGATGGCGTCCGGTGAGGTCGAGGCAGTGGCGTCGCAGCGAGGCGGCACCGGGTCGAGGCCGCGGCTTCCGGCGGGTTGGTGACGAAGCTCCATGGCGTCGGGGGCGACGGGGTCACCGGGATCGGGGGGGCGAGCGCCCCAATCCAGATCGGGTCCTCGGGTGGGGAAAGAGAGCGAGGGGAGAGTGGGGAGAGCGATGGGGATCGTGCGCCCTCTCCTGTGACGGCGCTGGAGGGAGAGGGTGGGGATCGTGGGGGAAGTGGGGTGGGGCTCTAGGGTTTCGGGAGCAGTGGGGGGATATGGGTGCGACTGATAGGCCGGCCTGGTGGCCTGCGGGGCCATGGCCCAGTGGGGGGAGGAGGCCTTTTCTCTTTCTTTCCTTTTTTTGTATTTTCTTTCTTTTATTTATTTTCTCTTATGTTTTAGTTCAATTTAAAATATTTATGCATTTTATTAAACTGTGTCTTCTACACCATAATTATCTATGTAATATTTAGTACAAACTGAACATTTTTATTTTAATGTTTGAAAACTTTTATTGTTTTCTTGTAATTAAATTTTGAATTTGTTTCGGTTTTGAATTATCTAGAGTTTATCAACAGTAACCGAGGTGACGTGGCATCATTAGCAGGGGATCACTGTAGCTTAATTATCCGGGCGTCACAATCATGAGGGCAACCTATGGAGCAAAAACCAAAGAGGACAACACTTGTAAAATATGCATTATGGCTAGATAGGGGCATAAAATAATAGCGCTTATTGGGAGGCAACCCAATTGTTAACCATTAATTTTTTGTTTATTTTACATTTTTTAATAAATACAAAATTATAATATTGTTACTATTGTGCATTTTATGTTTTAATAAGTGTTTGTGCCAAGTAAAGCCTTTAGGATGGTTTGGGTGATAGTTGATTTGATTCTATTGAAAAACCGAAACTTTTGTGCCAAGTTCTGGAATTTTGTAAATTCACATAAACGTGTTTTTGCTATGAATTTTTTTACACATAATTGATATACAAATTGCCCATGTTGTACTGATTTTTCAAAAGTTTTAGAGATACAAAAGTATGGTCAATGTTCATGCTACAGATTGTTCTGTTTTTGACAGATATGTTTTCGTTGCATTGTGTGCTTATTTTGATGAATCTATGGATTGTATCAGGGGGTATAAGCCATGGTAAAGTTTTAATACAGTATTATAATGCAATAATAAAATATGACTGGGTTTGCAACAATAGTTAAAGTTGTGATTTGCTTTATTATACTAAGGAATCTCATGAAGGTTTTTGTTAAGTTTTGTGTGGTTGAAGTTTTCCAGTTTTGGGTCAGATCACGATGGATGAAGGAATAAGGAAAGGCGAGAGCCTAAGCTTGGGGACTCCTGAGGCACCCCAAGGTAAGATTCAAGGACTCCCAAGCAACTAAGTTTGGGGATGCCCTGGAAGGCATCCCCTCTTTCTTCTAACAACCATCGGTAATTTTACTTGGAGCTATATTTTTATTCGTCACATATCATGAGTTTTGCTTGGAGCGTCTTTAATTATATGACTCTTTGCCTATTTTGCTTTTTAGTTTGTCACAACCATCCTTGCTGGATAAACCTATTTGAGAGAGCCATAATGATGTCTTAATTTATTAGAATTGCTCTATGTGCTTCATTTAAATTTCTTAAGCTAGGCAATTGCTCTGTGTGCTTCACTTAAATCTTTTTAAGCATTGTGGTGATTTAATTTTGAAAAAATATGCTCTCATGCTTCACTTAAAATATTTTGAGAGCTAGTAAATTTTGAAGAATATGCACTCTCATGCTTCAGTTAAATTAATATGAGAGTTGATAGATAAATTTTGAAGAAATATTTATGCTCTTGTGCTTCACTTAAGTCTTTTTGAGAGTTGATAATACTAATGGTAATTTGCACGAGATCTGAAATTAGTCCCAAACTGATGAATATTCAAGAGGGATATAACAAAAACTTTCATGAAGCTAAGACACCCCCCGTCCCGGGAGCTTAAGCGGTTTGTCCTAGATGGCAGCAGCTTGAACCGGACAGTGTTAAAATCAATGTAGATGGGGTTGTCTTGAAGCATGATAACACAACAGCGGTGGAAGCAGTTTGTAGAGACGGACGATGCCATTTCCTGGGAGCATCAGTAGTAGTTTCTAATGGTGTAGAAACACTTGAAGCATTAACATGCAAGGAAGCCTTAAGTTTGGTTGAGAACCTGCATGCAAATAAACTGACCGTTGCATCTGACTATCTGAAAGTCGCCAATGAGTTGCATTCGTCGATGTAATGAGGAGCTTATTGCATAGTCTTGAGGAGACTGAGGATAGGAGGAAGGTCCCAGCAGTCAGGAGGAAACATTTTTTCACGAAATACGGTGGCCCGTCCGGTGGGTCCCCGCTGTAAGGTGGAGGAATAATTATTTTGCGCGTAATATGGAGGCACTTCCTTGCTACGGCCGTGGACCCAGCTGTCAGCCTCTCCACGTACAGTCCACGTCTGATGGAAGCCATTCCTTGACCATGTTGACCACGCTGCGCCGAGAGCACCAGGGCGGTGGACGACGGTGAGGCCTAGGAAGGGGATGACGCGGAGCCGGGGAAGACGCGGCAGTGGATGCCCATGCGTAGAGGAGTACGAGGGTTCACTGGTTCGCTGCGGTGTGTGGCTGCCGTCGCCGCAGAATAATAGGGGGTGTGGGTGAGTAGAGGGATGGCCTGGACAGCGGTGGGAGTAGTAGGGGGCGGTGAGGCCTCCGCCGCATCGTAGCCGGCCATGGGAGGCAGGAGCACGAGGCACGACCGACGCTGGTTTGGGCGGCTGGAGCAAGAAGACCAGAGGTTGAAGAAGCACTACGGCCGTTGGATGGACATCGTACGGTCACTGGAGGTAGAATCGTGCATATTGACTAAGTTGACAAAGCCCTCCGTCCCCGTCAACTTAGTCGGCCTACAAGTCAGCCTGCCACTATACTGGGTCCTAGCTAATAGGGGGAGTATTCATCTTTTTGTGCATAATAAGGAGGCACTTCCTTGCGTGCGAAGATATAGCTGGTGGGTCCGAGGTGTCAGCGGCGGTAACGTTTTTTCGCAAAATACAGAGGCCCTTTCGGTGGGTCCCTGATGTCAGGTGGAGGAATCATTATTTTGCGCGTAATAAGGAGGCATTTCCTTGCGTGCGGCCGTGGACCCAGCTGTCGGCCTCTCCACGTACAGTCCACTTCAGATGCATGTTGGTCATTGACCACGTTGACCAGGCCGCGCCGAGAGCACGAGGGCGGTGGACGACGGCGAGGTCTAGGAAGGGAACGACACGGAGGCAGGGAAGACTCGGCAGTTGTTTCCCAGGCGGAGGGGAGTACGACTCTATGAGGGTTTACTGGTTCGTCTGCCGTCGCCGGAGAATAGCAGCAGGTGTGGGTGAGTAGAGGGATGGCTAGGCCAGCGATGGGAGTACGGTGGGGCGGTGAGGCCTGCGCGGCAGCATAGCCGGCCACAGGGAGGAGGAAGCAGGCAGTCCCGCCGGCGCTTGTTTGTGCGGCTGGAGCAGGAAGAGCAGAGATTGAAGAAGGACGACGGCCGTTGGATGGACATCCAACAGTCACTGCTTGTGCGTCAACCTTTTTTTAGGAAAGCCTCAAATCAGTGGAAAACAACATACAACCCATCTGCCATTATTTCTAATAATTTACAGCCCATTTGCTAATTCTTAAGGTTTTTTTGGAGCCCATGTTTTTTTATTAGCATTACAGCCCATATTGTGGCCACGGTTAAAAAATTATACGAAATTTGAATATTTCGGTGCGGTCCGAACTGTTTTTAATCCTGAATTTTAGACTCACATTCAAACTGATTTTAAAAATAAATGTATATTTTAATATAAAAATCCAACAAATTCTCCACGCATAAAAATTAATGTAATTTAAAATCTCGAAATGAAAAAAAGATATTTGAAACTAATTGCCGGTTTGATGTGTTCTAAAAATGTACAACCCATTTCTCATTACTGATAGGCCATTTTCTCGGCCAGCCGAATGAAGCTCTCATTGTCTTGAAAGATTTGCAGCCCAACAGGCCTGGCAAAGCGACTTACTTGCCAAATCACAAAAAAACTGGGTTGTGGCCTTGGACCCAGCTGTCAGCCTCTCCATGTACAGTACTCTTCCGATGGAAGTCGGTCGTTGACAACATTGACCACGCTGCGCCGAGAGCACCAGGCGATGGACGACGGCGACGTCTAGGAAGGGGACGACGCGGAGCCGGGGAAGACGCGGCAGTGGATGCCCACGCGGAGAGGAGCACGAGGGTTCGCTGGTTCGGGTGCGGTGTGAGGCTGCCGTCGCCGCAGAATAACAGGGGGAGTGGGTGAGTGGAGGGATGGCCTGGCCAGCGGTGGGAGTAGTATGGGGACGGTGAGGCCTCCGCGGCAGCACAGCCGGCCACGGGAGGCAGGAGCATGCGGCACGACCGGCGCTGCTTTGGGCGGCTGGGGCAAGAAGACCAGAGGTTGAAGAAGAACTACGGCCATTGGATGGACATCGTTGACCACGCCGCGCCGAGAGCACCAGGGCGGTGGACGACGATGAGGCCTACGAAGGGAACGACACGGAGCCGGGGAAGACACGACAGTGGCTGCCCACGCGGTGGAGAGTACGAGGGTTGACTGGTTCGGCTGCCGTCGCCGGAAAATAACATGAGGTGTGGGTGAGTAGAGGGATAGACAGGCTAGGGATGCGAGTATGATGGGGCCGTGAGGCCTGCCCAGCACCACTGCCGGCCACGGGAGGTGGGAGCAGGCGGTTCCGACGGTGCTGGTTTGGGCGGCTGGGGCAGGAAGATCAGAGACTGAAGAAGCACGATTGCTGTTAGATTGACATCTAACGGTCTGACGCTGGTAGAGTCGATTCTTGACTAAGTTTCTTTTTTGCGAAACCTTGTGTACGCATGAACTTGGTAGGCCCACAAGTCAGCCTCCAAATCTGTGACAGACAACATAAAGCCCATTTGCTATTTTTTATAATTTGCAGCCCATTTGCTAATTCTTAAGTAATTTATAACAGCCCATTTTCTGCCCAGGACCACGGTCAAAAAGTTCAACCTTATTTTGCATATTTCGGTGGAGTCCGAACTGTTGTAAGCCCGAAATGATAAACATTTTTTTAAGAACTTATTGATTTGCCAAAAAAATCGTTTTATTTTTGTGAGCAAATAAGACGTGGGACAATTGAGTTGGTTTAAGGGAAAATCAGTGGTAAAAAAATCAGCGTTGGGTGGAAAAAACAACAAAAATAAGGATGTAAATATGAAAAGGGAATTTCATGTGTTTTCAATATAATGATATGTGTATATGAACTAGTAAAACTATAGGTAGAGATTAGAAAACGGATGTAGGACATGCGTTTCAAGAGGAAAATAGAACTGGGCTGTGTGTTTGATTCAGTAAAAAAAACTGCCTGTGGATGTTGTAAGACAAAATATAACTAACGCTGGCGGGCCAGAGGCCAGTAGATACCAGCTGGATCTTTGTGCCCCGTTGTCGTCATGGGCTGGGCCTGTTAAAAACAAAACCAACCCTGGGCAGTCTGCAGCCCAGTTGAAACTTGCTCGACCTAAAAGAACAATATACATGCTCAATAAACGAGAGAATTCTGCAAGTACAGACTGATAACTGAGATGCAACACGGATATTGTTTTTTTATCATGATAATAAGTGCATGCACTTGTTTCGAAAAAAATTGGAGAACTGGGAATTCGAACGGCGGGTGCTTATGCTACCCATCAAATAAAAATCAGGTGGCTGAAAAATCGTTTCGAAACAAATGATTCAGCTTTATATCCACGCCGACCCTCGACATGATGGTTGGAAGCAAATGCAAGTTCATACCAAAAGATCATTAACTACAATACCAACTTGCGGACGACAAGGTAGTACAACTACCAATACCTAACTAGCTTATAATCTTTTTACTCCTGGCCCTAGTGTTCGTCTGGTAGAAAATCTTGCAGAGGACCAGTTCCCGCTCCTTCTCTTGCTCCAGGTCCCCGAGGTGGTACTGGTGCATCACCCAGTTGGTCCTCTGCTGGTCGAAGTTCTTGTTGGTGTGCAGCACCAGAACCTTTTTTGCTGCCCGTCTGCCGGCCGTTGACCATCACCGGCAAGGTATTGCCGGTCTTGTTCCACATCGCGTGCATGCCACACTCCGATTGTATCTTGCGACGCATCCACGTGCCCCTTTTGAACGCCCTGGAATTGCGCTGGAAGAATTGCTTCCTTAGGCCACTCGGTGTGATACCTGCAGTATTGTGGAATACAAGTTTTAGTGTACGTAGTTGGCATTTTCATAACATCTTTGGCATGTTACAGTCACTTGTTTCACTTTTTATTAACTGTCAAATTGTAATTGCTTCACCAGGTCTGCGTCTAAAAAGAAAAATAGAGCTATAAACAAAGGAATATGTTTGTGCAAGTAGACGGCTGATCGGTGTCTTACCTGGAAGTTTCTCAGGTTCGGTGTAGCATATGTTGTGCTCGCTGTCGATGGTTGGTATGAACAAATCGATGAGAGACTGAAATCTCGCGTTGTCAGCACTCACTTTGGCCTCAAGGTGCTCGATCAGCTCCTGATCCGTGGGATCGAACATGACGCCAGCCGGTAGCACCGGCCAATCCTTCTTCGACTTGCATCGGTAATCCTAGTTATATGGTACTCAATGTATGATCAAACGACTATTTTAAGTGAATGATGAAAGACTTCGATAGATAAGTGATACTTCAAATATGAAGTCCAGAATACCCGAACACGCCTCCGGGATTCTTGTGTCACCTCACGCGCTGACGCGCAGCGTGTTGTCACGTTAATTCAATGTGTGGACATGATGAATAATTTGACCGACGTATACTAGTACTGCTACTGTACTACTTACTAACCGTATTTAGTGTCACAATTTATACATAGGTTTAACTAACAAGTACGCACTTGAAGCCTAACTTTTATATATATATATATAGACAAAAGTCTATGTATTGTGTAAGTCCATGCTCTCTACAATCGAAGCCATCCATCCAGCATGTGGATCTGTTCCAGGAAAGCTTTATCTCTTTCCATCTTTGAATTAAACGATTTTCCGTAGCTCTCTCATGTTTCCTCTTTTAGCTTGGTGGTCCATAGCCTAGCTGCAATCTAGACCACATGCCTATGTGTTTGTCCGGCCGGACGACACCGTTTGACACAAAGAGTTCCAGACTATGCCGAACCTTTTTTCGATGTTGCGAGAACAACAAACACTCATTTTAGGCAAAGTGCAATACTATTCGTCAGTGCTCTATTTTGTTTCTCTGACCAGCACTAATACCATGTCACCGACATCATATTCCACGCGTTTGCAACGAGCAACGCCCTACAACTAGCATGGATTATTTTATAGTGCAATACTATTCTCATTTTTTCAGGCTGGTAGATCTAGAAGAAACAAGATGCGCCGTATGAGCTTCCGTATATAGTTTGTTTGGGATTGATTACGAGGCCGTTTTTTCTCCCATTGCCTGAATAGTATTTTTTTAGTCTATTCCAATGCGTGGATTTGTTATTTTTCCTCCAAGATATTCATATGTACCGTTAAATATAATCTAGAATGCTCAGCCTTATATGTTTCCATTTTTACATCTATGGAAAAAAGACGAAAACAAGACTCAAGCGAACGTATTACAAGGCGACACAGTTCAGGGAGAAAGCAAGGTTCAGGCTTCTCCTAATTTAGATGAACACGATGTAAACTCTAAAGGTTGGACAAGAAGAGAACAGTACTGTGAATTCTAAGATTCCTAGTCGCCTTAGTATGCTGCGTCCTGTAACAATTTATAATCATCTTATATGACCACATATACAGGAATCGACAGGGCGCTGCGTTCAGGAAACCATGTTCAGACAGATGCAGTCAGATGGAGATAGCACTTGGAAATGCTGGGAAGATTGGGCAGGAAGTTGTTTTCCAGCCATTTAAAGGGATGGAATTCAACTCAAAGAAGGATGCATTCGAATTTTTCAATGCATATTCTTGGGAAACTGGTTTTGGTATCAAGCATGGCAATAAGTACATCAACAAGCACGGATTCCAGACAAAGCATGACCTTTTGTGCTCATGCGAGGTAAGTAAGTACAGTAAACGCGTATGATTAGGCAATAATAATATTATTTTTCTGACTCTGAGTTTTGCATTTAGGGAACTTACAAAAAATTCAACTCTAGGTCTAGCAGAACGAACTGCCTTGCTATGGTTAGGTTGCTTCGCACCGTCAACGACGGATGGTACTATGCAGAGGTGGTATTCGAACACAACCACGAGTTGGCAGACAGTGTCGGTGAAAGAAAGTTATGGAAGTGCCACAAGTACGTCGACGCATCTATGAAGGACATTGTTAGGCACTTGCGTTCTAACAATGTTTCACTGACCAAGGTATATGGGGTGATGGCCGACATTCATGGTTCACACGATGATGTCCCGTTCCGTAAAAGGTCTCTCAAATCCATGTGTGCGTCCATAGCTCAAGAATGTAGCCAGGATGATATCAACAAGACACTGGCTTTATTCACAAGCATGCAGGCAGAGGGCACTGGATTCTTTTTCGCAGTAAAAAAAGATGAGCAAAGAAGGGTGTCCGGTCTGTTTTGGTGTCACCAAAAGAGCAGGGCTGAGTACAATTTCTTCGGAGAAGCCATGACATTCGACACAACTTACAAGAGCAACCTCCATGAGATGCCAGTTGGTCTATTCGTCGGAGTCAATAACCACTATCAATGCTGCCTGTTTTGTTGTGTTTTCCTGCGTGAAGAGATTGTAGAGTCATTCAAGTGGGCATTTGAAACATTCCTATCAGCAATGGACAACAAACCACCAAAAACAATATTAACTGGTAAACCAAACAGAACCAGCCAAAACTATTTTTCTATACTTTAGTTGTGTATTATCTATGAGATAGAAAACTAACTAGCTTTGTATTTCTCTTGATATATGACTCAGACCAAAGCAGGCAAATGGAGCTTGCTATTGCTGACGTGATGAACTCATCCAAACATGTTTGGTGCAAATGGCATGTTTTAAAAAAGATGAGGGAGAAAGTAGGGAGCATGTACAGGAATGGCACTCCTTTTAGGAATGATTTCAACATTCTAATAAATGAGATGATGACAGTTGAAGAGTTTGAAAAGGAATGGTAGGAGATCATGACACATTATGGACTTGAAACAAACTCATTTTTGCATCAGGTTTATGATTGTCGTTTCAAATGGGCCAAGCCTTATCTCAAGGGAGACTTCTGTGCAAAAATGTGTAGGACACAAAGAAGTGAGTGCATGAACAACCTGCTCAAGTGTTATGTCTCCAGGTCGGCACCAATAAACATCTTTTTTCAACAGTACACAAAGATGCTTGCCGACAGATGTGAAGAGGAAGACTTTGAAATCGCTCACTCAAAGAAGGTGCGCCTGAAATCTTTCCTACATTGTTTTTTAAATGATGCAATATGTAGTGTTCTCATTCTCACTACATTGATCATGTTTCAGGATGGGAAGGTAATAAGAACAAACTTTCTAATAGAGAGACACACAGCTAAAATCTACACAAGGGATGTGTTCAAGCTGTTTTCACTGGAATTGTATCAGTCCGGTTCATTCATTCTTAGGGGGAATCAGGTGGATGGGAGAATCACATTGGAGCATGCTGATGCAGAACAAAGGCAGCGTTGGTGCAAAGTTGTTTATGATGTTATTGTTGACAGGGAGAGCGACACTTTCAAATGTGAGTGTGGAATGTTTGAGCACTCTGGACTGCTTTGTCGACACGTACTGAAGGTATGACAATTTTTGGTTTAACAATTTTAGTTATGATGTCAGATCTCATACACACCACTGAATGAACTTCTTGTCCTTCAGGTAATGATACACATTGGCATCCGCAAATCCCAGCTAGGTACATTCTGAAGAGATGGACCAAAGACGCTAGAGATAATATGCCAAATCACCTAAAGTGTTATCAGAAAGATGCGAGCATCCAGGTGTCGAAGACTTTCATGTACATCAAGGCATTGGAGATAATAAAATTGGTTGGCAGGGGTGTGCTTACTTCCCAGCATGCTATAATGGCATTTGATAGAGTGAAGAATGATCTTGAAAATATTATAGCAGCGGAAATTACAAAGGAACAAGCTTCTAATGACCAAGGCAATGCAGGTCAACCAAGCAAAGAGCCAACACAGGAAACAACCCGAGGATTCATAGAAAATCAGACCATACCTACAGATAATCAACAAACAGATGAAGGATTGCAGAACAAAATGGGAAACATGTTCTCACAAGGTTCTCAAAGTTGTTTACCACCACAAAAGAGATCAGCGAAAGGAAGACCTAAAACGAAGCGTTTCAAGTCAGCAGCTGAGGGTGCATCAAGCAATAGCACAAGGAAGTGTGCGATATGCGGACCTAGAGACCATTTCACAAGGTCTTTCCCTTGCCACCTTGTTGGTGCAGTAACATCAAGCGATTCTGAGGGAGATGATGCCTTACCAGTCCACACAGATGCGATTGAAGAAACTGAGATCAACCAACAAAGCCAGATTGCAGAACAAATTAGGACCACCGAAAACAAGAAAACTCCTCAATCCACACAGAGGAGGTGCAAGAAATGTGGTCTGCCTGGCCATTACACTCCTAAGTGCCCAAAATTCGATGGCCCGAAAAAGCCACCAAAATAGGTGACATGCAAGAAATGTCGCCTTGGAGGTCACTATTCATCGACTTGCGGAGGGAATTCCTCATACAAGAGAAAGCGTTAATTTTGAAAATGGGGTTCAGGCGAAATATCACTTCTAAATTATATTTTCACCTATTGTAGTTTCATTTTTATTTCTTTTGTGTCAAGACATTCATGTATTCATTATTATGTCATTTGGACTTATTTTGATTGTTTCACAATTTATGAAGTGTGTGTCGAACATTTATCGCATGGTCAGCATTTGTTACTGGTATTGATTGTTTAATGGACCTAGTAAAAGCCTCATGGGAAAATGATTTCTTTCTATTCCTATTAGAGTATGACGCACCATTTTTTCTGGGGGGGGGGGGGCAGAAAAGGAGGCAAAAATAACATGTTGTACTACCAGTATAATTAGTGCAGTTTAGTGATTTGTTTATATACCAATTTTTGCCATGGCTATCTGTAAGTAAAACACTCGATTTGGTAGGAGCAAGGAGAAGACTGGGAACAGAGAAAAGGGGATCGGGGGAATTCAGAGTGTATCCATCCATTAGTTGCTTTACACAGCAAGGACTCACACCATATAACCAAAAACGCCACACCATACGGTTGGACCCAGCACTCTCACACACACACTTAACTAACACACAACAATGCTGACAGGTCGACCTGACTCAACTCCAGCGCCCCACCTGTGAGCCTAGTTCAGTTTCTTCACCAATGGTTGGCTTGGCAGGTGGCGGGCCATGACATTATCCTGTTCTGTATTTTGCCAGATCTGCTATAGCACATTGGCTGGATGTGTTTGGTGTGGCTTGGTCACATGTGAAGAAAAAAAAACAGAATTGGCAGGAGCAGCCTCACAGGTCACAGCAGACTGGAAAGAGACTGCACCTACTGTCAATTACCAGGCATTGAAGGAATACCTACACGGAAATCACGTCACGAGGGGTTCTCAAATTGCAAACAGGTCATTTCAGTGTTCACGGGTGGAAATTTCACCAAGCAATCTGAACTGTTTAGTACTGCATCACCAAGCAATCTGAAAAATCTGGCGTTCTTAAATTTTTTTCAAATTTATAGGTAATAAAACTGACGGCCCGATGGCTACACACTAAATTTTCACCAAACAATCTGAAAAATCTGGAAATCACGGCAAGGTGGAAGAAGCTGCTGACCTAGGTAACGTTGTTGTACCATGCTAAGCATCTTCAGGGTTAAAGTCCTTGGTAACAAAGAACACTGAATCAAAAGAAGTGTTAGAGCAGCATCTGAACTGTTTAGTAAGAAGAACAGATTGAGTAAAAAGATAGTACCTGGATAGCTTTGTTACTAATCAGAACCACCAAGCTTCCAGGCAAATAGCAGACAAGCAGTACTAAACCGCCGGCTGAGAGTGGTGCAAAACGGGAAGGAGGGGCAATTCACTGCATGCGTTCAAATTGTAATAAAAAAAAGGAAAAAGCAGGCACACAGTACTGCAAAACGCAGGCTGGCAGATGTGCAGAAGGGGAAGGATGAAAATTGCCCGAAACAACATCACCTATATCATGTGACGAGCACTGACATATAGAAAGACATGCATAAATTGAGCAGGAACCTTTCGCACATTGCCATTCTCATCGACCCCTATAGAATAAAGGTCTGACTATGCATGCCCCTAATAAAATCCTTTTATAGAAAATGAAAGAACTAGAACTTTATAAAGAGGAAAGTGCAGATCTCGAAGGTTTCTAACGGTTCCGATTGCAATGTTCCCAGAATCACAACATACCAAAACCGCGCTATATATATATATATCAAACTGCACTATATATATATAGTGATGCTATTCATCACCCAGGGTGCAGAATAAGTTATTCTTCACCCGAGGTAATTTTACGATCACTTCATAATTAAGTTACATTTGGAATTCAAATAGTTACATTCCTATTGATTCACTATGTAAAATTTGGTATAAGAAAATAAAAATATAGGTCATAAGACAAGAAAATTTGGAGTTTATGTATATTTTACACTATGTTTTTACGTTTGTAATTTTACATAACATAAAATATTTTTTATGGCGATTATATATTTTCTTACAGTCTCTTTTTACGTCAGAAATAAGACAAAACTTACTAAACGTGAAATTACAGTGCATTGGTGGAAAAATAGAGGGGGGTGAAGAATAATTATTCCTCACCCAGGGTGACGAATAGTCAATCCCTATATATATGGCTTCTGCACAGCATCTCCATCATCATTATCAGTACATCCTACGCAGGTGAGTTAGGATGCACTTGATCGCAGGAAGGTATCTATCCTTCAAACCAGAGGAGTGCTTCAAACTAACAACAATACATAATATCCAACAAAAGAGGGTCGTGCTACAGCAGCAGAATACATGGCTCAGTCTAGATATCGGCACGAATCAAGTTGTGCATATTTGCTGTTGGCATGAACCACATCGCCGCATGTCGGGTTTGCAAAAGCCATCCATCGCATGGAAGCTTGATGCCTTTCACACACTGAAGATTACCTGGCAACAAGCTGTGTCGACGAATCTCTGGATATGGTGATTCATGAAACCCATGGTATGATGTGTAAACACAGCCCCCCCTCGCGAATGGAAGTTGCATAGCACAGTAATCATCGCCAGTGATATGATCGATGATTGGTTCGATGATCGGATAATTGAGCCCGAGGAACAAGGAGTGGTTGCCGAGGCTGTAAACCCGCCTCCAGTTGAATACGCCTGGCCCAACGGAGCTGGGATCTTTCTCGAACACGAAGCAGCCATAGCCATCAATGTCAGAAACGCCCCATGCATTGTACTGCATGTGGTTTGATGTAATGGTTTGGTCAATTTGGTACGTGCGAATGAGCATCAAATGACCGCCGTCAGCTGAACGAGCGATAAACCACCACCCATCGGCTGGTATGATTCCAGGTCCTGGAATCATGAAGGCCAACACATTTGCGTCTGCTGTAACAATTCAAATTGGAGACCAAAAGGACAAAAATAAACAATCATGTTCAGAGTATGTGTGGAATTAAGATTATTATAACGGTGACACATATCATAGACAGAGGGAGTATCACCATATGGAGGGAACAGAGGAAGCTTGAAATATGAACATGTCAATGGCAGGGAGTAAGCCCCATGCATGCATGCATGCATGCATGCAACATGCAACACTCACACGTACACATGGAGGCATGCAACACTTACGCCCCCATGTGGCACACAGCACACGACACAACACACACAGCTCACGCTCAAGTGCTCAACCTACTCCCAACGTCCATGAAAGACTGTACATTTAGAGATTTACACATTGACTAGGGCATAATTAACGCCCAAAAGTAGCAGACTTATGTGTGCATGCGACCATTGAGATAAGAAGATTAAATGAAGGCCGTTGCATGCTGTAATTAAGGATAGACGTGTACTCCCTCCGTCTAGGTGTGTAAGTCATCTTACGAAAACCAAATAATCGCAAAACACTTAGGCGCGGT
Source organism: Triticum aestivum (assembly GCF_018294505.1). Lineage (NCBI taxonomy): Eukaryota > Viridiplantae > Streptophyta > Magnoliopsida > Poales > Poaceae > Triticum > Triticum aestivum. Next base: position 565,003,906 of record NC_057807.1, read on the forward strand.
GCATTAAATTCTACCTCGTTTCTTGTTTCTTGACATATCAACCAATAAGAGAAGTAAGGTGTGCATGCTTTTAATGACTTGAGACTACCAAACACGACATGCAGTGGTTAGTTAATTGCATGCAATGCTGTTAATTAGCAAATGAACATTAAGTTTTCTTGTTTTCCCCTCCTCCTTGGTCACGGTGCACAACCTAAAATGATTTACTCACCTAGACGGAGGGAGTAGCCTATACCTACATCACAAGTTGGTGCATTAGTCCATCAATATCAATTTAGATTAAAGGCTAAATGCATTGGAAGTGTAGATGTACATTATGTACCACACTCTTTGTTTTGTAGCCGATGTACACTCTTTGTTGGAAGACCGAGGGAGGACACATGCATGCACTCACATACACAGCCAGGGCGGTTCACGCGCAAGGGTTGGACTCGTGTCGCGCCTGCGTAAAGTTTTGTTTAACTGATTTCTTTGCTCTGCCAACTGACAGGTGGGACCCAGAAACCAGGTGACAATTTAACTAGTCAACAAAGTGCCATGTCGACTATGTGGCCAGTCAGTACAGTGCAATACGGTGCTCTACGATGAGCTAGTGATCGTATAATCGCCGCAAAACTATATATAATGACCGTAAAGAGCGTATTGTTACATACGTTGACCGCCAGTGTATTTTTCTCGTTTCAAATTAAGCCATATTAATCGGAAAGGACGCAGTATGGACTACTACTCCCTCCGTCTAGGTGTGTAAGTCATCTTATGAAAACCAAATAATCCCAAAACACTTAGGCGCGATGCATTAACTCTACCTCGTTTCTTGTTTCTTGACATATCAACCAATAAGAGAAGTAAGGTGTGCATGCTTTTAATGACTTGAGACTACCAAACACGACATGCAGTGGTTAGTTCATTGCACGCAATGCTATTAATTAGCAAATGAACATTAAGTTTTCTTGTTTTCCCCTCCTCCTTGGTCATGGTGCACAACCTAAAATGACTTACTGACCTAGACGGAGGGAGTACTCCTTTGATGTGTCCCGTCAACTCACCGAACGAGGAGAAGCTTGCTTACTACGCCTCTCCCTCGCCCACACGTGCGGTGGTTCACAGGACGAGGAGAGGGTTTTGACTACATCACCCTCTCCCTCTCCCTCCCTCTCCCTCTCCCTCTCCCTCGCCCTCGCCCTAGCGGTGGACGTGCAGCAGTTCAATCGGTGTCAGATTGCCAGAAGCATATTGTACTATAGTATCACCATTGTTCGACCTTCCGAAGAGGTGAAGAGCCAAGTGCAAGGTTCACACGAGTACGAACTGTTGAACCTCCCGAAGAGGCAAAGAGCCAAGCGCAAGGTTTTATAGGAGTTGTCGTTCTAGTAGGAGTGTACTACAACTATAGCGAACGATGCTACTGTATGATGCCACCACGTCACGTATATCCAAAGCTGTGCCACCTTTTTTTCTCAAAGATCGTGTTGGAGCCCATGCAACAACCACACAAGTTGCACGTACACATAACACATTTACTAGTAATAAATTCTAAAGGACAAATACCAGTATGCCACACAAGTTCATGTCCAATTCATGTGATAAATTTGTGCACGACTAGTCTACATATATTCACAGCGCTACCGTTCACAATTACCGTACTCCACTTACACGTTATAGATGGGCTACATGCATGTCCTCCTCCAGGTTCCAGGCCCAGGTGTTCTTCATGGATGCCATGATCCATAGCGGTGGGCAACGGGAATCATTGTCGCAGCTTTCTAGTCCAGTTCCACACGATGGAGACTCATCCAAGCTGAAGCGGCATAAATCAGGGATAGCGTGTCCCAGCATGTCGTTCACCCGGCAATGCGCAATGAAGACACAACCATGCTTCATGAACGGAAGGCCTTCCGTGTCGTGCACGGAAGGTGGCATCTGCTTCACAATGGGGTAGCTGCCCCCGATGAAAAGCGAGTACTCTCCAAGAGTGTTCCTCGGCACCCACGTAGCATCACGGGGTCGAACTCAGCGCCATTGATCTGGTACACACGGCATCCCAGATCTGGACACATGGTGACGTACATAGTCAAGGTCCATGCATAATAATGTTGTGCTCAAATATGGCGGTCAGTAATACTGTGTAGCAAATAGTACTACTCCGGTATAGAGGAAGTAAAATAACCGGCTTATTATATATAGCCACTCTTGGCTACATGGATGAGATAGTAAGACATGGAAAAACAAAAATGGTGGCAGCTAGTGGGTTCAAGTCTTCAAGGGCCTAGCTAGCTATACGCGTCCTCCAAGGTAAAAAGTACTCCTACTAGTACTACTACCTCCGTCCGGATTTATTGGTCCGCATTGTGTTTCGTGCCAAATTTTGACCATAGATTAAACTAACAAAATGTTCACGCATGTCACCAAATATTATATTTTTGAAAACTATGTTCAAATACGAATCCAATGAGATAATTTTTCTTGACATGCATTAACATTTTGTTAGTTAAATCTTTAGTAAAAATTTGACACAAACTACAAAGGGGACCTATAAACCTGGACGGAGGTAGTACTAAGTATACTACTAGTACAACAATGAAAGGGAAGGCGAGAGGGTTAAAAAAATGGAATACCTGGGTAGATGGTGACAGTCCGATCGTGGTAGATTGTGTGACCATGTTGCACATCAGTGGTACCATGGGTAACGACTGCTAAGATAGTTTATCCCAATATGCCAAAGTCAGCTACAAGGTTCCAGGTTAGACCGAATCGCGGATGCAAATGCACATCCAGGATTGGCGATCTTATTTTGATCGGGGGATGACTGGTCCCTGCAAAATAATGGAGTACCGTTAGGGATGCAAATGATGGTTTGTGCATTCCGTTTGTAATCTCCCGTACCGTAGGATGGCAACCAGATGAAACAAGTCCCCTGGCTTGTCACCGCGAAGATGTGGCCTAGATGGCGCATGGCGTCTTCGAACGTGTAGGGGTACAAATCTGCCGTCGCCAACATGCGCCAGCCTCTGCCATTACTGCGTCCTGCATTGATGGCAATCCTTATGTCGAACACCGCGATGAGATAGTAATCGTCGTAGCCGCTCGCTTTGTCGTCGGGTCCGCAATTGCTATCTTCTTCAATCTCATGTAGGCATCATCATACGTATTCAAGCCCAGCCAGTCCGGAAGGCCGATCCCAATGGTGGAGAAGGGGTCTACCGGAACGGCCGCACTATTGTGGATGTTGTGCAAAATGATGGTGGTATCCGGCTGGAGGTATGCAAGCCAATCTTCATTGGCACCGACCCAGACCTATATATAAGACGGTGGGCAGCGGAGAAATTACAAGATGGAAATGGAATAACTAAGTAATACATGATCAAACTCCATTACTGACCTGCTCATCGGACAAAATACGACTACCTCTCAACGTCGGCAACTCTAGAGGAGTCAACGTGCAACAATGGCCAGGGAGCGGTGGACTGTTCGAAGGATTGTCCCATAGAAGAACCTTCTCCTCGAGGACGCATGGAAGACCAAAAAGCATGGCCTTTTCTCAAGCCTGTCTAAGCAGCGTCTTGAAAAAGTTGGTGCGGGAAGCACCGAGTCTTGTGGCGGTGAGGACGTCGGAATGGCGTGCGATTTCTCCCAGAGGATCATCGTACAAGGTCTCCCAGACCCGACGAGGAGGAGAACTGCCTGGCGAATCCATGGGAGCAGCGACAAACTGCCTTCTCTTCAGGGGGAGGGGAACTGGCGAGGAGGAGATAAGAGCGTAGTAACCGCAGGGCCTCGTCCTTTCCAACTGTAGATCGTTCCTCAGCGAAGGGGTGAGGCTATTATTTACTACTAGTACTAGAATTATGGAACGTTATGGGATTGCATTATACTGTAAATAATAGCACTAGTAAGAAATTTTTGGCACTAGGTAGTAGTTTTTGGCGTGGATTAAGAAATTTTGGGTATGTTTTTGCCATTTTTTGTACACGCCAACTAGTGTCAAAAAACGTCTTACATTATGTGACGGAGGAGTACGTACTCGTACTGTAGCAGTACCAGTACTACTTTTCTCAACTAGTAGTGCGATGTACTGTACTTCTAGTCTAGTCTAGTATAGTGCACCAGTTTTGAACTCTTGAATCTCAGGGCCAAGGAGCTACAGTTGGAAGTGGAGGGTACTACTGTTCTCTAGAACCATCATTGTACTATCAATGCAGGGGAAGTACACCTGCGTAGTGGCCTAGTGGGTACTCTGGGTGCTATATTCAGCCGCTCCTCTCACGTAGGAGTAGCTGGCCTACTCAGCCGCTCCTCTCACGCACACACTAGCAGCCTGTTTATCAGCGACGGTTACTGCGGGGGCAGAACATTTGAGTTATTTGATACAACGAGACTAGGATTTTTTCTTCCATTTGTGGAGGTGTAATGGATCTCATCGAACTTTGTTAGTAGTAGTTCCTTCTTTATGAATGAGATGAAGCAAAGCTTTTGCCTCTGTTTAAAAAAACACGTCAAGAGGATTTTCTTTTATAGTAGAGCCGATAATGGAGTGAAGTCCATGCGTGCAACGCCACAAGCTACAGAGTAGTAGTAGAGCACTTTACGTACGGAGCCATATTGCACAGTTCCCAATGCCCCGCCAGGCTTTTCCGGCTCCTCGGGCTTAATTGGGAGGCGCTAGTTTAAATATGCTACTAGCTGATGAGGAAGCTGCAAGCGAGGTGCGGCTAGGGCGAGCACGCGAGCCACGGGATGCTGGGAAGGAAAACCAGTTCTCGTGGCTAGGCTGTCCAGTGCACCCAGATTGTGGGGCCGCATGTCCGTTCGACTTCAAAACTCAAACTACCCGTGTAAAATATGGCTCGCAGCAAAGTGTAGTAGTACTATTCTTTAAAAAAAGGCCGCCGTGCGTTCGGCCGGGATCGAACCCACAAAATGAGGTATACACTCCCGCGACCACTAGTAGTACTCGTTGGAGTACAACACAACCTAGAATCGCCTTTTGTCGCTAGTAGTACGTACATTGTTCCTTACAAGAAACCCCTAATAATGCAAGAAACCACTAAAATGCCAAGAAACTACTACCACTTGCATATGTGGCAGACTTAAGATAAGACTACCTTATCAACCATTGTACATGCTCTTACCAACAAAAATCCTCGAGTGACCTCCTACCTCCGGCCCGTCCACCTAGTCATCCTCGGCCATGGGACGCAGCTACCGCTGCCGGCAGAAGGCGAGGTCAAAACCGCCGGCGGTGCGGAGCCCATGTTGCGGCAGCCCGGATGCCAGCTCCGTCCGGCGCTCGCGGCCGCTAGCTAGCCAAGATAGCTCCGTCCAGCTGCTTGTCTGCAAGGTTTGCTAGCTAGATTGGCACGGCAGCGCGACGGCTTGCTCGCGCGCGCCGCGCTCAGGCCAGCCATCTGGCTCGAGCGAAGGCCAGCGCGGCGGCTTGCTCGCTCGTGAGTCACGCTCGGGCCAGCCTGCCAACCCGTGCGGAGGCCAGCGCGGCGTCCGGCCCGTCCGGCGGAGCGGCGGCCAACTCGCTCATCACCGGCGCCACCGACGAACACGCATCAGTACTGTTTGAAGTAATGTTCAGGAAAAATAATGATTTGAGGGGGAATAACAGGATAGAAGGTCAGATGTGGGTCCCTCGTGTCAACGGTCAAACAAAATGTGTTGGTTTAAGCTGCCTCGTCAGCAAGGACGTGTGGGCCAACCCTGTCATAAATGGGTTTAAACGAACCTAATCGGTAGGAGTACTAGGTAGTAGTTTTTGGCGTGGATTAAGAAATTTTGGGTATGTTTTTGCTATTTTTTGTACAATAGATTCTTCCTAGGGCTGGTTGAAAGTGGTAGTTTTTTGTTAAATACTCTACATATTGTAAGTAGGAGTGAAAGTTAAGCTTTGGAAGCCAATAAGCAAGGCTAGTTACATAGTGCATATGTGTACATGATTGAAAGTAAATATCAACCATGAGTGACTAATATCTTGATGGAAAACTCGAAACTATGGAATACTAGGAAAAATGCATGGTTGGAAATACTAGCAATGTTCATGTCCGTTGCAACGAATCATAATTAGAATAATACTTATTCACAAACTTGGTACAAAACACTCTAATTTGATATACATATGTTTCAATTAGAATATATTCCTTGGGCTGCTTTGGTGAGGTCAGGGAGGGATGTGGTTGGTTTTAAGATACTAATTATGGGTTTTTCTGCAAATTGGTAGACAAGTGGGATGTTGGTGAGAAAAGGCAACAACTTACCTCACAATCGTTAGATGTAGATCTAATGGTCAGAAACGACGGATGGCAGACACACCAGCATCACCAACTTAGTCTTGTGTAGGAGTACTAGCAAGATCCGTGCATTGCACGGAACATCAAGATGCATTTTTTTATAAAACACTTGTTGTGATTGACCCTTGCGGGAGTAATCCCATGTGTAAAAACTAATGATATCTCGAGAAATATGAGATAAGGTGAAGAGGAGTGGGGTGTGGTGGTGGTTGGTGGTCGGACTGAGCGGAGGCATGGGGATTGACGACGCCGGCAGCGGCCACCAGGCCAGTTTGTTCCAGAGGCTTCCTTTCTTAATTGCTCAACAATGAGGTTTGTTGGAGATAGGGATGAACGAGGGAAGGCCTTGTCTGCAAATGTGGAGAGGGGTGCGGGTATCTTTTAGTTTAATTTCCATCCGTCAGATATAGATCGGACGGTCTATATTGCAAGATGGCACACGTACCATCATCACCACCTCGGTTTTTTATAAGAGAAGAAATATAAGTATGGAGATACAAACGTATTATCGATACTTGCTTCCGTAAACTAGCATCTACATTCTATTCAACGCCTCGGCATGTGGGGCCTTAGCACAATGACTTCTCGACTGTGTAAAACAAAGATTTTCCCGTCGCCGACAAGGAGGGGGTGACGGCGGCGCGCTTTTTGGCTTGCTCTAGTCCTAGTAGTCATACTAGGTGGTCTAAGCACGTGTAGATTTATTCTTTTTCACGTCTCGTGTTCGCCGTACTGCCACGACTATTGATGAATAGATGGTAAGTTATTCAGGGGGAAACCCTTGATGAGCGTGTTTGCGAGAGAGAGAGAGAGAGACAGTGTGCGTGTGTGATATGTTAGAGACTGAGGCAATGATAAAAGATTATTTGCGTCTATGTGTGTGGAGGATAGAGAGAGACATGTACATGGGGCTTTGTGTTGTGTAACATGGAGACACATATACATAATTAGAGAGTGAGTGTGTGAGATACACATGCGGACATGGGGAGAGATGAGGATCCAGATAAATGGGTGTTTGTGCGTGTTTGTGTGTGTTTGTGCACGCGTTTGTGTGTGAGAGGGAGAGAGTGTACATGGAGTAGAGAGACCACTGATGATGTAAACCTAGTATAAGGGAAGGGGGAATGGTGTGACATGTGTAGTAGCGGGATAGCACGGGTGCGGGCTGGGGGAGCAGACTATTTGGAAGAGACATCGAGTGTGTGTGGGGGGAGGGTGTGAGAGCGAGAGAAAGAGAGAGCTAGCGACAGAGAGAGAGAGAGAGGAAGAGAGGGGGCGAGAGGGGTCGTTTGTGTCCATAAATGGCGTATAGATAGGGAGACAATGTTGATGTTGTCCGAAATTGGCCTATGAACGGAGACGCAAGGGAAGCGAGTCATCGTGTGTGTGATAGGGACTTCATGAGAGATCTAGAATAGATGGTGTACATAACAATGTGTGAAATCGAGAATGATTATACATTAGGGAGCTATGCAAAGAGTCACGACATATATGTATGCAGGGAAGGAGCTGGGGCGGGTCCGCATGTGGGAGAGATAGAAAGAGGAGAGTGGTGCACAAGGAGACAAAGTGTGCTTGTTTGCAGTGGGGGTGGTGTGTGAGGTGAGTGCGTGAGAACCACATAACTAGGGAGATAGACGTTTGGGGGCGACGTTTTGTGTGTATGGGAAATATACACTCTACATATATAGTGCGTGTGCTTGGCTAAGAGAGATAGCGGGAGACCTAGAGAGTGAGGGAAGAGATGTGTGCATGCCTGAGAGACAAAGTGATTGAGACCTATGTTGGGGTCTGGACTTTACAAGAGAGAGGGGTGTTAATGTGCTTGTGTGTTGGTGTTTGGGGGAGAGAACGACTTCTCTATGTGTGTGTGTGTGTGTGTGGTGGTGGGGGGGGGTTGACTTCAGATAAAGAGTGAGGTGTCTATATTTGAGCGACTTTAGCGTAATTGAGATATTGTGCACTCATGGTTGATCCATTTGTTTCACAGTTTGTACTATGAGATAACGATACGTTTGAACATGCGTGATATACCTTGATGTACCAGAATTACAAACCTAAGATTGGAATTTTGGAATTCGACTCCATCATTAACTTTTGTAATTCATTTAAACGGAGGTACATTTTTTAAGCCGGGATTTCGTGATTTCAAATTCATATATCAAACCCAGAGATATACACATACGAGCATGTTCAAACTTTATAATCATCCACTTTATTCATACACATACACATTTTTGCTTTTGTCATCATATTTAGGATAAACACATTTGGAATTTCATTTGAATTGGAACGTATGATGGTATTTGCTTGTAGTAGCTCAATGATCCATATTTGAATTGAATGGAGAATCTAAGTTTCGAGTTGGAGACATTGATTTTCAAAACTTGCACATTTTTTTGCATTCAAAACAAACAAATTGTCGGCCATGATATCATAGTCGGCCGTACGAGAGCAGAATACTTATAATTTTAGGCGCCAAAAGCTTTCAAACTTCCCGCTCACATCGAAATATCACGTGCCCGAAAGTTTAGCCCTGCGATATTCCTGTTTTACCCCTGCCACATGAACGGAAAAGGGCTGCTTTGGTAACTCCATTGTTTTCCCCTCTTTGCCCCCAACATTCTTCCCAAGAGCCCCTCGCCTTCCCTCCCCGACCCCCCCCAACCACGGCAAGCCGCCGAATCTAGTCCTCCGCCGCAGCGGTGGACCTCACACCCCGCCGGATCTACCTTCCGCACCTTGGAACCCCCAACTACCAACTCACCACTTCACCGGAGCCGCTTCAACGACTGGCTTGTCCACCGCTCCAGATCTCCTTGACCGCCATCATGGTCCACCGCACCAGATCTGCTTAACCGGCGCCCTCCACCACAGCGTAGGCCCTTCATTGACTCTCTCGTATGCCCTTTCACTGGCCCTTCATACAAGCCCTCGTCCGACGCAACAGATCCGCCTCACCGAAAGCACTATACAATGCGCCCGCCGAAGCCTTCGTCCACTACACCGGACCCGCTCCATCGACGCCGCATCCTCATCAGGTTATTTCGATTTGTACTCCTTCGGTTTTTCTCTTTATCGTGCAACTGTTCACTTACCACAGATGAGCTTTCTTGTATGTCGGCAGGCTCCGCAACCGTTGCACCGGAGCAGCTTCAGCGACGGTGACAGCCGGCCCAAACTCAATCGCAACACGAGCACCATCGACAATCCTTAGCTATCAAGTATGACAACGATACCCATACTCCACCGAGAATCAGGTACTATTATCCAACGGTCGGCGCCTACGTTCACTTTCCTAGCATAAGCACCGCACCTTTGAATTTCTTCAAGGCATCATTCAGTTTTTCATGAGATGCGTTATTCTGCTTGCACATGTAGGGCCATACTTCTGGTAGTGAACATGTTACATGTGTTAAATTACATACCAGTGCACATATAGTTAATATGCTTTAGTTTTGTTCTGATGCTACCTGTTGGTTCCACCAGACTGCTTAATGTTCTCTAATTACACATCAGCAAACTAGCATGTGGTTTTGCTGCTTTTTGTTCGTTTTACCCTACATTTTCTGATGCTAGCTATTACATCACTACTCCGAGCATTTGTTCATTACTTGTTTGTGTGTTCTTGATCTTCCCAAGTTGCATGACTAATTTGATGCTTCTTTTAATTATGGAGTTGCCAACCCCATCAAGCAAAATATTTGTTCTTTTGGTGCTGGCACCTCGAACAAGCATAAAAATAGAGGGAAGCAGATATATTGTCGTGTATGCACACACCCTTCTTTCATTAGTTTAGATGAACCATTGATGATCAATTCAGACCAGTGCATGCGATTAAAATTAATTTTACCTAAATAGATGGTGCATAATAAACTACAACAACTAGATTTGCAACCATGGGATACTGACGACAGCTAGGCTTCACAGCTAGGCTTCACAGCAACATACACTACTAGAAAAACCCCTACTAATGGCGCACCTAGTATGGCCATTAATGGCGCATCTGTGGTGCGCCACTAACAGCACGCCATTAGTAATTTTTACTAATGGCGCACTAGTGGTGCGCCATTAGTATCTGGTATACTAATGGCGCACCACTGGTGCGCCATTAGTATAGGCCACAGTGCGCCATTAGTATGCCTCCCAGGGGCCATGTATACCCAGGTGCTTTGGATACTAATGGCGCACCACAACTGGATGCGCCATTAGTAACCGCGGCATACTAATGGCGCACTGTCCTGTGATGCGCCATTAGTGATGTGCCATTTTGAATCTAGATCTGGATCGTGATTTTTTGCCCATTTTTTGCTCATTTTTTTGCTTGTTTTTTGGCACGACATTATTTCAAATTTTGTTCCTGTTTTTGGATCTTGTTGCCCTGGTCTTTTGCCAGAGAGGAGTTCGCCGGAGAGGAGGAGGAGGAGGTCGCTGGAGAGGAGGAAGGAGAAACCATGAGGGGATGGGAGGAGCTCACCGGAGAGGAAGGAGGAGGAGCTCACCGGAGAGGAGGGAGGAGGAGCTCACCAGAGAGGAGGGAGGAGGAGCTCACCGGAGAGGAGGGAGGAGGAGCTCACCGGAGAGGAGGGATTTTTTGCCTCACCGGAGAGGAGGGAGGAGGAGCTCACCGGAGAGGAGGGAGGAGGAGCTCACCGGAGAGGAGGGAGGAGGAGCTCACCGAAGAGGAGGGAGGAGGAGCTCACCGGAGAGGAGGGAGAAGAAACCATGAGGGGAGGGGAGGGGAGGGGAGGGGAGGAGGGAGGAGGGAGGAGGAGGTCGCCGGAGAGGAGGGAGAAGAAACCATGAGGGGAGGGGAGGGGAGGGGAGGGGAGGGAGGAGGAGGTCGCCGGAGAGGAGGAGGAGGTCACCAGAGAGGAGAAGTATGGTGGAGGAGAGAAGGGAAGATGAAATGAAGAGAGGAGGAGAGGACCAGCCATATATACAGCATACTAATGGCGCACCGCGGGCAGGTGCGCCATTAGTAAATTTTTTTTATTTTTTTGATTTATTTTGAATTTTGAAGGCGGGAAGATACTAATGGCACACCACGGGCAGGTGCACCATTAGTAATTGTTTTTTTATTTTTTTGACTTATTTTGAATTTTGAAGGCGGGAAGATAGTAATGGCGCACCGTGGGTTGGTGCGCCATTAGTAAGTTTGAATTTTTTTGATTTTTTTGCCTCTCTAGATCTTAAAAGCCCCGTATCTTTTTTTCTATTAGGTTTTTGAGGATTTTGAAAATGTTTAACGGGGTTCCCATATAAAAAACTTGGATGTAACTTTTCGAGTAGATGATTTTTCATATAAAAAACTTTTTCATCCGAGTTAGTATGCAAAAGTTATGCCCATTTTTACAAATTCTCGCGAGATTTTGCAAATGAAGTCAAAATTCATATTTGCAAATTTTCCCAACAACTAGGCCACATATCACATGGGAAACTTATTTTCTTTTATTTTTTTGACATTTTTATCATTTTCTTTTATTTTTTTTAAAACTGAAAAGGCGATCCACGGGGGGGGGGGGGGGGGTGCATTCGGTGGAAGTGGTGGCCAAGGTTACTAATGGCGCACCGTGGCATGGTGCGCCATTACTAGTTTAACTAGTAATGGCGCACCACACCCACGGTGCGCCATTAGTATGTTTGGACAGGCGCACTAGTTCAAAAAAAATAAAAATTTGGTACTAATGGCGCACCGTGGGCAGGGTGCGCCATTAGTAGTTTCAACACTAATGGCGCATCAGAAGGTGGTGCGCCATTAGTATATACTAATGGCGCACCACATGTCAGGTGCACCATTAGTGTCATTTCCATATATAGCCCTTTTCCTAGTAGTGATATGGTAAGCCGGTGTGTTTTAGTACATGTTAAATGTAATGAGAGTGGGATGCTTTCTTGGCTTGTGCCCTCAACGTGTAATCCTACCGAATTACAAATAGTTCAGTTGTCTGCTTTGCTGTATTGCTTGACTCGAATGCTTGTTCGTTGTTACGTTATACATGAGTTGGCCAATATGTCAGCAGTGTCTGCTGTACTATCGTAAAGAAAAGCATGCCTATTTCATTTGATTCCTTAACTTTTCCTCTCAACTTCATCACAAGACTGTCTTCGTAGTTTATATGAGGCCACACTGTTAAGTGCTTTCCCAGATTATTTCAACTGCTTAGATGCCTTGGCAACTTAAATATAGCGGTTGTACACTCCCTTTCAACTTTCATCTTACCATTTTAATTTCTTTTCGGCTGATGCTGCTTCGAACCATTTAAATATCGTTTGCCATGCTCGGCAATAATTCGTCCATCATTTACCATGTAAGCTTACTGCCTGGATCATATGATAACTATCTCTTACTTATGTCCAGCGGAAACCTTTCAGGATGCCGTTCACACTAGGACACAATGTACAACCCCAGAATCTATTTGTGGAAGCAGTGCACCATCCATGTGACCAGATGGTAGCAGTTCAGAGGCAACACTGCCGGAGAGCAGTCTGAGAACATATATTATAGTGTTTGAGGCTCTACTAGAGGCAGAAAGAGATGGTGTGGCTGCCATGAATGACGTAATCTTTATCTTGAGGCTGGAAATTATGGAATTAGCGGCACGCATTATGCAAGCAACCCAAGAATTGGAGGAAGTAAGAATGTTGCATTTGAAGATGGAGGAGGTCCTACTGTTTCTGCTATCTGAAGCTCAAGGTAATCCCGGTTCTTCTTTAGATACCAATTGAAATTGTCATTAGATTATTGTACTTGCATGTTGTGTCATGTCTCTGAATGGATTATGTTGCAATACCCCCTATGTTGTCTGGAATTCCATGTTGTCCATGTGTTGTAATGATCCGAATTTTTTAGGCGAGGTAATCCTCAGTACTTGTATGATTGACATAAGGTGAACTGTTTTTCGTGTGAGCATATTGTATTGGATGAAATAACTGTCTGAATCAGAGTGTATCCAACCTACTGAATTCTAAGATCACGATATTTCTAAATCATAATCATATATAAAGGTGGAGTAAATCTTTGTTGTAGTTTTTTAAGAAATAAATAACAAAACGTATAATTATCTGTGGATATTCGTAATCGAATACAAACTGGATTTGAATTTAGTTTGCCAGGTCCCAGGGCAAACGTGAATGCTAATTCTCCCAAGTTTTGAACGAAGCGGCTAAACACCCACTATAATTTGTGGGCTGCCCGAAGCAAGTGTTTGCGAGATGGAAATTACTGTCTACCCCTGACACTTGACATCCTTATCAACCGGATTTACACTGCTGTCGATAGGGGTAGACTTGTAACTTCAATCAGACGTGACACGACGGCCTCTGAGCCCATTCAGACACGGTGGGCGCCAAACGTGGGCGGCAAAACACATTTGGATTCAAGCTCGTCCGAAAGACATGTGTCTCTTCCTCCGTTTCCCCATTCATACACGGTGGGCGGAAAAACAAACTCTCCTCGTCCGAAATCGATGTAGGCTAATATTTTAAATAGGGGCAGATGTGTAACTTCCATCAGACGTGACACAACCGCCCTACCTGTCAGCCCCGTTCATACACCGTGGGCGGCAAAACACCCTCTCCTCGCCCGAAATAGTTACCGGCAAATATTTGGGAGATGCAAGATTACCGTCCTATCCCCAACCGACGCGATGTCTGAAATTTTTAAACGGGGGATAAGTTCGTAACTTTTCCCCATTTCAGAGAAGCGCGTCCCAAAATTTGAGATCGCCCCCCTCCCATCCATTTCCCCATTCATACATCGTCGGCGGCACGACAACCTCCGCACTGCGGCCAGCCTCCTCCGTCCGCCACCCCATCCTCCACCTTGCCGGAGCCGCTACCCCTACCCCGTCGTCCACTTCAAGAGATGGACGTCTCTCATCCACGGCGCTGGACCAGGATCCTTTCATCGCCTTGTCTCGCTTCATCGGCACCGTCGTCCACCTTGCCGTTGCCGCTCCTACGACCGCCTCGTCCACGACAACAGGATATATCCCCCGACGCGGTCGTCTGTCGTCTAAAGTCTTCTTCCCCGCCGACAGCCATCGCACCCGCAGCACCCTCAACATATCAGCATAGGCCTACATGGCGTCGCAAGAGAGGTGGTATTCTTCCATATGTGCTTAAATTATTGATCTCACCCGGTAAATAGATCGTAATTTGTTTACTGTACTTTTCTTGTCCGTACCAAATCGTAGTGGCTAGTTGAAAGCAAACATTGGTTGCGAAGTAGCTTTGTCCGGTTTGCACCTTCGGATCCGCCATGGCACGGGCACTATACTCGTAAAGCTTATGGTTCCCCCCTTTATATTCACTACCATCATCATAGGTGCTTCGTGTCATGCTAGCACTGCTCCTCAAGACCTCAACCCAAAGCTTACGTGTTGAAATACGAATCTGATATGATGCTCATATCACTAAAAAAGAGAACGTTTAATTGGTCACCTAATGTTCCTATATTCGTTTCCAAAAGCATGTGCGCCACCCACTGGTCCAGCTAGTTCCACTTTCGTGATTTTTTCTTGATGCTTAGGGTTTTCCCCTTTTATCTACTCTACTATGATCTCCGTAGGTGCTTTCTGTCGTACTAGCATTACTCCACCCTTCAAGCTAAACAACACAACACTCAGAATTCGAAAGCTTAGTTGTTCAAATATGATTGTGATATGATACTGATATTAGTTAACCGACACATTTAGTTGGTTAGCTAAAGGTCCCACTTGAGTTTCCAAATGCATGCCGCGACATATAGAGAGACAGCATAATTGCATTTCTTTGTCACTTGTTGACCGTACTTTCTTGTTCATACCAAATCTTAGTTGTTATTTCAAAGCAAACATCGGTTGCTAACTACCCTTTGCGCGGTTTGCAACTTCGATCTTCCATCCCACTGCCACGATCAACACTGTACTGATCATGCTTATGTTTTCCCCATTTTATGATGACCACAATCAGCCTACGTGGTTCGTGTCGTAATAGCACTGCTCCGCCCATCGAGCTAAACAAGCTTAGTTGTACAAATTCATATATGATATTATTGCTGATATTAGTAAAACTGAGATATGTTTAATTGGTTAGCTAAATGTTCCTACTTTAGTTTCGAAATGCATGTGAGCCACATATGGAGAGACTGGAAAGAATAGTATTTCTCTGTGCGCTCTGGTTCATCATGGGTGGCCAACCGACATTGTATTGAAACACTTGTAATATCTTCAATCTGCTTGGTCTTCTAGTCTTCTTTAAGATGACACTCTTCTCTTGCGGTCGACTGGTCAGGTCGAGTTGTTCCTCCTTAGTATATTTTGAATCTGTCAGGTCAGGTCGACTTGTTCTTCTTTACTACATGTTGAAGCTATCATCTGCGAAGTGTTATCACTTCTGGAGCTCTCATATTTTGAGGAGTAGGCCACATTATATTAATGCACACAACAAATTACAGCATGCATGGCATCTTTTAAAAGAATTGCAGAGATAGCACAAAGGGGTTTACAGGGAGGTAGTATTGGATTAGAATCACTTCTGCATTACAAAGAAAATCTCACTTGTTTTTATGTTTTCATGCATGTCAGATATTGAACATTATCAAAATGAATATGAGAATGGGCGCACGAGAGGAATATTGCGGAATGATCCACTGGCTAACAAACTTGGCATGGTGGAGGATGTCCTATCTTATTCACCCATCAAGGTGCTTGCTCTAACTTTGCAAAGTTGTATTGGTCGCACATATTTTGCATCTGACCTCTTGCATTTCTTCTACTTTGTTACACCATCTACTTAGTTTAAGCATCATATATGAGTATATGCCATAACTATCCATTTTCTGTACCTATTCCATGTGTCGTCACACTATGTTTTTCCAGTCAAATGTTGTTCCTTCGTGATAGATGTCCAAAAGGAAGAGGGTGAGTGCAGATCCTCAAGGAGTACAAACTAGGTATTTGGAAAAGGTATTGGTACCTGTTAAATCAGATAGATCAGCAGCCACAGAAAACACAGGCCCTACTGTACCACACTTTACCCCTACTCCAGTGGCCAAACCCCTATTAGAACTGCTAGGAGCCCAGCGTCAGGTACTGTTTATGATATCAATTCAAAATTTGAACTCCTAAATTTCTGCTTGTGCCTTAACTTCTCTCTTGTATGAAAACTAATTTCAGATGAATCTCCTTGCTCAAAGGATCATACAATCTCAAAACAATAATGGGCTCTGCATTGCTCTGGTCAGTACCTCTCTCCCTTTTGCCTTGTAACGTTGTACTTAATTAATTGCTATTTGATTATGTATCATCAGTCTGCACATGAGCTTCATTATCCTCTGTTTCTTCCAATATTATTTGATCTATATTTACTCTTTGCAAAATGTAGAATAATGGCAACGCTTATAAAGAATTTTCTTTGGGGAATTTATTGAATTATCCTTCCATCAACATGGAGAAGGGCTTTGTCCAGCCCGTGTTAACATGTAATGTAAGTTCATCCTTCTCAAGCCTTCAAACTTTGTTCTAGTATAGATTTGGATAGGCATCATTGCCTCCACTGCTGTTTGCTTTGCTGTTTACATCTGATTGGATGTTTACAACAACTACCAGTTTCAAATTGTAGTTGTAAAAACATGTTCCTTATGCAGAACAGATCCATTTATTTGCTTATATAATTGTGAAACCTGTTACGTGTCTCCTTGTTTCTCTTTCAGAGTCATATCTCTTACGCCAGGCAGAACTTTAGGGAAGATAGTGAGCCAAACCATCTTGAGGACAGCGAGATGACCCCAAGGTCCTATCTTGATGAAGACAGTGAGTTGAAGCTACTCACCAGCAGGTGTGAGACAACCTCTGTGCAGTCGCTGCCTCAATTAGTTCAACTTCGTCAGTCTCAACTTAAAGCGGAAAGGCTTGCTTCAGCTCAGCTCCGACTTGAAGTCAAAGATGCAATGAAGATGTCAGAGGACTGCCGTGCGCACCATCATGCCTTAAATCTAGTGTTGATGCATCTATCATTGACACAACTAAGGTCTACTCAGCTTCTTCAGCTGTTTGGGGGGCCCGACCTGGCCAGGCCTAGTGCCTTCTGAAGTGCTCTCAGTTTTGTATATTCTTTTGTCGGTGCATTTATTTGCACCGGTGGCAAACTTTGATGCCCAGTGGATGTAATATGTGTGATAGCCGTGATAGCCTAGCGTAAGTTCCTTGCTTATTTATTTCCTTGTTGTCTTGTTTATTTGTTTGCTTGTAGTCATTGCAGTTCCTTTTCCGCGGTTTGCTAGTTGCTGCAATAACCTATTTTTTAAAACTAGGCCACAATAACCATGGACTAATATTTATTGTAGTGACACTGGGCCTCCTACGGGTCGTAGAAACAGTGGGCCTTCTACGGTCCGTAGAAACAATGGGCCTTCTATGGGCCGTACAAACAATGGGCCTTCTACGGGCCGTATCATGAATGGGCCTTATACGGGCAGTATGATCGATTGGCCAAACATGGGCCAATAACAGGCCGCATTATGGCCTCAAAAGGGATAGAGTTGGAATCGTCCGTTCATGGGCCGACCATAACGGGCCATCGTTAATAGGCTGTATTTCATGACGCTGTGAAAATGGCCCAACGTGTTAACGGACCACAAACGGGCCGACTGTAACCACGGGCTGAATTTGGCCCATAAGCAGAAAATGACAGTAATGGGCCGTAAGTAAACGAATGCTAGAAATGAGCCCAAGAATAAATGGGCTCTGAGTAGGCCGAAATATAGCATGGGATGGAAACGGCCCTACGGAATAACAGGCCCTTAACGGGTATAAAGTGATACACTATTCATTACGGGCCAGTTTCACCACGGGCTGTTAATGGGTGTAAAGTAATACACTGTTCATTATGGGCCAGTGTCACCATGGGCCGTTAATAGGACAAGAGTTACACAGGGTCTCATATGGGCCAAAAGACGTCATGGGCCATACATGGGCCAGAAGTGAAAACGGGCTGGAATCATATTGGGTGGCCCAGATGACGCTACTCGGCCTAATTTGGATAGGGCGTAACGGGCATTGGGTTAGTGGGCTGTAAATGGGCTATATGCGAACAGGCCGTTAACAGGCTTTACATGGGCCGGCCCGCCACCTTTTGACCAAGTCAAACGGGCCGGCCTTTTCACAGGAATGGGCCTCTATTGGGTCGTGCCACGTGTCGACGTATCATAGGCGCCTTCTGTCCAATGAGTGGATGACATCTGTCCCAACGGTGAGCCGACACGTGTTTCCTCCAGCCAATGATGATTTTACACGTGGAAAATCCCCATTGGTCGGGGCTGTTAACGGGTTATCGGATCCAAAACCCGACCTGATAGCTTAACACCGTTCCGTTATGGTGGATGCCACGTGTCGGTCACCCTTGACGAAAGCACTTCTGTGACGTGCGATTTATCGTCATGGAAGTGGACACTTCCGTGATGATAATTTTGGTAATGTCATGGAACACTTCTACGACAGCACAAGTATGACTATCTTGATTCTGTCATAAAATCTTCATGGATGTACATGCATGACAAAAAAGGCGACCTACTGTGACAAACACGTATCATCACGGAAGTGTATTTTTTTTGTAGTGTTCATCGCCTTTATAAAGGGGCTTAGACCCGTCTCTTCTCCTTTACGCCAATCCTTTCCTCAACCTCTCCCACCTCAAGTTCCAGCATCCAAGGTTCAATTTAATTGCTTTGCTGTCACACCCTAGCTAGTCATGCATTAGAGTGTTGCATCATGTTTACTCTTTCATCAGAAACTTGAAATGGGGATCTGTGAAACCCTCAGAATCATTTTGAAAATGACCCAAATAAAAATTTCTCCAAAAGGGTCCAAGAAAATGCTCATGTTGCTCTCTGAAAATATTGGACAGAGATAAAAATCAAACCAATATTTTTAAGAGCTCATAGGTATTTATTTTGGGCATTTGGAATTAATGCATAAATATTTGCATTGGAAATATATTAATTATATATATTAATATATGTCCAAATATTATGCCAATTATAAAGGAGCTCTGGAATAATATATCTAGCTCCTGCAAAAATTGGCATAAGTTAAATAAATGATTTAATATATTATTTAAATCAAAACAAATGTCAGAAATTAGAAAACAGAAAAATAAATAACAGGAGGAGCTTACCTGGGCTCCTCCCTGTGCGGCCCAGCCAGCTGGCCGGCCCAGCAAGCCAGCCCAGCCCACCACCGCCGTCGTCCTCCTGGCGCCAGTCGGCCAGGCGTGTGGCCGGCGCGCGCGCACGGCCGGAGCGCCACGCCACCAGCTCGTCTGCCTGCCTCCCCCGCCAGCGCGACGCCGCGACGCTTCTTCTCAGTGCCGCGCCGATCCCCTGGCCTTATCCCCCCTCTCTCCCGTGCTGCTCCCTCTCTCTCTCTCACGGCCGAACACCACCGTCACCGCCGTTCGCCATAGCAGCCGTCACCGGCCACCCCTCGCACCCCCGACTAGCTCAGGAGCTCCGCCTCGACCCCCTCTTCCTCCCCACCGCTCCACGGGTCTCCGGAAGCCCTGCATCGCCGCCTACGTCGCCGTTCCCCTCCTCGGCCACCGGAGATCATCGCCGTCGATTCGCCGTCTCCAGCGCGTCCCCGAGCCCGCTTCGACGCCCACTGCAACCGCGGTGAGCTCCGCCACCGTTTCCCCCTCTTTTTCCCCTCGTTCCCGTGCCGTAACCTCGTTCCCACCACGGCCGAACCTCCGCCGTCGCCGAGCTCGCCGTCGACGCAGCTCCGGTGACCATTTGGTCACCCCGGCGAGTCCAACAAGTTCGTAAGGCCCCGTAGAGCATCCCTAGCGCCTCGCTTAGCTCGCCTTCGAGCTTCAACCCCGTTTCCACGCACGACCGAACCCCGGCGGCCGCAGCCGAGCTCGCCGCCGTCGACTCCGGCCACCCCAGGCCCAGCCACGGCCACCGTCCGACGCGCCATCGAGCTAGCTATCCAACGCACCTAGCCGCACGCCGTTTGGAGCACCACAGAGGAAAACCCGAGGCCCCTGTACGCCGCGGACCTCGCCGGCGACTAACCGCCGGCGGGTTTGACTTGTCTGACCTGGGGTTTGACCCCCCCAGGGTCACTGACACGTGCGCCCCATCGGCCAGGTGGTCAGTTAGTGCTAATTACCGTTAGTCAACCCCCCCTGACACTGACAGTGGGCCCCAGCGCCACTAATCCCTAATTAGGATTAATTTAATCCTGTTAAACCCCCCTGTCACTGACGTGTGGCCCCCACACGTCAGGTTTGACCCCAGACAGCCGCAGTTGACCACTGACGTCATGCTGACGTCATGCTGGCGCAATAATTATATTTCTGGATTTAAATTAAATCAGGAAATTCCAGAATATTATTTAAACTTCAAAAATTCATAACTTTTATTCTGTAACTCCAAATTGGACAAATTATATATGAAAAATGATCAGAAAAATCCAATCTACCCATCTGTACTATTTTCATGCATGATCAAACAAGTTAAATTGATGTTTTAAGCAGAACAAGGAAAAGCACTTTAAAAGGCCATGTTTGAGTTTGAAATTTGAATCTTTGATTCAAATTTGTTCAAACCCTTCTGGTTTTAGTTGCATTAGCCCAACACACTCATATTGCCATGTTTCATGCATGCATCATATTGTTGCACATTGTTTGGTGATGTTTGCATATCGATGTTCTTTGCGGCAGGTTCTGCCTCCGAGGAGTACCGTGATTACCCTAACGAAGAACCGTATCAGTGCATCGAACCATCAGGCAAGCAACCAACCATTTGATCATATCGATACAATCCCATGTTCTCGCTCCTGCTCTCTTTTACTGCATTAAGACAACGCGTTTCAAACTGCTGTGTGCTACGGTAGTTGAACCCATTTCCTCTGCATGACCTGTCATTGCCACAGTAACTAGATGAAACCCACTAGCATGTGTAGGAGTTGATTGAGCCATATGTATGTGTTGTTCCTACCTTGCTATGCCTGCTATGCTTAGAGTTGTGTCAGGTTTGGTTCATCTGGGTGATGGCTAGAGTGAAATGATTATGTCGGAAATGAGAGTGGTGTGGTGAACACGATTTGGTAAAGGTATCGATGAGAGGCCATGTAGGAGTACATGGTGGGTTGTTTCATTGAAGCCGACCTTAAGCACTGAGATCTGTATGTGTGATTTAAGATACAACTACTACCATGCATTGGGCCCTGAAATATGACCCCGCTCGACTTCTTATTCACCCTAGCTCTCTGTCCAGGAGTTGCAAGTAGTTTCTGGTGTTAGTAGCCTACTGGAGGCCGTGAACAGCGCTGACCGTAGGGGTGGGCTGTGATGCGGTAGGTACGTGGCCGGGTGTACCGAATACCCGTTAGGTATCTCGGGAACCCTGTTCACATCGTTCGGGGCCGTATGGGAAACCTCGGCCGGACTCCCTGCGGATGGAACCTGAATAGGCGATAAACCTGGACTAGAGGCTTAAGTGTTTAGGTAGGTCGTGGTCTACACCCACGTCGGCTTTCGCTTGAAGTCTGCCGAGCACCTGTCGTGTGCAGACGCTAAGTGGTGGAAACATGTATGAAGAAGTACACCCCTGCAGGGTTATCATAATCTATTCGAATAGCCGCGTCCGCGGTAAAGGACTACTTGGTTGCCTATACAGTTCATAGACAAGTAAATGGAAACTGCTAAAAGCCTCAAGATAAGTGTGAGTGCCGAGGATGGCTCTTCCGTAGGAAGACGGAGGTGGATCCTCGGTAGTGTATTGAAGTGGTGAGTAGTGGACTCGTGTGCGCAAAACCATTTCAAGTTGGAGTATCGTAGGATAGTCTAGCCAAGAGTCAAAGCTGGCTTGCTGCAATAACTCCACCAACCCTTCTTGATAATATGCATGTATGTAGGATCTGATGTAAGTCTTGCTGAGTACCTTTGTACTCATGTTGCTATAATCTACATTTTTACAGAAGACGCTGCAACCCCTTCTGATGGGTTCTATGTAGACGTTGACATCAACGAGTAGGCTAAAGACCCAGGTGGTGACCCTGAGCTTGTGAAGGACCTTGTAGTATAGCTAGGCTTTCCAAGCCTCTTTTATTTTACTAGTTGTCTGTACTCAGACAAGTTACTTCCGCTGCTGGTTTGTATGACTGTATGACTTGTATGTTGGGTCGTGAGACCCGTACCTTTGTGTATGTTATGTATGGCTCCCTGAGCCTTAAATAAAGTACTTGTGTCGTAGAGTCATGTTGTGATGCTTCGTTGTATTTGCACATATCAAGCATATTGTGTGTATGATTGAAATGCTTGGTATGTGTGGGATCTGACTATCTAGTTGTTTATCTTTAGTAGCCTCTCTTACCGGGAAATGTCTTCTAGTGTTACCGCTGAGCCATGGTAGCTTGCTACTGCTCTGGAACACTTAGGCTGGCCGGCATGTGTCCTTCTTCGTTCCTGTGTCTGTCCCTTCGGGGAAATGTCACGCTTTGAGTACCGGAGTCCTGTTAGCCCGCTACAGCCCGGTTTACCGGAGTCCTGCTAGCCCAGTGCTACAGCCCGGACCCACTTGCTGATGACCGACACGTTCGAAGCTGGGTCATGGATGCCTGTCCCTGTAAGTCTGTGCCACTTTGGGTTTACGACTAGTCATGTCAGCCCGGGCTCTTTATCATATGGATGCTAGCGACACTATCATATACGTGAGCCAAAATGCGCAAACGGTCCCGGGCAAAGGTAAGGCGACACCCGTGGGGATACCGTGCGTGAGGCCGCAAAGTGATATGAGGTGTTACCGGCTAGATGGATGTGACATCGAGTCGGGGTCCTGACATTTGCGCTTCCCAGTTATGTCTGGACCCAGCCCTCAAGGCCGAGGATGGCCTCCTCCGTCACAGAGGAGGATATTGTGAAGCTCCGGGCAACAATATACCTGACCGTGGAAATCCCCCACAGGCTTCCTGCTCAAGGGCTGGTTATTCCTACTCCCAGATCTGGCGAGAGGGTTGTATTCATCTCCCACTTCCTCCGAGGGCTAGGGTTCGCTTTTCATCCCTTCGTCCGAGGGCTCATGTTCTATTACGGGCTAGATTTTCACGATCTAGCTCCAGACTCCTTTCGTCACGTCTCGGCGTTCATTATCGTGTGCGAGGCCTTCCTCTGTATTCCCCCACACTTCGGCTTGTGGCTCATGACCTTTAATGTGAAGCCAAAGGTAGTCGATGGGAAAGAAGCGGAGTGCGGTGGTGCTGCAGTGAGCAAACTCACTAATACTCCTTGGCCAAAAGGCTCCTTCACAAAAACTTCCAACCTATGGCAGCGGGAGTGGTTTTACATCATTGAACCCCATGGTACCAAGTGGGCAGCTGCACCTGCATTCCGGTCTGGTCTTCCGTTACAGCTTGCATCATGGATTAATAAGGGGCTGGTCTGGGGATCAATTGATGAAGTGCAGACGCTGCAAAGCCGCATTCAGGGACTCATTGAAATGGACACTGGTCTTATCAATGTAATCTAAGTCATGCTAGTCCGTCGGGTCCTACCGTGCCAGCGACGGCCTCTCCATATGTAGGACTTCAATCCGGAAGGACCACAAACCCTTCAACACTTCTTCGGCATGGCGCTCAGGGGGATGTGGAAATTTTTCTTCGGGACACGAAAACAGTGTCCGGGTACTTCAGAGGACATCAGCCTTGACTGCAACCATGCGGATACCTCGGTAAGCACTCGACTCCTGAACACAGCTTAGTTAAATTTCTCATAACAATATACTAAGAAAATCATACTCGGCCAGGGCTGGATAAAGAAGCCAGAGAGAATTAGGTGTTCGGCCCCTCTTCTAGAAGACTCAGCTGATCCGGTGTTAACAAGGATGCTGGTTCAGGCACCATATCAAGTGCCGGCGAAGGAAGACAAGGAGGAGAGCAAGAAGGCCAAGGGTGGCCCCCATTCTAGAGGTACGCTAGGCACCTCGTGTGGGGAGATTCAACTCCCTCTTCCGAAGATGAAAGGGAGGGAGAAACTGACGTCCCATCTCCCCATGGGAAGAAGAGGACCGCCTCTGAAGACTTGAAGATAAAGGCTTCTAAACAAGGGAAGATATCCCTGTCAGGGGGTTCTGGTTCGGGAGGCGACGATGTCACGCAGTTGCTCCGTAAGGACAAGCCCTTAGCTAAATCGTAAGTGAACAAGGATATTTTGAACATATCCCGTTCTTTCCTGGTTGCAAGGGTAACATTTAAAATATATGTTTGCAGTTTGGCATGCAACCTTCCTCAACAGCCCTCTTCCTTGGGGATCTTCTTCTGGAGATGATGGAGAGTGGGACGCCTCCACTGAACTCCCCACCCAATAGGGCAGACGACCCCGAAGTGTCGTCCCAGAGGATCTCTCCCGATCAACAAGTGGTGCGAGGGATAATGAAGACTAGGCTCGAAGGTGACTATTCGGCCCTCCTGGGTCCGGGGTGTGCGGCCCCTACGGGGACCAATAATAAAGGCCACGGAATATCCGATTTATAGCCAGAGACAACTCTAAGGTCGAGTAAACATATTCATTTGAAGGGAGTCTGTACACCTACAACTGCTTCCAGGGATCCGGAGGCGCCGGATACATTGATGGACATATTGCGACATGCGCCCGTTGAGGGAGTCCTGGATAAGGGGGTATTCGGAGAGCCGGACTGTATACTTTGGCCGGACTGTTGGACTATGAAGATACAAGATTGAAGACTTTGTCCCGTTTCCGGATGGGACTCTCCTTTGCGTGGAAGGCAAGCTTGGTGATCCAGATGATAGATCTCCTTCTCTGTAACCAATTCTATGTAACCCTAGCCCGCTACGGTGTCTATATAAACTGGAGGGTTTTAGTCCGTAGGACAACACAATCATAATCATAGGCTAGCTTCTAGGGTTTAGCCTCTACGATCTCGTGGTAGATCAACTCATGTAATACTCATATCATCAAGATCAATCAAGCAGGAAGTAAGGTATTACCTCCATCGAGAGTTCCCGAACCTGGGTAAACATCGTGTCCCTAGTCTCCTGTTACCATTAGCCTTAGACGCACAGTTCGGGACCCCCTACCCAAGATCCGCCTGTTTTGACACCAATGTTGTTGCTTTCATTGAGAGTTCTGCTGTGTCATTGCAGTAAGGCTCGATGGCTCGCCTCGTTGTCAAGGACAACATTACCTCTAGGGGAGCACTGCCCCCAGGCCAAACCCTCCGGCTACGCGGCTTCATCATGACTGCCCGATCGGCTGTCGCACCGACACTGACTTCTCAGGTCATCAAAAACAGCCTCCACATCGATTCGAAACTCACCGAACAGATGGATCCAATATAACTCTTTTCCCTTAATGAGCTCTTGGATCACATTGCCGCCCTGTGCATTGCTACGGACTATGATCGGATCGGCCTTAAGCCCGACCAAAGAGAGATTTATTCCCCGCAGGTCACCCATGAGATAGCGGTAGTGGAGGAACATCATACGAATTCTCCCTCTGTTTTGAGGATGAACTGTGTCCGGATTTCCGAGCTCTTTGAGCCGGACACCCGCTCACGGGGGGACATGACCCAAACCCCAAACTTAGGATCGGCCGGCGGGTCAAACAAATTGGGAAACATCCCAGAGCCCGAGCCGTTAAGCTCGGAAGCTTCTTTGCCCCTGGGTCTCAGATTGGGTCAGGATTCGGATTCAAAACCACCCACCCACCCAATTTTCTTCAATCTTTCGTGTATTAGACAAGAGCCCCAAGAGACAGTGCATCATTACTGGGCCAGATTCCTCCTTGTGGTAAACAGGGTCAAGGACTGTAGCGAGGAAGACGCAATCTCCCTCTTTTGCAAAAATTGCACGGACAAAGGGATCCTCAATGCTATAAGTCGCCGCGACATAGTATGCTTTCCTGACTTAGCGGCCATAGTGCAGAAATACTGTGTGATGGAAAGCGCTTGGAAAACCCAAACAAACTTCTGGGACAATCCGGCTCTCACTATACCCTTCGTCCGAACTAAAATGGCAAACTCTCGTAAGTTACCCGATTCAATTACCAAAAAACCAAACCCTCATACAAGGCGCGGAACCGTATTGGAGGAATGGCTCAGTGGGCCGTGCAAAATTCACAGCACACCGGGTACCGCGCCAACTCATAGCCTTAGAGCATGTTGGATACTCCGGCAGGTAGCAAAGAGCGGCGAGGATCTCCTCTTAAACCATACAGCAGAACAACATCCCGCCAGAAAGAACAATATGGTGTTTATAGTCTTCGAGAGTTTCGCCTCAAATAATAGGCGCAAGCGAGCTCAGCGCAACCTCGCTGAAGTCTGCCACGTGGCAACAATAAACCCATGGAATGACACGACTATAACTTACAATGCCAGTGACGAACCTGAATTCCGAACAGTCCCGGCACCAACCACTTTGGTCCTTAGTCCAATTGTGGACGGCTTCAGGCTCAGTAAAGTGCTCATGGACGGCGGAAGCGGATTAAACCTCATCTACGAGGAAACCCTTAACAAGATGGAAATTGACAAGAGCCGCATTGAGCAAAGCAGCACGACCTTCAGGGGAATTATCCCTAGTCAGGAGGCGCGATGCGCGGGAAAAATCACACTGGATGTGGTATTCAGCAGGCCGGAGAATTACAGGTCCGAAGAAATTACATTCCAAGTGGCCCCATGAAGCAGCGGATACCACGCCCTCTTAGGGCGGGACGCATTCACGAGTTTCCAGGCTATACCCCATTATGGGTACATGAAGCTCAAAATGCCCGGGGCCAATGGAATCATCACTCTAGCTAGTGATCCGGACGTCGCACTCCGCACCGAAAATAAAACTGCCGCCCCCGCCCTGGAGGCATTATCAGAAGCCCTCGCAGCCGAAGAACTGACAATGCTGTGAGCAACAGTGGACAGAGACGACATAATACTCGACAAGCGACCTAAGTCCACCTCCTTCAAACCCGCGGATGAGATAGTCAAATTCCAGGTCCACCCAACGGACCCTACAAACACAGCTTCCATTGGGACACAGTTGAACCCCACAATAGACGCCGCACTACGAGATTTCCTATGTGAGAATTGAGATATCTTCACCTGGCACCCTTCAGACATGCCGGGCATCCCATGCAGGCTGGCTGAACACAGCCTCAATATACTGAAAGGATACAAGCCAGTCAAGCAGACTCTTAGGCGCTTCTTAGAGCCTAAGCGGCAAGCCATGGGAGAAGATCTAGCCAAGCTACTCAAGGCCGGATTCATCAAAGACATCAAACATTCGGATTGGCTAGCATACTTGGTAATGGTACCAAAGAAGGACAAATCCTGGCGCCTATGTGTCGATTTCAAGGACCTCAATAAGGCTTGCTGTAAGGATCCCTCCCCCCCCCCCCGCATTGATCAAATCATCGACGCCACCGCAGGACACGACTCATTGTGTTTCCTCGACGCATACTCCGAATACCATCAAATCAAGATGGCAGAGTCCGACGAGGCCGCAATGGCCTTCATTACACCGTACGACCCCTTCTGTTTCAACACCATGCCTTTCGGGCTCAAAAACACCGGCGCAACCTATCAACGCATGATTCAGACATGCCTGGAAAAACAAATCGGCAAGACAGTAGAGGCCTACGTAGACGACGTGGTCATGAAAACAAGACATGTTGAAACTATAATAGATGACTTGAGGCTTACATTCGACAATCTCCGAACATACGACATCAAGCTCAACCCGGAGAAATCTGTCTTCGGTGTACCCTCCGGGAAATTGCTCGGCTTCATTGTTTCCAATAGAGGAATTGAAGCAAATCCGGCAAAAATCAGAGCTTTGTCACAGTTGGCTATCCCAACAGACCTCAAGCAGATCCAGAAACTAACCAGATGCATGGCCGCCTTAAGCCGCTTTATCTCCCGCTTAGGAGAAAAGGCACTACCTCTTTATCGCCTTCTTCGACACACCGAACACTTCGAGTGGACGGATGTGGCCACAGCCGGACTGGAAGAAATAAAGGCACTCTTGGCCACAAACCCAGTCCTGACTGCACCAAATACTGGCGAACCCATGCTATTAGACATAGCCGCAACAAACCAAGTTGTAAGCGCAGTGCTCGTCGTTGAACGAGAAGTAGACGGACACAAGTTCCCACTCCAAAAGCCTATATCTTACATGTCCACTGTCCTCACTCCATGCAAATCTCGGTACCCACACTATCAAAAGATAGCGTACGCAGTCTTCATGGCATCCCGGAAACTACGACACTACTTTCAAGAGTGTTCGATCACGGTGGCCTCTGAAGTACCACTAAATGACATAATAAATAACCGCGACGCAACAGGCCGAATTAACATACAAACCACGGCGGGCCATTAAGTCGCAAGTGCTGGCTGACTTCATCGCTGAATGGACAGAAGACGAACTCCCTAAGGAGTACAACGCGTACTCAAATTGGATCATGCACTTCGACAGCTCTAAAATGCTGGCCGGATTGGGAGCGGGTGTTGTCCTGACATCCCCCACCGGAGACACAGTGGTCGGTGTCAAAACTGGTGGATCTCGGGTAGGGGGTCCCGAACTGTGCGTCTAAGGCTAATGGTAACAGGAGACTGGGGACACGATGTTTACCCAGGTTCAGGCCCTCTCGATGGAGGTAATACCCTACTTCCTGCATGATTGATCTTGATGATATGAATATTACAAGAGTTGATCTACCACGAGATCAGAGAGGCTAAACCCTAGAAGCTTGCCTATGGCATGATTGTTGATGATAATGATGATGAGTCCTACAGACTAAACCCTCCGGTTTATATAGACACCAGAGGGGGCTAGGGTTACACAGAGTTGGTTTACAGAGGAGGATATCTACATCCGGATCGCCAAGCTTGCCTTCCACACCAAGGAGAGTCCCATTCGGACACGGGACGAAGTCTTCCATCTTGTATCTTCATAGTCCAACAGTCCGGCCAAAGTACATAGTCCGGCAGTCCGGATACCCCCTTACCCAGGACTCCCTCAGTAGCCCCTAAACCAGGCTTCAATGACGATGAGTCCCGTGCGTAGATTGTCTTTGGCATTGCGAGGCGGGTTCCATCTCCGAATACTCCAAGATAAATTCCAAACACAAGGACCGTGTCCGGCTCTGCAAGATAACACTCCATATATCACCGTAGAGAGAATAATAATAATAATCCACGAATCCAATTTGCTGACAATCCTTCGAAGAGTGACATCACGCCACGGTCCAGGTTTTATTCCAACCGTTCTTACAACTTGCTACCGCATACACCACGAGGCGGTTTCTCTGGCACGTCCTGTCAGAGCAGAGATCGTGTTCCCCTTATTGCGGAATTCTCATCAATACGCACTACAAGAAATATGTCAACTTGTGACCACCACTATTGGTCACTGAAAGGTCACAAATTTCTATTTGCGACCTTTTTGTGAACAAAAATAGAAGGTCAAAAGCTGGCCGTCATAAACTGACTATAGCAACCTTTCTTCTGGAATGGTCGAAGATGTTTACGACCAAAATATTCCTACTGTGGCATTTTGGTCACTACCAACCTCCCCAGGCCACGTAGGCATCTAGCGTGGCAAGCTGATGTGGCACAAGACTCAGCCCGGTCCAATTCGGTTTTCTACATGGGCCTAGCCCAACAATTCGGCCTTTCTATATTTTTTTCTTGTTCTTTTATTAGCTACATGGGCTTGGCCCAAGAATTCGGCCTTTTTATTTTCTAGGCCATGGACTTTTTTATTTTATTTTTTCCGAAAGATGAGCCCACTAGTGAGATGGGACCCAGTTGTCAGGTTCTAACAAGTGGGTCCCAGTTGTCACTATTATATTCTTCAGATCTCAATTTTCCAATAAATAAATAACAATATTGAAATCCGAACAGAGAGAAAACAAAATGCTTCAAACAGAGCATGACTAATAAGGAAAAATATGGTACACATCACGAATACAATCAGAAAGAGTCCAACTTGGCACATTATTACAATCAAACTTGTTCATCCTGGTAACACAACAAGGATGGTTCATCCTGGTAACACATTATTATAGAAAAATATGGTTCACATCAAGTTTACAATAAAAAAATGTTCACATCAGGTAACACAACTATCATAGTATAACTAGCTCCAATGCTTCTCCCAACTTGTTCATCCTGGACCACACGACAAAACATGAATGAAGGCCAGCATCTGCAAGTTATCAAGAAAAATGGTTAGAACAAGCAAAATGCAACATTTTTACCATTTAAGCATAGAAGAACAGGGTCAACAACATTTCGATCTTTGAAAATGAACCAGGATTTCAATCTTTGAACAGCAAAAAATTGATACAGTAGATCATTTGCGGTTTAAAACAACCCCTAAGGAGAGACATGTTGACACATTCATTTTGCAACATCTGTAGAAATTGAACCTCATAAACATGCAATGTGGAATTTGTATCTCAAAGAAGTATACATACTTATCAGGTTTAATTAGCACATAAACATGCAATGTGGAATTTGTATCTCAAAGAAGTATACATACTTATCAGATTTAATTAGCACAGAGAAGCCAAATGCGAGTAACTCATGAGTAGTACACAAGACAGGATTCAGCAAAGTAAACAAGGTGGCTACAGTATAAAAGTAAGCTCATCACACAGAATAAATGAGTGGAACTACAGTACATCCTCTAAATTAGCATGTTCACAAGATTAAAAGTAAGCGCAGCATAAGCATATGAGTTTTGTTTGGTTGTTAGGTAATTTAGAAAGAGGGGAGATGGGGCACAGAACTTTGAGGCACTGTTATGAGGTAGTGTCTGATGAAGGTTGCCCTTTGGGGCGGCAGCGGTAGCTCCGCCAAATGTAGCAGCAGCACCTCCGACTAGCACAGCGGCAAATACCAAGAAGAATGTCATGCCAAAAGCAACACAGAAGGCTTTTGTGATGGCGTACCTGAAAATAGCAGCAGTAGGTTAGTGTGGTTTATGTATATTTGCACAGCACACAGCCTAACAGATAAACAAAGGCCAAGAACCCATAGGTGCCAGAAAACAAAAATCTTTTTAGACTAATGCCTATTCCATGCCATCTGATCTATAGTAGCAAAATTCACTGCACAATAGTTATTTCATAGAAGAATGTTACTCCAGCAGTACAATTCACTACACAATAGTTATTTTATAGAAAAATGTTCCTCCATGTGCACCAAAAGCAACCAATGCATCTTTTCACTGAGCTTGCTGGGGAAAAGCAATGATGCTACAGACAATAAACCTACCTACATAGGGGCTTTCCAGCAGCACACCATGTAACAGAAACAATTCTAATATTTCATATCATCCATGTCATAATTAGAAAATGAGAAAATATAGTTCCACATAAGCAAGCAAATATAAAACGAAAACTAGTTGCATATATGTTTTGCAACAAACTAATTTGGAGCAGTAGCACTAGGGAGTAGGGAATGACAGCAGCAGCAGCAAATTTAGAGCAGTAGCACTTGGCATTTCACTAGATTCAGTAAAGCATGAATGTGAACTTAGAGCAGCAGCAAAATCAGGGAACGTGGGAGAGGTAGAGGGAGGCTTGACCATGAATTGCTGCTGCCCCTTGGTTGGGTATGTAATTGTCACCGCTCGTCCTTTTGGATGCCGAGGTCGGAGACGTTGGATCCGTGCGGGCATCCACCGCCTCCCATCCTTTCTGCCCGAGCTCCGGTCAAGGCTCCACCCTCGCGTCCGAGGTACCTACAGAGAGAGAAAGACTAAGATAGAAATCAGTGCTTACCTACAGAGATGAGATGGGGTGGGGGAGAGGGAGATGGAGATGGATATGGCTTACCACCTATGCCTGGGAGGGGAGGAAGAAGAACCCCTTCACACAAGCTGAAGCAGACCATAGTAGATCAGAGAGAGCAAACTGCAGAGACCGCACGCACGAATCAGATGCGGTATGAAGGAAACCAGAAGAAGAGAAGGCATTCATCATTGAGGGAGTTGTTCAACTTTGAGCTATCTACAAATTTCTACAAAACAAACAGAAAAAGGAGTCATCATTTCTATACAAAAAGAATGGTCACATAGTTAGGAATTACATTCTCCCATCAACAGCAAGGACACATATGACAGTTTTTTCATTTTCTCAATATAGGAATATAACCAAACGTCTTACATGAATGGTTGTACTGAAACAAATCTATTGGGCCATAACTCCATCAATAACTAAGCACAGCATAGGAAGTTCCTTGTGGATAATAAGAATAATAAAGAGATTAAATCCGTTTCACATCTGAGCATGAAAACAAAGGGAAGTTCACCAACAGTAGTAAGCGGATAAGTTTACTAATGCTAGAGTAAGCACTTGTAAAGGCATAAAGTAATTTTCTTTCACTGGAGACATTTTCCCAAAGCCGGGCTCCTGGCAAAAAATATTGTCACTCGCCGTGCACGTGGGCATGCTTCCTCAAGGCAGCCATGTCGACGAAGGTCTTGCCGCAGTTGTCGTAGCTGCAGAGGAAGAGCATCTCCGTGGCTGGCTCGACCTTGCGTGGCTGCGCCTCTGGCTCCTGCCCAAAATTATAAGGTTGTTCATACAAGGAACAAAATTAACAAAAATATAGTTTCTAGCGCCTCGGAGCTTCGATCTCCGCAACTCCTTTTCACAAGGGAAAAAATTCAGGATTTATCAGCAGCATCAGCTGATAACCATGTCTGAAACTGGTTCAGTTGCCTATTTTCAATGCCAAGTTTCAGTCAGATTGATGCTGGCCACAAGACAAGAGGGCATTTGGGTTGGATTCTTGTGCTGTTCTGGACTAGCGTTTGCGTTGGACAGTGCCTACACGTAGGTAGATGGGGATATTTTTCGTCCAATCATCTGGCACAAATGTGGACTGAATACAGGTTTGTTTGACCATGACCATAATAGAAATGTACGCCATTTAGTTTAGTACCCAGAAACATCTACTACTCCTACTTACAACAACAACAACAACAACAACAACAACAGTAGAGTATAGTCTCAAATTGTTTCTTTACTGATACATCAGCATTTGCAGATTATACAGGATGACAGCAGGAAAAAGTCTAATGTTAATAACATACACAAACATCAAACATGGCATTGCAGACTACGAGAGCTTTTATTCTAGAGGCAGAGTTAAGCTGGAACCGAGGCTAGCGACAAGATCCGGAGGGGCGGGGGAGGGGGCAGACCTTGAGGGCGTGGCGGTAGAGCTCCTGGCGCCGGAGGCGGTGGATGCAGACTGCCGAGGAAGCCGTCCACCTCCTCGCGCACCGCCTGCGACATCGACCCCCGCCGGAACAGCCACCCCTAGAGCGCCTCCTCCACGTACTTCTTGGGTGACCGACGCGCCAGGTCCGTCGCCCTCGTCGGCATCGCTATCGCGCGGCCGGTGGCGTGGTTGGGGCAGTTGGCGACGGGGAGGAGCGCACCAACGAGGCCCGCGGGCATCGGGGCCTACCCCGCCGATTCGGAGAGCGGCACGAAGAGCGCGGATGGCGACGAGGTGGTCGTGGAGCGGGTGGTCAGCGGGGAAGGCGAGGAGCGAGTCGAGGAAGAGCCACGCCGGCGACAAAGGCGACGCGTCGCCCGAAACCTAGCCACGGGTGAGGGTTCCGAGTGAGTGGTAGAGGGCGCGAGAAATGGATCTGGCTGGAGGGGAGGAAAGAGCAGCACGAGGGGAGCCTGGGGGTGTGCTGCGCGCCGGCGAGAGCCGCCTCTACTCGCCAGAATTGGGTGCGGCATGAAGGAAGGATGGCGCCGCCGCCACCAGGTTTGGACGAGGGGGGCGAGGGAGGAGGGGGCGATGGGGGATGGGTCTAGGGTTTGGGCTGCGGGTGGGGTATCTCTTTTTCTTTTTTTTCTGTCGACAGATGGATGGATGGATGTGGGATGGAGAGATGATGGATGGATGGATGGATGGACGCCATGTCATCAATCCGTGAGAAGGGTCGTGATTGGTTCGGAAAAACAGTGATTTAAAATAGTTTCCAAGTACTAAAAATAGAGGGATTTTGTGAAGTAACTATCAAAAATATTTTTCAAAAGGGCACCACACAAATTTTCACTAGAGTTAGACCACATTTTATGGATAAGGACCAATTTGTATGCATTTATGATCTTTCTAGCTATTTTCAATCATTTTCTGAGTGGCAAAAATGAGTTTTTTTTGTGAAGAACCTACCAAATATTTGTGACAAAATTGGATTCCAACAGTTTTCTAAAATACTAGTCCATATTTAATATAGAACTGACAAAATGGTTGGGTGTTGAAAGTTTTGATCCACCTCTGGTGAAAAAGACAAATTTCCGCCGATTCAGCTGGAAGCGGGTCAAATTTGAACTGTAGCTACCTCGTAATTTGCTCTTTATTTTTTCCAAAAATCATTTCTAGGTACATAAGTATCTATTTAATCAGAGAAACACCAAAAAAATTCCAACATTCAACCATTAGCTAGAAACGGACACTCCCGCCGTTTTGACCGCATTTCGAATCAGGCATAAAAAACTCAAAAAAAATCAAAAAATTGGAAAACCTTCGCATTGTATCATTATATGTGACCAAGTTTCTAGGAAAAATAATAAACTTGTAATACGGAAATTATTTTAGAAAAGTGTTCTCATAAATGAGCTATCATGTGTGAAGATTCATGGGTTTCAACCCAAACGCTCAATCTCATGGCCACATTCATGGCACAGTTTGTTCAAATGATCTCATATTGTGCACAAGGGTGCATCTTGGAATTCCAAACAATGTTGCCAAACGGAGTTTTCATTTTCTTTGCACGAAAAATTCATTTTCCATTTTTCGAGTGCCCGGAATGAGGGTTTTTTGTGAAGGACCTACCATATATTTGTTGCAAAATTGTACCAAATCATTTTTATAAAATACTAGGACATATTTAATGCACAACTGACAAAATGGTTGGGTGTCAAAAGTTTTGATCCACCTCTGGTGAAAAAGACAAATTCCCGCCGATTCAGCCGGAAGCGGGTCAAATTTGAACTGCAAGCTGCCTCATAGTTTGCTATTTATTTTTTCCAAAAATTATTTCTAGGTATATAAGTATCTATTTAATTAGAGAAACATCAAAAGTTTTCCCAGATTCAACCACTAGCTAGGAATGGACACTCCCGCCGTTTTGACCGCATTTCGAAACGGGCATAAAAAATTCAAAAAAAAATCAAAAAATTGGAAGACCTTCGCATTGTGTCATTATATGTGACCAAGTTTCCAGGAAAAATAATAAACTTGTAATACAGAAATTATTTTAGAAAAGTGTTCTCATAAATGAGCTATCATATGTGAAGATTCATGGATTTCAACCCAAACGCTCAATCTCATGGCCACTTTCATGGCATAGTTTGTTCAAATGACCTCATATTGTGCACAAGGGTGCATCTTGGAATTCCAAACAATGTTGCCAAAGGGAGTTTTCATTTTCTTTGCACGGAAAATTCATTTTCCATTTTTTGAGTGCCCGAAATGAGGTTTTTTGCGAAGGACCTACCATATATTTGTTGCAAAATTATACCAAATCATTTTTATAAAATACTAGGACATATTTAATGCACAATTGACGAAATGGTTGGGTGTCAAAAGTTTTGATCCACCTCTAGTGAAAAAGACAAATTCCCGCCGATTCAGTTGGAAGCGGGTCAAATTTGAACTGCAGCTACCTCATAGTTTGCTCTTTATTTTTTCCAAAAATCATTTCTAGGTAAATAAGTATCTATTTAATCCGAAATACATGGTTTGATGGCGAGACATCGAGGTTTGGATGGTGGCCGAGGGCCCCAACTCAAGAGCGCGTAAGCTCGCATGCCCGCCGCGTGGTCACCGCGTGACAGTGGCGTTGCCATGAGTTCTGGGCGGCCTAGGCATGTCTAGTGGGTTGGGCACTCCCCAGGTAGGTGCTAGGAAGAAAATCACAACAGAAGATTCTCATGAGGAGACCGATCGATGCTCAAACATGAATAAGCAGCCAAGTGTTTGATTTGCGGTACGGGAAATGCACATGGCTAATGGGCGTGAGTTTTGGTTGAGGATGATCAGTTACTAAGGAGACCGTCTTCACCAATTTTCACCTCAAAAGGAGGAGCCTAGGTGGTACTTGCTTTACAAAGTACCACAATGGACATAAATACGAATGTTGAAGCTGGGCTCAAAATAATGAATGGATTGAGCTGGCATTTGGTGGAGGATGGTTATTTGGGCATAGGAAAGCACTGTAGAAAATGGATACCATTTGGA
The DNA here is from genome assembly GCF_018294505.1 of Triticum aestivum. Lineage (NCBI taxonomy): Eukaryota > Viridiplantae > Streptophyta > Magnoliopsida > Poales > Poaceae > Triticum > Triticum aestivum. The sequence goes on from NC_057807.1 coordinate 565,040,470, forward strand.
CATGCCAAAGTGGTACTCTCTTCACAAAGTGCTGCTCTGAACAGAATAGGAAAATGAATATTTTCGAATTATTTTTGAACTAGGCAAGGAATGTTTTTGACATATTTGAAACATTTATGAGAATTTTTTGGGAATTTTTGGAATAACAGAAATATAGGTTGCTTCACAACCTACGGCAAAAACTGCCACATGGACATGACACATAGGCAAAACTGATGAGATGGCGCCTAGTCATCACAACCCACCACAATCTACAAGGCTATGACCATCTATATTGGTCATTAACAACTAGAAATAAGGCAGCGGATTAGCACTGTTTGCTTTGTGACCATTTCGTGTAAGGAAATTACGACCTTTCTGACCAAAATGGTCGCAATGGTTTAGGGTTTGGAGCCCCCCGAACAGCTTTTGACCAATTGGTCTGAAATGGTCATAGATCTATGACCAATTCTTCCAGGGTCACTAACAGAAGGTCACAAGTTGACATATTTCTTGTAGTGACGGGTATGGGTAATCCAACCGTGCCTATTGGCATGACCCCGTGTTTTTAGGCAAGTCCCAAACAACCACGTTCGGGGACGCTTGATATTCTTCCCCCTTTATAAAGGAGCCGAGGCCTATCCCTCTGTCTCCACGCTCGCACATCTCGCACCCTGAGTCCCAACACCTAAAGCCCAAGCTTAAGCACCCCGGATCTTTGATCATGTCCGGATCTGACCATCAGGGCCGATGGATGGCTTCCTCTGTCACAGAGGAGGATATTGCGAAGCTTAGGGAGGCTAGGTATCTGACCGCCGATGTCAAGCACATGCTTCCTGCTCCCGAATAGGTTATCCCCACTCCCAAGACTAACGAGAGCGTCGTATTTGTCTCCCACTTCCTCCGGGGCTTAGGTCTTACTCTTGATCCCTTCGTGAGGGGGCTCATGCACTACTACGGGCTAGATTTCCATGATCTAGCTCCGGATTCCATCCTCCACATCTCGTCATTTATCGTTGTGTGTGAAGCCTTTCTTCACATTGCCCCCACTTCGGCTTATGGCTCAAGACTTTCAATGTGAACCCGAAGATAATTGAGGAGTGACACACAGAGTGCGGAGGTGCCATAATAAGCAGGAACGCTGATGCCCCGTGGCCCAAAGGCTCCTTCTCGGAGGTATCTGATTTATGGCAACGAAGGTGGTTCTATGTCACAGCTCCCCGAGGCTCAAAGTGGGCGGCCGCGCCTGCCTTCCGCTCGGGCCCTCCAACTCAACTGGCATCGTGGGCCAACGTGGGACTAAAATGGGGGCCTACGAACGATGTACTAATGCTACAAAGCCGCATTCGGGAGCTCCTTGAGAGGGACATTAGTCTTGTCAGAATAATCCAAGTAATGCTAGTCCGACGTATCCTGCCGTGCAAATGCCGGCCTCCCCGGATGTGGGAATTCAATCCAGAAGGTCCGCAGACCATTCAACACTTCCTCGGTGTGACGCCCGAAGGGATGTATAAGTTGTTCTTCGGACCACGAATAAAGTGTCCGGACACCACCGAGGATGCGGGCCTAAGCTGCAATCACCTCGATACCCAAGTAAGTAACCCTATAATCGAACACCTTGCTTATATTTGTCATAGTATTGATCTGAACACTGTCCGCAACCAGGATTGGCTTAGTAAGGCGGAGAGGATCAGGTGTCCGGCCCCTCTTCCCGAAGGTTCGCCTGGCCTGGCAATGGCTAGGATCCTTGAACGGACACTAATTCGGGTGCCACCAGAGAGAGCTGAAGGGGAGAGCGTTGAGGCCAAGAGTGGGCCTCACACGTTGCACATCTGAACCGGGGGAATCAGCACCTCCATGAAGGAGGAGAATCGGGGAGGTGATTCTGGGGTTTCCTCCCCCCGCAGGAAGAAGAGGGCCGCCTCCGAAGATTTGGAGACGCAGGCGCCTAAACAAGGGAAAGGAACTTCGCCAAAGGGCCCTGCCTCGAAAGGCGTCCTCACCGCACAGTGCCCGCAAACGGGCCAGCCCTCCACCGAGCTGTAAGTTTAATTAAGCCAGGATCTTATTGCTTTTTCCTCTGAGAGTAATAACCGGGACCTGTTTTTTGTAGCCCGGCCAGGAGTTCATCTCAACAGGGTTCGTCTTCGGGGGATCTTCTTCCAGAGATGATGGAGAGTGAAACCCCACCTGCTTCTCCGCCCCGTGAGGCGGGCGACCCTAAGGTATCGTCACGGAAGAGTCTGGATCCAATGGGGCCGGAAGCTAACACTTCGGCCGCCCCAAGCCCAGCGCGTTCGGCTCTTGTGGCGGACAATGGAAAGGGTCCGGGAGAGTCTGGTGTCCGGCCGAACACGCTGACGGGCCTCCTGGAGTCAGTTGATCTCTTGGAGGATCATCGTACCCTAATGGGTACGGTGTTGGAGAAAATTTCCTCCACCACAAGCGGTTTAAACGAAGCTTTTAGGAGCCTGCTGAAAGGCTTTGAGGTAAGCTGCAATTTTTGGTTGAGCCGCACATGATACATGCGCGCTGTGTAGATAGTAGCCCCTGAGACTGCGGATGCCATCCCATGGCGGCAACCGGAGGATCAAACTCCCAGATAATGATCGCACTTGCATTGATGTGCAGGTTACTAAGGGTTCAGCAATAGACCAGTCCGCTGAATGCACCGAATTGAGGCGGCAGAGTGACGTTGTGGAGGCCGACGTCACGCTTGTCAACAAGCGATTCGAGGAGTCGCAGAGTATGCTTTCCTATATCCACATCTATTTTTGCAAGAAGGTTGAAATATTAATGTGATGTTATGTAGTTGCAGGCGGAGCTGCTGCCATTGAGGCCCTGAGGGCGGAGCTTGCTCTAGCCAAGGAACAAGCTCGGATTAGCAATGCGGCTGCTCTTAAGGAAGCCGAAGAATTAAAGCCCGAACATGCCGCTCGTCTCCGAAGCGAGGAGAAGATAGCCGAGATGGTTGTGGAGCTGAGGGACGCCGCCGGACGGTATGAGCTTCTCGAAAAGGAGAATCAAACAAGGGCGGCCGACCTAAAGAAGGCGATGGATTCGGCTAAAGAGATGCGCTCTCAGATTAGAGACGCACGGGAGGAACTTCGACAAGCCGGAGAAATCGCGGCCGGAAGTCCTTATGTGTTGCGGATGAAGTTTTTAGATCCAAAGTATGCTCCGTTGGATAAGCTATGGAGCGCCGCAGATGAGTATGCGGACTTGGCGAAGAGTGCGGCTGATGCGACCAAGTTATTCAAGGATCATGAGGATAACAAAATGGAGAGGCTATTCTGGTTGCAATTTAATGCTCCAGCGCGCTCCTTGCCCTTGAGTGAGAAAATGGCCGCTATAGCCGAGCTCCATAGGCTGTCCGGCCTTGCAATGAGGTCTGTAATAGACCATCTGTGGCCGAAGGAGCCGAAGCCGGACAGTTACTTTGGTTTGGTGCAACGATTATTTTCCGCCAGAGCGCAGATTGATGCTGTGAAGAGATCGGCGTGCATAGAGGGTGCACGGATGGCCTTTGCCCGTGTGAAAACATATTGGGCGGATATGGAGGCCACCCGTATTGCAACCCGGTATCCGGCAGGAAGCCAAGACCCGGCCGAGCACTATTTTGAGCAGGTCATAGAAGGTGCTCGTAGAATAGGGGCCCAGTGCTCCAAGAATGTCATGTTTGAGTGATGAAATTGTAAACAACTATGTGTTTGATTAGATAGGCTCCTTCTTTTTTGTTATATACTTTTGCCTAAAGGTATTATAGTGTCTCCTGTGCAGCTATTTATATATGCATCGTGAAAGTTAGCAGTCGTTGGCTTCAGCCCCCACACACATAATGCGGGGGTGTTTGAGAAAATATGCGTGAACACACTTGATCCAACGTCTTGGTCCATTAAGGAGGTGATCGCACGTCGAACCAGGCAACCGGACTATATAGCTGTAACACTTTCGCTTAGCCATAGGAGTTGAAAGGTGGGGTTACTATATAGCCCCTGGTACTTCCGCGTGCATCCGGATATGGTGCGCGTACTTGACCGGTAGACCAGTCCTTCGTTAATGCGGGGGAATCCTATAGATTACGATGAGTCCTCGAGTGGTTGATCTGTCTCTTGCTATATCATGACAGTCAGTTTCCGGCTTTCTCTACTGAGGTGCTCATCCGGAATAACCAGGGCACAATCGCAGTAGTTCTCCTTTGGCCGCCTTAGCCGATAGGACAGAATGTAAGGCAGCAAACCCAGGAGCTGGGCTAACCCAACATTTGACCAAAGACAGGATTCAGAGCTGATGCATATAAGGCCAAACTCGTGACGCCAAACACTCCTGAAGGTATTCGGACTTTATAACATATATTGGGCTGAATAATGCCCTTGATGTTGGAAATATGCCCTAGAGGCAATAATAAAAGTATTATTATATTTCATTGTTCCTGATAATTGTCTTTTATTCATGCTATAACTGTATTATCCGGAAATCGTAATACACGTGTGAATACTTAGACCACACAATGTCCCTGGTGAGCCTCTAGTTGACCAGCTCGTTGTGATCAACAGATAGTCATGGTTTCCTGACTATGGACATTGGATGTCGTTGATAACGGGAGCACATCATTAGGAGAATGATGTGATGGACAAGACCCAATCCTAAGCATAGCATAAAAGATCGTGTAGTTCGTTTTGCTAGAGCTTTGCAAGTGTCAAGTATCTCTTCCTTCGACCATGAGATCGTGTAACTCCCGGATACCGTAAGAGTGCCTTGGGTGTACCAAACGTCACAACGTAACTGGGTGACTATAAAGGTACATTACAGGTATCTCCGAAAGTAGCTGTTGGGTTGACATGGATCGAGACTGGGATTTGTCACTCCGTATGACGGAGAGGTATCTCTGGGCCCACTCGGTAATGCATCATCATATTGAGCTCAATGTGACCAAGGTGTTGGACACGGGATCATGCATTACGGTACGAGTAAAGTGACTTGCCGGTAACGAGACTGAACAAGGTATTGGGATACCGACGATCGAGTCTCGGGCAAGTAACGTACCGATTGACAAAGGGAATTGCATACAGGGTTTGATCGAATCCTCGACATAGTGGTTCATCCGATGACAACATCGAGGAGCATGTGGGAGCCATCATGGGTATCCAGATCCCGCTGATGGTTATTGACTGAGAGAGTCTCGGTCATGTCTGCATGTCTCCTGAACCCGTAGGGTCTACACACTTAAGGTTCAGTTACGCTAGGGTTATAGGGATATGTATATGCAGTAACCTGAATGTTGTTCGGAGTCCCGGATGAGATCCCGGACGTCACGAGGAGTTCCGGAATGGTCCGGAGGTAAAGATTTATATATGGGAAGTCCTGTTTCGGGCATCGGGACAAGTTTCGGGGTTATCGGTATTGTACCGGGACCACCGGAAGGGTCCCGGGGGTCCACCGGGTGGGTCCACCTGTCCCGGGGGGCCACATGGGCTGTAAGGGGGTGCGCCTTGGCCTAATGGGCCAAGGGCACCAGCCCCACATTGGCCCATGCGCCTAGGGTTTAAGGGGGCAAGAGTCCTAGGAGGGTAAGGCACCTCCTAGGTGCCTTGGGGGGGAGGGAAAACCCCCCTTGGCCGCCGCACCCCCTAGGAGATTGGATCTCCTAGGGCCGGCCACCCCCCCTTGGCACCCCTATATATAGTGGGGGAGAGGAGGGACTTCATACCTGAACGCCCTGGCCTTTGGTTGCCTCCTTCTCCCTCCCCAACACCTCCTCCACCTCCATAGTGCTTAGTGAAGCTCTGCCGGAGTACTGCAGCTCCATCAACACCACGCCGTGGTGCTGCTGCTGGTGCCATCTCCCTCAACCTCTCCTCCCTTCCTTGCTGGATCAAGAAGGAGGAGACGTGGCTGTTCCGTACGTGTGTTGAACGCGGAGGTGCCGTCCGTTTGGCGCTGGTCATCGGTGATTTGGATCACGTCGAGTACGACTACATCATCACCTTGCAAGCTTCCGCACGCGATCTACAAGTGGTATGTAGATGCAAACTCTCTCCCTAGACTCGTTGCTTAGATGAACTCATAGATGGATCTTGGTGAAACCGTAGGAAAATTTTTAATTTTCTGCAACGTTCCCCAACAGTGGCATCATGAGCTAGGTCTATGCGTAGTTCTCTTTGCACGAGTAGAACACACCTTTGTTGTGGGCGTGGATTTTGTCATCTTACTTGCCTCTACTAGTCTTTTCTTGCTCAACGGTATTGTGGGATGAAGCGGCCCGGACCAACCTTACACGTACTCTTACGTGAGACCGGTTCCACCGACTGACATGCACAAGTTGCATAAGGTGGCTGGCAGGTGTCTGTCTCTCCCACCTTAGTTGGAGCGGAATCGATGAACAGGGCCCTTATGAAGGGTAAATAGAAGTTGACAAAATCACGTTGTGGTGATTCGTAGGTAAGAAAACGTTCTTGCTAGAACCCAATTGCAGCCACGTAAAAGATGCAACAACAATTAGAGGACGTCTAACTTGTTTTTGCAGCGATTGATCATGTGATGTGATATGGCCAGAAGTTGTGATGAATGATGAATTGTGATGTATGAGATCATGTTCTTTGTAATAGGATTCACGACTTGCATGTCGATGAGTATGACAACCGGCAGGAGCCATAGGAGTTGTCATTATTTTTTGTATGACCTGCGTGTCATTGAATAACGTCATGTAAACTACTTTACTTTATTGCTAAACGTTAGTCATAGAAGTAGAAGTAGTCGTTGGCGTGACAACTTCATGAAGACACGATGATGGAGATCATGATGATGGAGATCATGGTGTCAAGCCGGTGACAAGATGATCATGGAGCCCCGAAGATGAAGATCAATGGAGCTATATGATATTGGCCATATCATGTCACAACTATATAATTGCATGTGATGTTTATTATGTATTATGCATCTTGTTTACTTAGGACGACGGTAGTAAATAAGATGATCCCTTATAAAATTTCAAGAAGTGTTCTCCCCTAACTGTGCACCGTTGCTACAGTTCGTCGTTTCTAAGCACCACGTGATGATCGGGTGTTATGGATTCTTACGTTCACATACAACGGGTGTAAGACAGTTTTACACAGCGAAAACACTTAGGGTTAACTTGACGAGCCTAGCATGTGCAGACATGGCCTCGGAACACGGAGACCGAAAGGTCGAACACGAGTCGTATGGAAGATACGATCAACATGAAAATGTTCACCGACGATGACTAGTCCGTCTCACGTGATGATCGGACACGGACTAGTCGACTCGGATCGTGTAACACTTAGATGACTAAAGGATGTCTAATCTAAGTGGGAGTTCATAATTTGATTAGAACTTTATTATCATGAACTTAGTCTAAAACCTTTGCAAATATGTCTTGTAGATCAATGGCCAACGCTAATGTCAACATGAACTTCAACGCGTTCCTAGAGAAAACCAAGCTGAAAGATGATGGCAGCAACTATACGGACTGGGTTCGGAACCTGAGGATCATCCTCATAGCTGCAAGGAAACAATATGTCCTAGAAGGACCGCTAGGTGACGCTCCCGTCCCAGAGAACCAAGACATTATGAATGCTTGGCAGTCTCGCGCTGATGATTACTCCCTCGTTCAGTGCGGCATGCTTTACAGCTTAGAACCGGGGCTCCAAAAGCGTTTTGAGCATCACGGAGCATATGAGATGTTCGAAGAGCTGAAACTAGTTTTTCAAGCTCATGCCCGGGTCGAGAGATATGATGTCTCCGACAAGTTCTACAGTTGTAAGATGGAGGAGAACAGTTCTGTCAGTGAGCACATCCTGAAGATGTCTGGGTTGCACAACCGTATGACCCAGCTGAACATTAACCTCCCAGATGAGGCGGTCATTGACAGAATCCTCCAGTCGCTCCCACCAAGCTACAAGAGCTTTGTGATGAACTACAACATGCAGGGAATGGAAAAGACCATTCCTGAAGTGTTCTCGATGCTGAAGTCAGAGAGGCTGAAATCAAGAAAGAACATCAAGTGTTGATGGTCAATAAGACCACTAAGTTCAAGAAGGGCAAGGGTAAGAAGAACTTCAAGAAGGACGGCAAAGATGTTGCCGCGCTTGGTAAGCCAGTTACCGGGAAGAAGTCAAAGAATGGACCCAAGCCTGAGACTGAGTGCTTTTATTGCAAGGGGAAGGGTCACTGGAAGCGGAACTGCCCCAAATACTTAGCGGATAAGAAGGCCGGCAACACCAAAGGTATATTTGATATACATGTGATTGATGTGTACCTTACCAGTACTCGTAGTAACTCCTGGGTATTTGATACCGGTGCCGTTGCTCATATTTGTAACTCACAGCAGGAGCTGCGGAATAAACGGAGACTGGCGAAGGACGAGGTGACGATGCGCGTCGGGAATGGTTCCAGAGTCGATGTGATCGCCGTCGGCACGCTGCCTCTACATTTACCTACGGGATTAGTTTTGAACCTTAATAATTGTTATTTAGTGCCAAGTTTGAGCATGAACATTGTATCTGGATCTCGTTTAATATGAGATGGCTACTCATTTAAGTCTGAGAATAATGGTTGTTCGATTTATATGAGAGATATGTTTTATGGTCATGCTCCGATGGTCAATGGTTTATTCTTAATGAATCTCGAGCGTAATATTACAAATGTTGATAGTGTAGATGCCAAAAGATTTAAAGTTGATAACGATAGTCCCACATACTTGTGGCACTGCCGCCTTGGTCACATTGGTGTCAAGCGCATGAAGAAGCTCCATGCCGATGGACTTTTAGAGTCTCTTGATTATGAATCGTTTGACACGTGCGAACCATGCCTCTTAGGTAAAATGACCAAGACTCCGTTGTCCGGAACAATGGAGCGAGCAACCAACTTGTTGGAAATCATACATACCGATGTGTGCGGTCCAATGAGCGTTGAGGCTCGCGGAGGATATCATTATGTTCTCACTCTCACAGATGACTTGAGTAGATATGGGTATGTGTACTTAATGAAACACAAGTCTGAGACCTTTGAAAAGTTCAAGGAATTTCAGAATGAGGTGGAGAATCAACGTGACCGAAAGATAAAATTCTTACGATCAGATCGTGGAGGAGAATACTTAAGTCACGAATTTGGTACACACTTAAAGAAATGTGGAATCGTTTCACAGCTCACGCCGCCTGGAACACCTCAGCGAAACGGTGTGTCCGAACGTCGTAATCGCACTCTATTGGATATGGTGCGGTCTATGATGTCTCTTACCGATTTACCGCTATCATTTTGGGGATACGCTCTAGAGACATCTACATTCACTTTAAATAGGGCACCGTCTAAATCCGTTGAGACGACACCGTATGAATTATGGTTTGGAAAGAAACCTAAGCTGTCGTTTCTAAAAGTTTGGGGATGCGAAGCTTATGTCAAGAAACTTCAACCTGAAAAGCTCGAACCCAAGTCGGAAAAATGCATATTCATAGGATACCCTAAGGAAACTGTAGGGTATACCTTCTACTTAAGATCGAAGGCAAGATCTTTGTTGCCAAGAACGGATGCTTTTTGGAAAAAGAGTTTCTCTCGAAAGAAGTAAGTGGGAGGAAAGTAGAACTCGATGAAGTACTACCTCTTGAGCGGGATAGTGACGCAGCGCAGGAAACCGTTCCTGTGATGCCCACACCAACTGAAGAGGAAAACCATGATAATGATCAAGGTACTTCGGATCAAGTTACTGCTGAACTTCGTAGGTCCACAAGGACACGTTCCGCACCAGAGTGGTACGGCAACCCTGTCCTGGAAATCATGTTGTTAGACAACAATGAACCTTCAAACTATGAAGAAGCAATGGCGGGCCCGGATTCCAACAAATGGCTTGAAGCCATGAAATCCGAGATAGAATCCATGTATGAAAACAAAGTATGGACTTTGACAGACTTGCCCGATGATCGGCGAGCGATAGAAAACAAATGGATCTTTAAGAAGAAGACGGACGCGGATGGTAATGTTACCATCTATAAAGCTCGACTTGTCGCTAAGGGTTATCGACAGGTTCAAGGGATTGACTACGACGAGACATTCTCTCCCGTAGCGAAGCTAAAGTCCGTCCGAATCATGTTAGCAATTGCCGCATACTATGATTATGAGATATGGCAGATGGACGTCAAAACAACATTCCTTAACGGGCATCTTAAGGAAGAACTGTATATGATGCAGCCGGAAGGTTTTGTCGATCCTCGGAACGCTAACAAAGTATGCAAGCTCCAGCGATCCATTTATGGACTGGTGCAAGCATCTCGGAGTTGGAACATTCACTTTGATGACATGATCAAAGCGTTTGGGTTTATGCAGACTTATGGAGAAGCCTGCGTTTACAAGAAAGTGAGTGGGAGCTCTGTAGCATTTCTCATATTATATGTAGATGACATACTCCTGATGGGAAATAATATAGAATTTCTGGACAGCATTAAGGCCTACTTGAATAAGTGTTTTTCAATGAAGGACCTTGGAGAAGCTGCTTATATATTAGGCATCAAGAACTATAGAGATAGATCGAGACGCCTCATAGGTCTTTCACAAAGCACATACCTTGATAAGATTTTGAAGAGATTCAGAATGGATCAGTCCAAGAAGGGGTTCTTGCCTATGTTACAAGGTATGAGACTGAGCTCAGCTCAGTCACCGACCACGGCAAAAGATAAAGAAGAGATGAGTGTCATCCCCTATGCTTCAGCCATAGCATCTATTATGTATGCCATGCTGTGTACCAGACCCGATGTAAACCTTGCCGTAAGTTTGGTAGCAAGATACCAAAGTAATCCCGGCAAGGAACACTGGACAGCGGTCAAGAATATCCTGAAGTACCTGAAAAGGACAAAGGACATGTTTCTCGTTTATGGAGGAGACGAAGAGCTCGTCGTAAAGGGCTACGTCGACGCTAGCTTCGACTCATATCTGGATGACTCTAAGTCACAAACCGGATACGTGTATATGTTGAATGGTGCAGCTGCAAGCAAAGCGTCGTGGCGGGATCTACGTGTGAAGCGGAGTACATGGCAGCCTCGGAGGCAGCACATGAAGCGATTTGGATGAAGGAGTTCATCACCGACCTAGGAGTCATACCCAATGCGTCGGGGCCGATCAAACTCTTCTGTGACAACACTGGAGCTATTGCCCTCGCAAAGGAGCCCAGGTTTCACAAGAAGACCAGGCACATCAAGCGTCGTTTCAACTCCATCCGTGAAAATGTTCAAGATGGAGACATAGAGATTTGCAAAGTGCACACGGATCTGAATGTCGTAGATCCGCTGACTAAACCTCTCTCACGTGCAAAACATGATCAACACCAGAACTCTATGGGTGTTCGATTCATCACAATGTAACTAGATTAGTGACTCTAGTGCAAGTGGGAGACTGTTGGAAATATGCCCTAGAGGCAATAATAAAAGTATTATTATATTTCATTGTTCATGATAATTGTCTTTTATTCATGCTATAACTGTATTATCCGGAAATCGTAATACACGTGTGAATACTTAGACCACATAATGTCCCTGGTGAGCCTCTAGTTGACCAGCTCGTTGTGATCAACAGATAGTCATGGTTTCCTGACTATGGACATTGGATGTCGTTGATAACGGGATCACATCATTAGGAGAATGATGTGATGGACAAGACCCAATCCTAAGCATAGCATAAAAGATCGTGTAGTTCGTTTTGCTAGAGCTTTGCAAGTGTCAAGTATCTCTTCCTTCGACCATGAGATCGTGTAACTCCCGAATACCGTAAGAGTGCCTTGGGTGTACCAAACGTCACAACGTAACTGGGTGACTATAAAGGTACATTACAGGTATCTCCGAAAGTAGCTGTTGGGTTGACACGGATCGAGACTGGGATTTGTCACTCCGTATGACGGAGAGGTATCTCTGGGCCCACTCGGTAATGCATCATCATATTGAGCTCAATGTGACCAAGGTGTTGGACACGGGATCATGCATTACGGTACGAGTAAAGTGACTTGCCGGTAACGAGACTGAACAAGGTATTGGGATACCGACGATCGAGTCTCGGGCAAGTAATGTACCGATTGACAAAGGGAATTGCATACAGGGTTTGATCGAATCCTCGACATAGTGGTTCATCCGATGACAACATCGAGGAGCATGTGGGAGCCATCATGGGTATCCATATCCCGCTGATGGTTATTGACTGAGAGAGTCTCGGTCATGTCTGCATGTCTCCTGAACCCGTAGGGTCTACACACTTAAGGTTCAGTTACGCTAGGGTTATAGGGATATGTATATGCAGTAACCCGAATGTTGTTGGGAGTCCCGGATGAGATCCCGGACGTCACGAGGAGTTCCGGAATGGTCCGGAGGTAAAGATTTATATATGGGAAGTCCTGTTTCGGGCATCGGGACAAGTTTTGGGGTTATCAGTATTGTACCGGGACCACCGGAAGGGTCCCGGGGGTCCACCGGGTGGGTCCACCTGTCCCGGGGGGCCACATGGGCTGTAAGGGGGTGCGCCTTGGCCTAATGGGCCAAGGGCACCAGCCCCACATTGGCCCATGCGCCTAGGGTTTAAGGGGGCAAGAGTCCTAGGAGGGTAAGGCACCTCCTAGGTGCCTTGGGGGGAGGGAAAACCCCCCTTGGCCGCCGCACCCCCTAGGAGATTGGATCTCCTAGGGCCGGCCACCCCCCCTTGGCACCCCTATATATAGTGGGGGAGAGGAGGGACTTCATACCTGAACGCCCTGGCCTTTGGTTGCCACCTTCTCCCTCCCCAACACCTCCTCCACCTCCATAGTGCTTAGCGAAGCTCTGCCGGAGTACTGCAGCTCCATCAACACCACGCCGTCGTGCTGCTGCTGGTGCCATCTCCCTCAACCTCTCCTCCCTTCCTTGCTGGATCAAGAAGGAGGAGACGTGGCTGTTCCGTACGTGTGTTGAACGCGGAGGTGCCGTCCGTTTGGCGCTGGTCATCGGTGATTTGGATCACGTCGAGTACGACTACATCATCACCTTGCAAGCTTCCGCACGCGATCTACAAGTGGTATGTAGATGCAAACTCTCTCCCTAGACTCGTTGCTTAGATGAACTCATAGATGGATCTTGGTGAAACCGTAGGAAAATTTTTAATTTTCTGCAACGTTCCCCAACACTTGACCCTGTGGTTCCAGTTACGTGCACTTATCTGTCGTGGCAAAAAGCCTAAAACGCCAGTGTCCCTTACAGGTGTATGAAATAACCAAGGGACGTTGAGCAATAAGAGACAGTAAAGAAGGTTTACGCACGGGCTTAATCTAAATAGAAACCTATGGGCGGGGCCCTGTTGCACGTCTGCGCCTGTGTCTCCGTTGTGCCGTATCCTGGAAGGGTGTCACACTGGTAGTGTCTGTGAAAATGAAAGAAAAAGAAAATGTGCGAAAAGTTAGTTATGCTCGAGAAATGTTCGAGATCCGGCCTATTAACGAGGCAAGCCGAACTGTGGGATTGTGTTACAAGTTTTCAGCCCCTCATATTATTTGTGGGTACACATGTGCAACCCCTGGCTCATGTTTATCCAAGCCATTGTGAAGAATGGTGTATTGGACTCGTCTAACCGTGTCCGTGGTCTTGACGACCGGTCATGCGTTCCGGTGGGAGAGGCCACCTAGTGTCCGGTAGCGGGAACTGCCGCATACTGTTCTGTGTTTCCGCTAACTGGGATGATGCCGCGTGGACCAGGCATTTTGAGTTTAAGGCAGGCGTAGTTTGGTATTGCGTTAAAGCAAGCTAAGGCCGGTATTCCAAGCAATGCATGATAGTCGCTCCTGAAGGGAGCGATGTTGAAGAGTAAGTTCTTGCGTCTGAAATTGTCACGAGAACCGAATGTTACTTCTAAAACGAGGGAGCCCCAGCAATGGGCCACGACGCCTGGAATTACTCCATTGAAGGTGGCGTTATTTTGATTTATTCTGGATGGGTCTATCCCCATCCTGCAGATGGTGTCTTGATATATATCAAATTAAGACTACTACCGCCGTCCATTAGGACGTGAGTAAGATGGTATCCATCAATTATTGGGTCGAGCACCAAGGCAGCCGATTCTCCATGCCGGATACTGGTCGGGTAGTCGCTGTGATCAAAAGTGATCGGGCATGTTGCCCAGGGATTAAATTGGGGGGCTACGAACTCTGCGTGAGTTGCGTGTACCATGTTTACTGTTTTGACTTTCGGTGGGAATTGTTTCTGGCCCCTAGTGTTCGGCTGGCGAGGCTCATCCTCGTCGTCGCTTGGTGATTCCCTTCCCTTGTTTTCGGCGTTTAACTTGCCGGCCTGCTTGAAAACCCAACATTCTCTGTGGGTATGATTTGCAGGTTTGTCGGAAGTGCCAGGGATTTGGCACAATCTGTCCAGGACTTTGTTCAGGCCGGATGGTTCCTCTTTACTGTCGTTAAATGCCTTTTTCCCTTGACCAAGTCGAGGCCCCCTGAATCCAGTGTTGATCGTTGTGCTGTCTGGACTGTCATTATTTCGATGTTTGTTCTTAGTGTGCCGTGGCTTCCCGTTGCCGTCTCGGGTTTCAGATGTGCCTGGGTCGCTGGTGCCTTTACGGGCCAACCAGCTGCCCTCGCCCACACAAAATCGGGTGATGAGGCTTGTTAAGGCTGCCATCGTTCTTGGCTTTTCTTGGCCGAGGTGTCTGGCAAGCCACTCGTCTCAGATACTATGTTTGAAGGCCGCTAAGGCTTCGGCGTCCGGACAGTCGACAATTTGATTCTTCTTAGTGAGGAATCTGTTCCAAAGCTTGCGGGCTGACTCTCCGGGCTGCTGTATTATGTGACTTAAACCGTCAGCATTTGGAGGCCGGATGTAGGTCCCTTGGAAGTTGGCCCTGAAAGCATCCTCAAGTTCCTCCCAACTTCCAATTGAATATTTGGGGAGGCTTTTCAGACAATGATGAGTTGGTCCTTTTAACTTGAGGGAGAGGTATTTGATGGCGTGGAGGTCGTCCCCACGAGCCATGTGTATATGGAGGATAAAATCTTCAATCCAGACCCCAGGGTCTGTCGTTCCGTCATATGACTCTATATTCACGGGTTTGAATCCCTATGGAAATTCATGATCCAGCACCTCGTCCGTGAAGCACAGGGGGTGCACAGCCCCTCTATATCTGGGCATGTCGCGGCCTGCTGCCGGCTATTGTTGCTCCCAGTGTTGATTCCAGACTGGTATTCGATCAGCATGGTCGTTGTGGTGACCATAATCCCGCGTCAGAGCCTGTCCTCTGGACCCATAGATGGACCTGGCCGCACTAGCCTTTTTGTCCAGGAGCTCTCGTAAATCGTGTGCGGTATCAGTGGTTGCTCTATCGCGGCCATGAGTTGGCTGGTCTGGCTGAGTAGCCGTATTTTTTTTGGGCCGAACAGGTGTTGCGGCTTCATTGTCGAATTCGGGTAGTAGTTTGCGCTTTGGGTAGCTCTTTGTGTGGCGATTATCGCCATGTTTTCTTTCGGTGTCCAGCAGCTTATTCCATTGTCGGTTGAGCGTATCCTGCATGGCCTTAAGCCTTTGCTTCTGCTTCTTCAGGCTCCGTGCTGTGGCCAGGAGTTTTCTATGGAGTTTGTCTTGTTTTGACTGTTCTTCCAGGATGATGAACGCATCATCAACCGGATTGTTATCTTCTTTGGAGGTAGCGTGATGAGTTCGGCCCTCTGAATTGTGATCGGGCGTCTGCTCCGGGCTGTGTTCGGCATGACCTGGTTTATCTTGCTCCATCGCAAGGTCCCTATGGTCGTTGTTGCCTTCGAAATCAACAGGAGTGTCATCCTGTTTTGGGTTGTTATCGCTATTTTACTGTGATTGGACCTAAGGCGGCGCCTACACCGTCGTTTTTGCTTTTTCCCGGGGGGTTTATCCTCCGTTGTGTCCTTTTTGTCAACATTGTCCTCTTTGGTGGTGTCCACCATGTAGACGTCGTATGATGAAGTGGCAGTCCAGTTCCGCGTGGATGGTGGTTCTGGATCTTCCCCTGCATTAACGTCCATACCGTCGATGTTATTGGGGGTGATGTCAAGCATGTCTGTTATGTCATCGAAAGTGGCTATAAAGTGGGTGGCGGGTGGGCTGCGATTTTCTTCGTCTTCTGTATCCCACACGGGCCGGACATAGTTCGGCCAGGAGTCTTCTGACAGAGAGAGAGAGACTTTAATGAGTTTAGCATGTCTCCAAAGGGTGAGTGCTGAAAGATATCCGCGGCAGTGAACTCCATGACTGGAGCCCAGTTGGATTCAATGGGCATGGAAATGCGCGGTCTGGAACACACGGCCGGAGTTGAGTCCGGTGGTCAGGAGACACAGATCCCTTTAGGAGAGGAGTCTTTGTTTGGCTCCAACGCCGAGGAGTATGCGGCCTCCGGGGCAGGGTCCATCCACCCATCCTTGGGAGGCACGACCCGCTCTGGAGCAAAGTTCAGAGCGGTAGTAGGTGAGATGTTCTGAATATTGTCCGACTGCCGATCTAGGTCATGCACATCGTGATTGTTCGACGCTCCTGACATAGGCCCGAATCCGTCGAAGATCAAGTCTCCGTGGATGTCGGCGGTGTAGTTTAGGTTTCCAAACCTGACATGATGGCTGGGGGCGTAGCTACCGATCTGCTCCAGATGGCCAAGCGAATTGGCCCGTAGTGCGAAGCCGCCGAACATGAAGATCTGTCCGGGGAGAAAAGTCTCACCCAGGACAGCGTGGTTGAAGGATGGAGGAGCCATCTAGCCTTGTAGCGACGACACAAAGGAACTCTTAATGAAAGCACCAATGTCGGTGTCAAAACCGGCGGATCTCGGGTAGGGGGTCCCGAACTGTGCGTCTAAGGCTAATGGTAACAGGAGACTGGGGACACGATGTTTACCCAGGTTCGGGCCCTCTTGATGGAGGTAATACCCTACTTCCTGCTTGATTGATCTTGATGATATGAGTATTACAAGAGTGGATCTACCACGAGATCAGAGAGGCTAAACCCTAGAAGCCTGCCTATGGCACGATTGTTGATGATAATGATGATGAGTCCTACGGACTAAACCCTCCGGTTTATATAGACACTAGAGGGGGCTAGGGTTACATGGAGTCGGTTTACAGAGGAGGAGATCTACATCCGGATCGCCAAGCTTGCCTTCCACGCCAAGGAGTGTCCCATCCGGACACGGGACGAAGTGTTCCATCTTGTATCTTCATAGTCCAATAGTCCGGCCAAAGTACATAGTCCGGTAGTCCGGATGCCCCCTTATCCAGGGCTCCCTCAACGGTCCAATACGTACTCCAAATATTATACACAAACTCCAACAATGCAGCCAAATACGAGGCTCTGTTGCATGGTCTTCGGATGGCAGTCTCCATGGGCATCCAACACCTCAAAGTGCACGGGGACTCGAACCTCGCAATATCTCAGATAAAAGGAGACTTTGATGCCAAGGATCCGAAAATGGCGGCTTATCGCAATGTCGTCCTCAAAATGTCAGCTCGGTTCGAGGGGCTCGGATTCCACCATGTGGTCAGAGAAAATAATCAAGCGGCCGATATCCTCGCCCGCATCGGTGCTAAACGCGACCCCGTCCCACCTAATATCTTCTTGGAAAGGCTGTTCAAGCCGTCCGTGGTATGGGAAGGGAATCCGGCAATATTAGTCCGGCTCTGAATACAACACCAGATTCTGAACCATCTGACGTAATCGGAGGCTCTGCCACCGAAATAACACCTTTGGCCCACGAAATCATGAGTGTTATCGCCCCGTGGACCGAGCCCTTCTTGGCCTACCTAAATAGGCAAGAGCTCCCCGAAGACCAAAATGAGGCACGTCATATTGTGCGACATTCTAAGGCCTACAAAGTCCATGAAGGAGAGCTCTACAAGAAGAGCACCACCGGAGTACTCCAACAATGCATCTCCGAAGAGGAAGGGCGGCAACTCCTAGCCGAAATCCATTCCGGACTCGGCGGGCACCACGCTGCAGCCCAGGCACTTGTAAGCAAAGCCTTGTCAGCCTAGGCACGCTGCAGGCCGGACTCGGACAGGTTTTTACTGGCCGACAGCCCGGGCAGATGCACAGGACCTTGTCCAACACTGCGTTGGTTGCCAACTATTTGCCAATCAGATCCATATGCCCCCTACCGCTCTCCAAACAATCCCCATAACTTGGCCCTTCGCGGTTTGGGGGATGGATATGGTGGGACCCCTTAAAGGGGGGAGCCATCAGAAAAAATACTTATTGGTCATGGTGGACAAGTTCACCAAATGGATAGAAACCAAACCAGTTAAAATGGCCGAATCTGGACCAGTGATAGACTT
Organism: Triticum aestivum; assembly: GCF_018294505.1. NCBI lineage: Eukaryota > Viridiplantae > Streptophyta > Magnoliopsida > Poales > Poaceae > Triticum > Triticum aestivum. The sequence continues at coordinate 565,058,762 of NC_057807.1, forward strand.
CATATCAGGGGTTGTACACCATTACGGTGTCCCCCACAGCATCATCGTTGACAATGGCACGAACTTCACAGCCGATGAGGTGAGAACTTGGTGCGACAAAATGGGCATCAGGCTCGACTACGCCTCTGTCTATCAGCCCCAAAAAAACGGTCAAGTCGAACGTGCAAATGGTCTCATCATGAGCGGCATCAAACCCAAACTATTGCGATCCTTGAAGGAATCAGACACACATTGGGTCGAGGAGCTCGACTCCGTACTCTGGGGGCTGTGGACCACGCCGAATCGCACCGCCGGATACACACCATTTTTTATGGTGTACGACACAGAAGCAGTGCTACCCTGCGACATAATCCATGGCTCACCTCACGTGTGCATGTACGAAGAGAAGGAAGACAAGCTAGATCGGCAGGACAACTTAGATGCTTTGGAGGAGGAGGTGACGTTGCAAAAGCCCGTTCCGCATTCTATCAGCAATAGGCTCGAAGGTATCAAAGCAGAGAAGTACGGGCCAAAACTTATAACATTGGCGAACTAGTTCTACGCCTCCCCGAGAAGAAGAAGGACAAGCTGAAACCCAAGTGGGAGGGTCCCTTCATCATTGATAAAGTTCTCACCGGAGGAGCGTACCGTCTGTGCAGTGCATCTGATAATAGACTCGAGCCGAACCCATGGAACGCGGCCAGACTCCGAAGATTCTACGCCTAGTGCCGAACTCAGTGTTCGTCTCCTTGCCCCCGCTTCTTTAATTATGTTCTCTTTCTTCCTTTCTCGCCCTCTTTTCCCTTTTAACTTATAGCCTTAAAAACTGTATGGATGCCCTGATCGCTCCAGCCGCACTATGCGTGCACACTATACCTGGGGGCTTCCTATTCGGAAGCTAAATATAACTACCTTAATGGCTTCCTGCTAGCCACATATGGATTTTTCTTTCCATATGTGCCTTTTCTTCATCATTATATGCATTCATATGACTTAAGTTTTGGCCATGCTGAGTTGCCTGGCTCTTGTGTTTATGCCCTACATTCCCGTTAATTCGGCTAGGGCATAAGGGGAGCACCTCTGCGATTGTTACTGCCGGTTGAGCCGGATGTGTACCTTAGACTGGGTGAAGTCGAAAGCTAGCATTCTTAAGGGACTATTCGGTTGGTGAAAAAAAGATGCTCTTGTTCATTACAACGTAAATCCCCAGATGTTTTGTTTCCTGCGATTCAGTTCGCAGTTTAGACATGCATACCCAGTGAAAGGAACCCCTAACGGAACTATTCTCGCTGGAAGATGTTTCTTACTATCCATGTAATATAACATAACTAGTTGGGTACTTGTCTGTTCACGCACTTATGACCCCTACGCCTGGTTTCCATGCATACCCTGGTTTTTCATAACTGCGAGGGTATTCGGATACACCCCGGACTGTCGGGTCCGGGGGCTGAAGCGAAAAGGTCCGCCATGACAAATGATTGTCAATCCGGCTAGGGACTACATAGGTCAATTTAATTACATAGTCTGTCTAGCCTACAATCCTGTTGGGAGTACTTTGCAGCTAACGCTACTTGGTCATATACCAGACTAACGGGTACCTCTTGCCCATCTGACTCCACCGGTCCGACTTCGGCCATATGGTTCGGGTCAGCCTTCGTGTATCGCGTCTTCACCATGGCCCAAGCATCCCTCACACCTTGCTAGCAAGCTGATATCTTCCATAATCGGAAGTGCCGCCGTGCTCCTTTGAGCGTCTCCACAAGCTCGCTCATGCCTCCTGGCAGGGAAGCGGATGGCCACAAGGCATGGGCAATACCTTGCATCATCTACCGAGCTCATTCGTTCAATTGTGAAAGCTCTTGCAGCATATCGCCTGCAAATCCGGGCATCTCCTCTTCAGGACGGTCCGTCAGCATACCTACAGACTTAACTCTGTCAATACGCTTCCTTGCCGAACTGTGCTATAGTTCGTTTAAAAGCACTTACTATAAATGCCACGTCGAAGCCTCATGTTCTCCTTCACGGAGTCCGCGAGCTGAGCCCGAACATCTTTCAATTCGACGCTCAGTCGGATATTAGCATCTTGGAGATTATTTTTCTCTTGAATAGCCTGCATCAGGACACGCTCGCCCGCCTTCAGTTGATTTCGCAGATGCGACTTGCTGTCTCCCGCAGTCTTCGGATTCTCTCCGGGATTGTCTGCAGAATCTTTTGTTAGATTTATAAACCATGCCGAACAAACAACTGGTACCCATCCTTGCATATACCGTTAAGAAGGAAAATATTACCAAAAGAGGCCTTTTTGAATTCGTCTTGTTCGGCAACATTGGCCTTCAGTTGGGCCTTACATTCCTCTAGCTCTTGAGACAAATGGGTATTCTTCTCTACAAGAACCTATGCATACAATGATCCTTAAATCAGTTGTGCCAACTATTTCAAGTCTTAGGGGCTACTACTACACATACTTATCAAATTTTCTTACCCGTATATCCTTCACATATTAGTCCATTGCTCTGGCAAGTCCATCTTGAGTAGCGCAAATATATGCGTCTCCGGAGTTGAAGGCATTGAACACCTCCTCGGAAAAAAATACCACCATGGAGTACGGCCCGTCGGCTCCGGTGATTCATGGCACTCTCCACTTCAGAATTTTTGGCGGAAAGCCTATCTGTATCCTCTGCATGAGGACAGTTCGGTGTTATCCCCACATCAGCCTCCGCCCGTGAATCCGGTTCAGGAACCCGGCTGCTGGAGGTGTGGCCGATAGGGTCTCGGGATATAGTCCGGCGATTACTCTTTCTGCCAGGACATAATTAAAGCTGTCAAGTCTCGGCAAAAGACAAAATAACCACGGGGCAAGTTTAATGAATACCTCTGCGCCTGTGTCTCGATCCTAACTACCTTCCTTTTAAGCCTTCCTTGTCCAGGCGCCCCTTGCTAAGGAGCCCCCACGGGTTCCGCGTGGCATCCTGATGGCCGTCTCTATAAAAATGCGACATGTGTGCATAAGGTATGACATAACGAAGGAATCCTTTTCGGAAAGTCGGGACCCCGACTTTACTTACATGCGACACAGGAAGCAGTCCGGGATAATCCGCGATTATGGCCAGTAAAGAGCCGCCACTGCTTGCCTGGTAGAAAGTCCCGTTGACAAACTCCACGGATATGTCCGAATCTTCTTCAAGTCTGGGGTCTAGAGCCCGGCCGGGATCCTCTGGCTGCGGGGAGGGGCTGTTGAACTCTTTCACTGCATTCCTTAGTTCCTGCTTTGAAACAACAAGGTAAATGATTGTGACAAAGGAGGTAAGAATGGACAGAGTCGAGTGAAGGATGTCAGGACCCCGACTCAATGCCACATCAATCTAGCATGTAACACCTCATATCACTTTGCGGCCTCACGCACGGTATTCCCACGGGTGTCGCCTTACCTTTGCCCGGGACCGTTTGCGCCTTTTGGCACACGTATATGACAGTGTCGCTAGCATCCATATGATAAGGAGCCCGGGCTGACATGGCTAGTCGTAAACCCAAAGTGGCACAGACTTACAGGGACAGGCATCCATGACCCAGCATCGAACGTGTCGGTCATCAGCGAGCGAATCCAGGCTGTAGCACTGGGCTAGCAGGACTCCGGTGAACCGGGCTGTAGCGGGCTAACAGGACTCCGGTATTCATCGCGTGACATTTCCCCGAAGGGACAGACACAGGAACGAAGAAGGACACATGCCGGCCAGCCTAAGTGTTCCGGAGCAGTAGCAAGCTACCATGGCTCAGTGAAACACTAGGATACATTTCCCGGTAAGAGAGGCTACTAAAGATAAACAACTAGATGGTCAGATCCCACACATACCAAGCATTTCAATAACATACACACAATATGCTCAATATGTGCAATACAACATGGCATCACAAAATGACTCTACGACTCAAGTAGTTTATTCAATAGGCTCCGAGGAGCGAGACATTACAAACATGGGTCTCATGACCCAACAATCAGAGCATACAAGTCAAAGCACAAGCGGAAGCTATCATGTCTGAGTACAGACATCTATAAATGAAAAGGCTGAGAAGCCTGACTATCTATCAGATCCTGCCGAGGGCACAAGATCGTAGCTGAGGTATCAAGCTAAACGTCGAAGTCCAAGCGGAACTACTAGTGAGACTGAAGTCTCTCTGCAAAAACATAAAATAGGCAAATGTGAGTACAAATGTACCCAGCAAGACTTACATCAGATCTATCTACACATGCATCATTATCAACAAAGGGGATGGTGGAGTTTGACTGCAGCAAGCCAGCTTTGACTCGGTGGCTATCCTGAACTACGACTGCAAGTAACTCTTTTGAGGTGGCGCACACGAGTCCACATATTCACCATATCAATACACCACTATGGATCCGCCCCCGTCTCCCTATGAGAACGCCATCCATAGCACTCACGCTTATCTTGCGTATTTTAGAGTATCCACTTTCACTTGTCTATGAACTGATATAAGCAACCCAGAAGTCCTTTTCCGCGGACACGGCTATTCGAATAGTTGATGTTAACCCTGCAGGGGTGTACTTCTTCATACATGTTTCCACCACTTAGCGTCTGCACACGACATGTGCTCGGCAGACATCAAGCGAAAGCCGACGTGGGTGTAGACCACGACCTACCTAAACACTCAAGTCTCTAGTCCAGGTTTATCGCCTATTCGGGTTCCATCCATGAGGAGATCCGGCCGGAGTTTCGCTCACAGCCCCAAACGATGTGAACAGGGTTCCCGAGATACCAAACGGGCATCCGGTACACCGTGCCACGTACCTACCGCATCACAGCCCACCCCTACGGTCAGCGCTGTCCACGGCCTCCAGTAAGCTACAAACACCAGAAACTACTTGCAACTCCTGGACAGAGGACTAGGGTGAATAAGAAGTCGAGCGGGGTCATATTTCAGGGCCCAATGTATGGTAGTAGCTGAATCATGGATCACAAACACAGAACTCAGTTCCTGAGGACGGCTGCAATGAGACAACCCACCATGTACTCCTACATGGCCTCTCACCGCTACCTTTACCAAATCATGTTCACACGCTTAGCTCACACACCGTAGGACATGTTCACACACCTCTGATTCATCCCGGATGAATCAGACCTGACTCAACTCTAAGCAGTAGCATGCATGACAAACAAGCATGAATGAGTAGGCACATCAGGGCTCAAACAACTCCTACTCATGCTAGTGGGTTTCATCTATTTACTGTGGCAATGACAGGTCATGCAGAGGATAAAGGGGTTCAGCTACCGCAGCAAGTAACAGATGAATCGATGTTGTCCTAATGCAGTAAAAGAGAGCAGGAGCGAGAGAGTGGGATTTTATCGGAATGAACAAGGGGTTTTGCTTGCCTGGCACTTCTGAAGATAACATTGAGTCTTCATCAGTGTCAACGATCACATCATCGGTATCACGTCTATCGAGAGGGGACAAATACCGGCAACACAGAAGGGAACACAATCAATGCAATGCACAATATGATGCATGATCATGACATGGCAAAATGAATGTGTTTTGGGCTAATGCATCTAAAACCAGATTAAATGAAGTTGGTTTGAATCCAAGATTCAAATTCAAACTCCATATGTGGTTATTTAAATGTCATTCACTTCATTTGCCCTAAACAGTAGTCATAAGTTGTTCTAACATGCATGTAAATGGTACAGATGGATTCCTTGAATTTTTCTGATAATTTTTCATATATAAATTATTTAATTTGGAGCTACGGTTGATTTTCTATGAATTTTTGAAGTTTGTGGTATTTTCTGGAATTATAAATCATTTCCTAATTTATTTTAATTCCAGAAAGGAATTATTGCGTCAGCATGACCTCATGCTGACCTCAGCAGGTCAATGGGCGCCGTCCAGGTCAAACTGACCTGTGGGCCCTGCGTGTCAGTGTCTGGACTAACTAACCTAATTAAGATTAACCCTAACTAACTTGGTTAGCCGGGCGGGGCCCGCATGTCAGTGAGTCAGTGTCTTAGTTAAAATTAGTTATCATCTTAACCAGGAGTTAGCAGGGGACGGGCCCACACGTCAGTGACCCAGGGGGGTCAAATCCCTGGTCAACCGGGGCTAATCCACCAGCGACATGACGCCGGCGAGGCCAACCGCGGTGGCGAGCCTCGGGTTTTGCCCACAGGGCTTGGTTTGGCGCGCGGAGCACAGCTTCGGGATGCGGACGCTCGTCCGCATCCAACTGTGGTGGTGGCGCGGCCGGGAAGTGGCCGGAGTGGTGCCGGCGACGAGCTCGGCGGCGGCGAAGATTCGGCCATGGCGGGGCTACAGCGTAGAAAGCGGGCGCGACCAGGGGAGAAGGGGGAGACGATGCGGGTGCTCACAGCGCGTCCGATGGCGTCGTCGGCGAGGTCGGGGGCGGTCGGGTTGCTGCGAATCGACGACGACGGCGGTCGGTGCAGAGGACGAAGGCAACAACGATGACGGTGCTGCGGGGCGCTCCGGCGTCGTTTGTCTCCGCGAAGATGAAGAGCAGGTCATGGCGGAGCTCCTGGACCGCTCGAGAGGACGAGGGGGAGGCGATAGCCGCGGTGGTGCTCGTCGGTAGCGTCGACGCGGTCCGGTGAGGTGGGGAACAGCGAGGGAGAGAGAGCCAGGGAAGGGGAGAGAGCTCCAGGGAAGAGAGGAAGGGCTGGACGGCTCCAGGCGGCTGTGTGGCGTCTCCACGCATGGATAGGCTCGAAGGGGAGGCCTCCAGCACGAAGTAGGAGGTGGCCGGCGTCGGCGCGCGTGCGTCCAGCACGCAGCTGCTTCGGGGCGAGGGGGAGGAAGATGACTGGCAGCTGGGCTGCACAGTAACGGGTCGCGCAGAAGCTGGGCCGGCTGGGCTACCAGGTGAGCAACAGGTAGGTCTTCTGCTCTTTTTTTTATTTACTGTTTTCTATTTTCTGTAGTTTGTTTTGATTTAGTTTAGCAACTAAATCATTTAAATAAATTCTGTAGATTTTTATGTGGCTTGCTAAAATATATACAAAGCCACTCACAAACTTCCAGAATTATTGGAGTCATATTTAATATATATTATATTAAATATAAATCCAAAGCAAATAGTTATTGGATTAATTCAAATGACCAAAATAATTATCTCTGTGACTCCAAAAATATTGGTTTAAATTTTACCTCTTACCAATATTTCCATGGAATAACAGGAACATTTTCTTGGACACATTTGAGAAGATTTAATTGTTGGTTATTTTTAGAGGTTTCTGAGGCTTTGAAAATTCCTCAATTCAAATTTCATTTGAAATAAAACATGATGCTCACAAGAGGTCTAGCCTAGTGCATTACCATAAGCTAGGGATGTGACAAAGGATGACAGCTTACCCAGCTCCGGTGGTTGTACATGGAAAATCCGTCCCGCGGTTTGATGCGGAGGAACTCCTCTTCTTCTCCTTTATACAAACCGGACAATATTCTCGCCAGAGACGTGGCGGAGTTCGAACCTTTGCGACGGCAGCGGGAGGCATCGTCTTCTCCATTGAACTGCCACATGGGTTTCCCCCGATATTGAAGTGGCTGCACTCCCCGTATTATGCATATTGACATAACTCTGGTTATAGTCAGTCCTGATTTAGCCAGGGTTTTATCCTGCTCATCAGATAAAGGACTTCTCTGTTGTCTTCCTCCTGGGGGCTCCGAGGGCGCCAGCTTTGGCGTTTCTTCAACGGAGTATTGGTAAACTCAGGAAGGCCTGTCCAGACTGGGTCCGGAAGGGGAACGTCATCAACATAAAACCACTCTGAAGGCCAGTCTTCGGGCGCCATCTTTGGAGTACCGGACAGGTATCCGGTCTGGGCGATTTGCCATATTTCGGCTCCGCCCACTTGATATATGGATCCCTCCTGGTTGCGGGGGACGAGGCAAAATAACCTCTACCATAGCTTGAAATTAGCTTTGTAGCCTAGGAACAACTCGCAGGGGGCAACATAACCCGCGATGTGCAGTATGGAGGCGGGGGTAAAGTTATGCAGCTGGAGGCCATAGAACTTCGGGAGCCCGCGAAGGAATGGGTGGATTGCAAACCCGACTCCTCTTAGCAGATATGGGATAAGGCATACCCGCTCCCTCTGAGATGGGTTAGGAAATCTCTCCACTTGCTCCCCGCCATTATAGGTGGCTAGTCCGGATCAGACAGGGACCATGTATGCGGGCGGAAGGAACCCTTGGGTCTGCAGCTCTATTAGGCGTCTGTGAGGAACAGAACATTTTTCCCAATCCCCTGGTTTCGAGCTAGGGGAATGCGAGGAAGAGCTGCAGTGACCGGTCATGATGGGATGGTCTCTTTCGGACGCGCTCTACGGAATGCTTGCTCGGGAGGAGATGGTGTGATTTGGATCTGAGGATCCCCGTCTCTTCAAATAGACGGCTCGCTTACGGGATTAGGGTGGCAAATGTAAAAATTCCCCGGCCCCTCGTCTTCGCTCAACACGTGGAGATGGCCATTATTGAAACACATAAGCCGAGGAGTACAACATTGATGGGAGGCCAGACACTGTTCGCTACGACGGGTACGCCGGATTCGGAGAAGAACCTGCCTTGCAATGCTGAAGACAATCTGTGCGCCGGACTCATCATCATTGAAGCTTGGTTTGGGGGCTACTGAGGGAGTCCTGGATAAGGGGGTATCTAGACAGCTAGACTGTATACTTTGGCCAGACTGTTGGACTATGAAGATAAAAGATTGAAGACTTCGTCCCGTGTCCGGATGGGACTCTTCTTTGCGTGGAAGGCAAGCTTAGCGATCCGGATGATAGATCTCCTTCTCTGTAACTGACTCTATGTAACCATAGCCCCCTCCGGTGTCTATATAAACCGGAGGGTTTTAGTCCGTAGTACAACACAATCATAATCGTAGGCTAGCTTCTAGGGTTTAGCCTCTACAATCTCATGGTAGATCAACTCTTGTAATACTCATATCATCAAGATCAATCAAGTAGGAAGTAGGGTATTACCTCCATCGGGAGGGCCCGAACCTGGGTAAACATCGTGTCCCCAGTCTCCTATTACCATTAGGCTTAGACACAGTTCGGGACCCCCTACCCGAGATCCGCCGGTTTTGACACCGACACCCGTATCAGAGGAACATCGTACCTTGATGGGTACGGTAGTTGAGAGGGTTCTATCAATGAAAAGCGGATTGAATGAAGCCTTTATGGGCCTGCTAAGAGGCTTCGAGGTAAGTAATGTAATATTTTCAACTGTGCTATAAACGTAAAATGCACCTGTGTACAGATAGTAGCCTCTGAGACTCTGGTTGGCATCCAAAGGGAGGCGCTCAGAGGATCAAGAAAGATATGCCCAGGAAATAATCTAACTAATTGAAACACAGGCTGTTACATGCCTAGCGACTGCCCAAGCTACAAAGGTTGCATATCTGAAGCAGAAACTTGATGTGGCGGATGATGACATCACGCTTATTAATAGGAGGCTCGACGAGGCGCAATGTATGTCTTTGGGGCAGTCAGTATATGCAAGTATTATAGTATGAGCATGACGCTGAGAATTGTATACTGAGATATGCATAACTGCAGATGGTGTTGTCGTAGTTGAGACCCTTCGGGCTGAGCTTTCCCGGGCCAAGGAGAAAGCAAGATGAGTAATGTGGCTACCGAAAAGGCAGCTGCTGAATTAAAGGCCGAACAGGCTGCTCGGCGCTAGAGCGAGGAGATAATATCTACTATGGCGCTTGAGCTAAAGGATGCCACTAGCCGATGTGAATTCCCCGAGAGAGATAACAAAACCAGAGCGGCCGATCTTGACAAGGCCTTACAAGAGGCGAGGGAAGCACGGTCCGAGTCTAGGGCGGCTCGGGAGGAGATCCGACAAGCTGGGGAGATCGCGGCTGGGAAGCCCTTCTTATTACGAACTAAATTCGGCGATCCGAAGTATGCCCCGGTTAATCAAATGTGCAGTTCTCCAGACGCATTTTTGGGCTTGCCGAAGAGTGTCTCTGATGCGGCGCAATTTTTACAAGCGCAAGAAGGGCATGTGACGAAAAAGCTTTTGTGGTCGCAATTCAGCATGCCAAAGCGTCCGCTGTTGCTGAACGAATAGATGGCCCAATGGGCCAAGCTCCACAGGATATCCGGATCTACCATGAAGGACGTCGTGGTCCGCCTGTGGCCGACTGAGCCAATTCCGAATAGTTATTTCAGTTTGCTGCAGCGACTTGTTGATGTGGCGCCGCGTATCGACGATGTTAAGTGGTCAATGTGCATAGAAGGTGCACGGATGGCCTTTGCCCGCGTCAAGACGTACTGGGCGAAGATGAAGGCCACCGATATTGCAGTGAAAAGTCCACCCAAGGGCAAGGACCATCACACGCCAGAGCATCATTTTGAGGATGTCCTGGAGGGTGCCTGCTTGATAGAGGGTCAGTGCTCGAAAGATTTTATGTTCGAGTGAAATGTACCGAAATTGTAAAAATAATATTATGATATATTAGGGCTATGTTTTTTATACTTTTGCCTAAAAGTTTTTGGTGCCTCGTGTGCGGCTGTTTTTTGTATATAATCTGAAAGTTTACCAGTCGTCGGCTTCAGCCCCCTTGCATATAATGCAGGGGTGTTCGGAAAAGCTCTTGATCACTCTTGACCCAACGTCTTGGTCCATTAAGGAGGTGTCAACACGGAGAACCAGACAATCGGACTATAGGGCTTTAACACTTTCACTTAGGAGTTTGAAGGTGGGTCTATAATATATCCCCTGGTATGTACGCGGTTATCTGAATACTGTGCATTTTCATACGTGACCAGAAGAACGGTCCTTCATGTAATACGGAAGGAATTTCGAAGATTCCGGTGAGTCATCGAGTGGTTGACCAGCTCTCGCTGCATCCTGACAGTCAGTTTTGGGCTTTCTCTACTGAGGTGCTCATCCGGACGAACCAGGACACAATCATAGTAGTTCTCCCTTTACTACCCTAGATGATAGAGCGAAATGTAAGGTAGTAAGCACAGGAGCCGGGCAACCCAACTATTGACCAAAGACATGATTCGGAGCTGATGCATATAAGGCCAAACTCGTGACGCCTAGGTGTGCTATAAAGCTGTTCGGACTTGTCGGCAACTAATATGTTGCCATATCGAGCCCCTGGCAATATATGCCGAGGTGCATGCATGAAATAACCATGGAAGCAAAATTCAGTTCTGTGAGAAAAGCGAATATTGAATGCGGGTTATGTTGGCTAGCATCTGAATGATATTTCAAGCGCGACCTTTACAGATTATAATGCTACTACCAAGGCTATTTGACATGTCGGGGGTCGAAAGCTGAGAAAAAACGGCACTTTACAGGTTTGAAATAAAGAGCACGGTCTACAAAAAACATTTGGACCTCTTGTCGCATGTCTGCGCTGCCTTGCCTTGGTTAAAGGACTTCTCAGCAAATATAGTCACCTGTGGTAAAAGATAAAAAATGGTTAGAAAAATAAAAAGGCTAAGAGAGTGCGGATAGTGTTATAGGTCTGTCTGCATTGTGCCTCCTCCGGTGACCAGGGTATTATAAGTGTATAATTATGTGCGCGGGACAGACTTCGTAACTATATGGGGCGGACGATGGAGGCCTAACTGCTAATCCAGCTCTGAGATTGATTGGTCCTGTCTAATAGAGACCGGCGTCTTGATGGTCGACGAAATGTGCAGCTTGATAAGGCCGCTTTATAATTTGGCTGTAATAGCTGTAGTATGCTCGGATGTACGGAGGGAGCATTCCGTATTTCCATTTATCGTGATGGTGCCACGTGGATCGGGCATCTTAAGTTGGAGATAGGTGTAATGTGGGACCGCATTAAAGCGAGCGAAAGCGGTGCGTCCGAGTAGTGCATGGCAGCTACTGCGAAGCGGGACAATGTCGAAGGTCAAGCCTTCACTTCAAAAGTTGTTCGGCGAGATGAAAATGACTTCCAATGTGATCGAGCCCGTGAAGTGAGCTTCTACACCGAATATTGTTCCCTTGAAGGTAGTTGTGGTGGGCTTGATTCTTGAAGGATCAATTGCCATTTTGCGGACAGTGTCTTGGTAGAGTAGATTAAGGCTACTGTCAGTGTCCATAAGGACTTTCGTGAGATGGAACCCATCGATAATTGGATCGAGGATGAGAGCTGCCAGGCCTTCGTGAAGGATACTGGATGGGTGTTCCTTGCGATCAAAAGTGATCGGGCAGGCCGCCCATTAGCTTAATTTTGGGGCGGCTGGCTCTATGACGCCGGCATCCTGTAGCGCGCGCTTGTAGTCCCCTGTAGGGGTGTGCATCACGTATACCATGTTCACTGTCTTTACTTCGGGCCAGGGGGGGATTGCTTCTGACCCCCGGTGTTCAGTTGGTGAGTCTCTTCATCATTGCTATCATTGGGCGGCCCCTTCACCTTGTGTTCGGCATTAACCTTTCCGACTTGTTTAAAAACCCAATAGCTCCTGTTGGTGTGATTGGCTGGTTTAACGGGGGTGCCATGAATCTGGCAGGGCCGATCCAGTATCTTGTCTAAATTGGACGGTCCATCTCTGTTTGCCTTGAATGGCTTTTTCTGTTGACCGGGTTTGGAACCACTGAATCCGGCGTTGACCACCTTGTCTTGCGTTCCTTCATTGTTATTGTGATGCTTATTGTGTCGTGGCTTACCATTGCCATCTTGAACTTCGGAAGTACGCGGATTATCGGTGTTGTTGCTTCTATGAGCGAGTGAGCTGTCTTCTCCCGTGCAAAAACAGGTCATCAGAGTGGTAAGGGCCGCCATGAATCTTGGTTTTTCTTGACCAGGGTGGCGGGCGAGCCACTCATCTCGGACGCTATGTTTAAATGCCGCTACGGCTTTGGCGTCTGGACAATCAACAATTTGGTTCTTTTTGATTAAGAACCTAGTCCAGAGCTTCCTGGTAGACTCCCCGGGCTGCTGGATGATGTGACTTAGGTCATCGGCGTCCGGAGACCTTGGAAGTTAACGCGGAAGGCGGCTTCCAATTCTTCCCAGCTGCCGATGGAGTTCTTAGGGAGGTTGTTCAGCCAGTGCCGTGCTGGCCCCTTCAGTTTTAGTGGGAGGTATTTGATGGCATGGAGGTCATCACAGAGGGCCATGTGGATATGGAGGAGGAAATCTTCAATCCATATTGCGGGGTATGTTGTTCCATCGTATGATTCGATGTTCATGGGTTTAAACCCTTCCAGGAATTCGTGTTCCATTACTTCATCAGTGAAGCAAAGGGGGTGTGCGGTGCCTCTATGTCGGGCCACATCGCGACATAGCTCAGATGGAGTTTGTCTGTGGTTTTCGGCCAGGGCATGGTTATGTTTGTCATGTCTGGCCGGATGGCCATCTTTGCGCATCGGAGCACGCCCCTATGATCCATAGATCAATCAGGTCTGACCTGCTCTATTTTCCAGGTCATGCCACAAGTCATATGTGTATCCTCGGGCTGTTGTATCTCTGTTTTTACGGTGAGGTAGTGCGGAGTGGTGTTCGGCTTGAGTTACCGCTTTGTCCCGGCCACGTAGTGGTCGGGTAGCTGCATTACGAGCTATTATGATGGGCTCTGGTGCCTCGTCATCGGATTGGGTAACAATTTGCGTTTCGGGTAACTTTTGTTTGGGCGCTCGAGGCTGTATTCCTCGGCTGCTAGGACATTAGTCCATCTGTCTTTGAGTAGGTCTTGATCAGCTTGAAGCTGCTGCTGCTTCTTTTTCAGGCTCTTTGCAGTGGCTATTAGCTGGCGCTTAAAGCGCTCCTGATCGACGGGCTCCTCGGTCATGATAAAGTCTTTGTCGCCGAGGCTTGCTACCTCTTGAGCATGCGTTGGTTTTTCCCTTGAAGAGAAAAGGGTGATGTAGCAAAGTAGCGTAAGTATTTCCCTCAGTTTTGAGAACCAAGGTATCAATCCATTAGGAGGCTCCTCACAAGTCCCACGTGCCTACACAAACAACCAAGAACCTCGCAACCAACGCGATAAAGGGGTTGTCAATCCCTTCAGGGACACTTGCGAAAGTGAGATCTGATAGAGATAATATGATAGGATAAATATGTTTGGTATTTTTATGATATAGATTGAAAAGTAAAGATTGCAAAATAAAGTAGATTGGAAACTTATATGATAGAGAATAGACCTGGGGCCATAGGTTTCACTAGTGGCTTCTCTCAATATAGCATAATTATTATGGTGGGTGAACAAATTATTGTCGAGCAATTGATAGAAAAGTGCATAGTTATGAGAATATCTAGGCATGATCGTGTATATAGGCATCACATCTGCAACAAGTAGACCGACTCCTGCCTGCATCTAATACTATTACTCCACACATCGACTGACTCCTGCCTGCATCTAGAGTATTATGTTCATGAAGAACATAGTAGCACATTAAGAAAGATGACATGATGTAGAGGGATAAACTCAAGCAATATGATATAAAACCCATCTTTTTATCCTCGATGGCAACAATACAATACGTGCCTTGCTGCCCCTGCTGTCACTGGGAAAGGACACCGCAAGATTGAACCCAAAGCTAAGCACTTCTCCCATTGCAAGAAAGATCAATCTAGTAGGCCAAACCAAACTGATAATTCAAAGAGACTTGCAAAGATAACCAATCATACATAACAGAATTTAGAGGAGATTCAAATATTTCTCATAGATAAACTTGATTCCCACAATTCATCGGATCTCGACAAACACACCGCAAAAAGAGTTACATCGAATAGATCTCCAAGAAGATCAAGGAGAACTTTGTATTGAGATTCAAAGAGAGAGAAGAAGCCATCTAGCTAATAACTATGGACCCGAAGGTCTATGGTAAACTACTCACAACTCATCAGAGAGGCCTTGGTAATGATGTAGAGGCCCTCTGTGGTCAATTCCCCCTCCGGTGGAGCGTCGGTGAAGGCTCCAAGATGGGATATCGCGGATACAGAAGGTTGTGGTGGTGGAAATAGTTTTTCGTGGTGCTCCTGGGTGGTTTCGGGGTACGAAGATATATATAGGCGAAGGAGGTAGGTCAGGGAGCCACGAGGGGCCCACGAGGCAGGGCCCCCCCTAGGGCGAGCCTAGCACCCTCGTGGCCGCCTCAGCTGCTTCTTGACATCCACTCCAAGTTTCCTGGATTGCGTTTGTTCCAAAATGATCGCTCCTGAAGGTTTCATTCCGTTTGGACTCTGTTTGATATTCCTTTTCTGCGAAACACTGAAATAGGCAAAAAAATAGCAATTTGGGTTGGGCCTCCGGTTAGTAGGTTAGTCCCAAAAATGATATAAAACTGTATAGTAAAGCCCATAAACATCCAAAATAGGTAATATAATAGCATGGAACAATCAAAAATTATAGATACGTTGGAGACGTATCAAGCATCCCCAAGCTTAATTCCTGCTCGTCCTCGAGTAGCTAAATGATAAAAGCAGAATTTTTGATGTGGAATGCTACCTAGCATATTTCTCAATGTATTTCTCTTTATTGTGGCATGAATGTTCAGATCCAAATGATTCGAAATAAAAGTTCATATTGATAAAAGAATAATAATACTTCAAGCATACTAACTAAGCAATCATGTCTTCTCAAAATAACATGGCAAAGGAAAGTTCATCCCTGCAAAATCATATAGTTTGGTCATGCTCCATTTTTGTTACACAACAATGCTCTCATCGTGCACAACCCCGATGACAAGCCAAGCAATTGTTTCATACTTTAGTACTCTCAAACTTTTTTCAACCTTCACATAATACATGAGCGTGAGCCATGGATATAACACTATGGGTGGAATAGAATATAATGATAGGGGTTATGTGGAGAAGACAAAAAAGGAGAAAGTCTCACGTCGACGCAGATATTCAATGGGCTAGGGATATGCCCATGAATTCATGTCAATGCAAGGATTAGGGATTGACATGCAATGGATGCACTAGAGCTATAAATGTATGAAAGCTCAACAAAAGAAACTAAGTGGGTGTGCATCCAACTTGCTTGCTCATGAAGACCTAGGGATTTTATGGAAGCCCATCATTGGAATATACAAGCCAAGTTCTATAATGAAAAATTCCCACTTAGTAAATAAAAGTGACAACATAGAAGACTCTCTATCATTAAGACCATGGTGCTACTTTGAGCACAAGTGTGGAAAAATATAGTAGCATTGTCCCCCTTTTTTTGGGCCTTCCTTTTTTTATTTGGCCTTTCTTTTTTGGGGGGACAATGCTCTAAAAATGATGATCATCAGACTTCTATTTACTTACAACTCATGAATTACAACTCGATACTAGAACAAAATATGACTCTATATGAATGCCTCCGGCGGTGTACCGGGATATGCGATGACTCAAGAGCGACATGTATAAAAAATTATGCATGGTGGCTTTGCCACAAATACGATGTCAACTACATGATCATGCAAAAGCAATATGACAATGATGAAGCATGTCATAATAAACAGAATGGTGGAAAGTTGCATGGCAATATATCTCGGAATGGCTATGGAAATGCCATAATAGGTAGGTATGGTGGCTGTTTTGAGGAAGATATAAGGAGGTTTATGTGTGATAGAGCGTATCGTATCATGGGGTTTGGATGCACCAGCGAAGTTTGCACCAACTCTCAAGGTGAGAAACGGTAATGCACGGTACCGTAGAGGCTAGCAATGATGGTAAGGTAAAAGTGCGTATAATCCATGGACTCAACATTAGTCATAAAGAACTCACATACTTATTGCAAAAAGCTACAAGTCATCAAAAACCAAGCACTACGCGCATGCTACTAGGGGGATAGATTGGTAGGAAAATACCATCACTCGTCCCCGACCGCCACTCATAAGGATGACAATCAAAGAACACCTCATGCTTCAAATTTGTCACACAACGGTTACCATACGTGCAAGCTACGGGACTTGCAAACCTCAACACAAGTATTTCTTAAATTCACAATTACATCAACTAGCATGACTCTAATATTACCACCTTCATATCTCAAAACAATTATTAAGCATCAAGTTGATCATAGTATTCAATTCACTTCTTATAATAGTTTTTATTATACCCAACATGGATGCCCACCATTGTAGGACCAATTTTATAACCATAGAAAATACCATGATGTTCTAAAAGACTCTCAAAATAATATAAGTGAATCATGAGAGATTAATAATTTCTACAAAATAAAACTACAACCGTGCTCTAAAAATAAATAAGTGAAGCACTAGACCAAAACTGCATAGCTCAAAAGATATAAGTGAAGCACATAGAGTATTTAATAAATTCCGAATCATGTGTGTCTCTCCCAAAAGGTGTATACAGCAAGGATGATTGTGGTAAACTAAAAAAACAAAGACTCATATCATACAAGACGCTCCAAGCAAAACACATATCATGTGGTAAATAAAAATATAGCTCCAAGTAAAGTTACCGATAGACGAAGACGAAAGAGGGGATGCCTTCCAGGGCATCCCGAAGCTTAGGCTTTTGGTTGTATTTGAGTTATCTTGGGGTGCCATGGGCATCCCCAAGCTTAGGCTCTTGCCACTCCTTATTCCATAGTCCATCAAATCTATACCCAAAACTTGAAAACTTCACAACACAAAACTCAACAGGAAATCATGAGCTCCGTTAGTGCAAGAAAGAAAAACCACCACCTAAGGTACTGTAATGAACTCATTCTTTATTTATATTGGTGTTAAACCTACTGTATTCTAACTTCTCTATTTTCATTACCCCCCCCCCCGATACTAGCCATAGATTCATCAAAATAAGCAAAGAACACACGAAAAACAAAATATGTCAAAAACAGAACAATCTGTAGCAATCTGTAACTTTCGAGTACTTATGGAACCCTAAAAATCCTACCGAAATAATTAGTCCTAAGTAATTTTTCTATTGATCTACTTCAAAAAGAATGAACTCAAAAGCACATTTCTGTGATTTATTGGATTTTCTTTCGTGAGCGCAAAAGTTTCTGTTTTTCAGCAAGATCAAATTAACTTTCACCCAAGATGATCCTATAGGTTCTACTTGGCACAAACACTAATTAAAAAATAAAACCACATCTAACCAGAGGCTAGATGAATTATTTATTACTAAACAGGAACAAAAGGAAAGGAACAAAAACAAAATTGGGTTGCCTCCCAACAAGCGCTATCGTTTAACGCCCCTAGCTAGGCATAAAAGCGAGAATAGATCTAAGTGTTGACATCTTTAGTTTTCAGTTTTTTGGTGGAGTCGTGCTTGAATCCGGGAGGTTCTTTACATTTCCCTTCATACTCGGAAATTTTTAGATCTAAAGAATCTAGCCGCTTATTACAAAGAGTAATCAACATATTCATACAGTGAAGATTCCCGTTAACACTCTTAAGAGGTTCAAGAGACTTTTGTTAGATTTTTGTTACTTCGCAAATCTTTTTAAAAACTTGTGTCTCTTCTTGGGTATAATGTGGCCCCCCCTTTTGAGGTAGTGTTCCCACTATTCCCTCTATAATTTCATGTGCAATACTGGGATCGATTTCAATAAAATTTCCTTTGGCAATGCAATCCAAGAGTTGTCTATCAGACATATTTAGTCCAACATAAAAGTTGCAAAGTAAAATTGTAAAATTCACCTCTAAAATGAAATTACGATAAGATTCCATCATCCTATACCAAGCATCTTTTAGTTTTCTCCTTGCCTTTGCTTGAATTGAAGAACTTCAAACTCGGGAGACATAGGAGCGGATAAGGGACTTGTCACGATGACGAAAGAAACAAACTAACACATGAGCACACAAGCGGCAAGCAAAAAAGAGGCAAACAAAAAAGAGAGGGCGAATAAAATGGCAAAGGTGAAGTGGGGGAGAGGAAAACGTGAGGCAAATGGCAAATAATGTAATGCGAGGGATATGAGTTTGTGATGGGTACTTGGTATGTCTTGACTTGAGCGAAGACCTCCCCAGCAACGGTGCCAGAAATCCTTCTTGCTACCTCTTGAGCATGCGTTGGTTTTTCCCTTGAAGAGGAAAGGGTGATGCAGCAAAGTAGCGCAAGTATTTCCCTCAGTTTTGAGAACCAAGGTATCAATCCAGTAGGAGGCTCCTCACAAGTCCCACGCACCTACACAAACAAACAAGAACCTCGCAACCAACACGATAAAAGGGTTGTCAATCCCTTCATGGCCACTTGTGAAAGTGAGATCTGATAGAGATAATATGATAAGATAAATATTTTTAGTATTTTTATCATATAGATTGAAAAGTAAAGATTGCAAAATAAAGTATATTGGAAACTTATATGATAGAGAATAGACCCGGGGGGCATAGGTTTCACTAACGGCTTCTCTCAAGATGGCATTATTATTACGGTGGGTGAATAAATTACTGTCGAGCAATTGATAGAAAAGTGCATAGTTATGAGAATATCTAGGCATGATCATGTATATAGGCATCACGTCCGCAACAAGTAGACCGACTCCTGCCTGCATCTACTACTATTACTCCACACATCGACCGACTCCTGCCTGCATCTAGAATATTAAGTTCATGAAGAACAGAGTAACGCATTAAGCAAGATGACATGATGTAGAGGGATAAACTCAAGCAATATGATATAAACCCCATCTTTTTATCCTTGATGGCAACAATACAATACGTGCCTTGGTGCCCCTGCTGTCACTGAGAAAGGACACCGCAAGATTGAACCCAAAGCTAAGCACTTCTCCCATTGCAAGAAAGACCAATCTAGTAGGCCAAACCAAAGTGATAATTTGAAGAGACTTGCGAAGATAACCAATCATACATAAAAGAATTTAGAGGAGATTCAAATATTTCTCATAGATAAACTTGATCATAAACCCACAATTCTTCAGATCTCAACAAACACACCGCAAAAAGAGTTACATCAAATAGATCTCCAAGAAGATCAAGGAGAACTTTGTATTGAGATTCAAAGAGAGAGAAGAAGTCATCTACCTAATAACTATGGACCCGAATGTCTGTGGTAAACTACTCACAACTCATCGGAGAGGCCTTGGTGATGATTTAGAGGCCCTCCATGGTCGATTCCCCCTCCGGTGGAGCACCAGTGAAAGCTCCAAGATGGGATCTCGCGGATACAGAAGGTTGCAGCGGTGGAAATAGTTTTTCGTGGTGCTCCTGGATGGTTTCGGGGTACGAAGATATATATATAGGCGAAGGAGGTAGGTCAGGGGAGCCACAAGGGGCCCATGAGGCAGCCCCCCCCCCCCCGAGGCGCGCCTAGCACCCTCGTGGCCACCTCGGCTGCTTCTTGATGTCCACTCCAAGTCTCCTGGATTGCGTTTGTTCCAAAAAGATGGCTCCCGAAGGTTTCATTCCGTTTGGACTCCGTTTGATATTCCTTTTTCGTGAAACACTGAAATAGGCAAAAAAACAGCAATTCGGGCTGGGCCTCCAGTTAGTAGGTTAGTCCCAAAAATGATATAAAAGTGTATAGTAATGCTCATAAACATCCCAAACAGGTAATATAATAGCATCAAACAATCAAAAATTATAGATACGTTGGAGACGTATCAAGGCTCGCCTCGTCCTCGGAGGGTGGAAGATAATTACTGTCCTTCGAGTCTTCGTTAATGGCCTGTTCATTACGGCTGACTCGCCCATCCTTTCGTTCATCCGGTTCGGAATTTGGCTCAATGGGATCTTCGTTGTCTTCGGCATTGTCCGGAGTATTATTTTCTCCTATGCCGGTATTGCTGTTTTTCCCACGGCATGGTCTAGAGCGGCTCTGCTGACGTCGGCGCTTCGGCTGTATCTCAGGAGGCTTATCCTCGACTGGATCCTTTTCATTGTCACCATTGTTATCTTTGGGTGTATCCACCATGTATACGTCATACGAGGAGGTGGCTATCCAACACCCTGTAAGCACTGGTTTTTGTGCCTGCTCCTCTCCGGCATCATCATACATACCGTAATCGAGCATGTCGGTTAAGTCTTCGACAGTGGCAATGACGTGGGTGGTGGGTGGGAAGCGGAATTCTCCGTCATCAGCTTCCAATCCAAACTGGATGTAGTTCAGCTGAGAGTCCCCTGATAAGGAGAGGGCTTTTAATGAGTTTAGCACATCGCCTAAAGGTGAGTGCCGGAAGATGTCCGCGGAGCTGAACTCAACAATCGGCGCCTGATTAGGTTCGATGGGCACGGATGCACGTGGTTCAGAACCTACAGCCGGAGATGAATCGGAGGTTCCGATGACACAGGCCTCGCTTGAGGTTGGAACTGTGTGCGGCTCTAACGCCGCTGAGTCTGCGGCTTCCACAGCGGGGTTGAGCTTCCCGCCCTCGGACGATGCAATCTGATCCGAATCTAGGGCCAGAGCAGTTACAAGCGCTGTCTCCTGGGCACGGTCCGATGACAGATTTAGGTCATGTTCATCATGGTGGCAGGGAGCGGCTGCCATGGGCTCGAATCCATCGAATACCAAGTCTTCGCGGATAAAGGCAACATAATTCAAGCTTCCAAACCTGACCTGATGGCTAGGAGCATAGCTGTCGATCTGCTCTAGATGGCCAAGCGAGTTGGCCCGCAGTGCGAGGCCGCTGAATATGAAGATCTATCCGGGGAGGAAAACCTCCCCCTGGACTGCATTGTTATAGATGATTGACGGAGCCATCAGACCTTTTGGTGACGATGCAGCGGACCTCTCAATGAAAGCAGCAATGTCGGTGTGAAAACCAGCGGATCTCGGGTAGGGGGTCCCGAACTGTGCGTCTAAGGTTGATGGTAATAGGAGGAGGAGGACATGATGTTTACCCAGGTTCGGGCCCTCTCTATGGAGGTAATACCCTATTTCCTGCTTGATTGATCTTGATGAATATGACTATTACAAGATTTGATCTACCACGAGATCGTAATGGCCAAAACCCTAGAAGTCTAGCTTGTATGATTATGATTGTCTCTAAGAACTAAGCCCTCCGCTTTATATAGACACCGGAGGGGACTAGGGTTGTACAAAGTCGGTTACAGAGAAGAAATCTTCATATCCGGACGCCAAGCTTGCCTTCCACACCAAGGAGAGTCCCATCTGGACACGGGAGAGAGTCTTTGGTCTTGTATCTTCACAGCCCAACAGTCCGGCCCGTGCTACATAGTCCGGCCGTCCGAGGACCTCTTAATCCAGGACTCCCTCAATTGCCATGCAATGGATGCACTCCAAGCTATAAGTGTATGAAAGCTCAAAAATATAACTAAGTGGGTATGTCTCCAACTTGCTTACTTATGAAGACCTAGGGCACTTGAGAAAGATCATTGTTGGAATATACAAGTGTCGGAGTAATGGGCCACAGGTAGGCTAACCCGAGCCCTTGAACCTTTCAAAAACATCGGGGCAGACTGCGCCCCTCAAGACTCCGTGATAAGAAGCCGCCTTCTAGGAGTCGGCGGCAAGGCCGCCGACTGTCCCTCACGGCCGAGTCCCAGGGACGACTTCGAGATAAGCCGACTCCTATTGGCGGCTTCCAGAGAAGCCGGCTATGGGGAGTCGGCCCGCGACTCCGACTACCTCCTGCCTTCGCCACGATGGACGGGACAGGGTACGGCCACCGCATGGCCCATCCCTCTCCCGCTTACGAAGGGTCGGCATGGCTACAGTGCGCGGTATCGATGGAGATCTCCATCCGGCGCGGCACTGTTGCCATGCCTGCCCTGACCTCAGCCCCCGTGGGCGGCACACTGTGCCCACGATGGCCTGCCTGTACGGCCCAAAGACAGCGGGTCCCATCCGTCAGTGGGGGTATAGAAGATGGCGAGAGTGCCACAAGACGGACCCGTTGGGAGTCAGCCCCCGGGAGTCGGCCGGCCCCTCCCACGGGCCCCACACGCCATTAACCAGACAAGACGGGAAATGGCAACAGTGATCGCCCATCAGGCGGCGGCACTGTTACCACGACCCCATGACCAAGCCAGCGTCATTAGAAGCACGACTACAGTAATAGGCCTGTCGGCGGGGCCCGCCAGTCGGCGGTCCCCAGTAGTCGCCGGAGAAGACGGCGGCCTGAGAGACAGACGGCTGGGACCCGCGCCCAGCCAGATTACCATTGTATCCCTGGGGGACGGGCCTATATAAGCCCCCCGGGGCACCCATGCAAGGGGGTCGCTCCTTTAGACTAGACCAGATCATATAGGAAGGAGGGAGCTAGCCTCACCTTCTCCTACCTCCAGGAAATAGCTCAAGGAGCAACCTTGTACTCACTTTGCCATAGTGATCATGCGGAGACCCCACAGAGCAGCTGTAGGGGTGTTATCTCCACAGAGAGCCCTGAAGCTGGGTAGGATTTGCCGGCGTGCATGCCTTCGCCTCATCCCGTTTCCAGGCACCGGCGACGTTCTACTCGCCCCCACCATGATAAGACATCCTTTGGCATATGTCGCACCCAACCCCCGACATTTGGCGCCCACCGTGGGGCCTGGTGCACCATCGTCCGGAGACCTGGTGCACCATCCTCCCCAGCAAGCGTAGCCAGCCTGGCACGCCCGATGGCGCTTGCCCCGACGCGCTGCAAAGCGTCGATGACGCCTGCGCGGTGAGCGGCCTTGCCGATCTTCTTGGCGAGGCTCGCATTTCCGACGAGCCCGCATTCGATGCGGGCACGGGCTGCCCTGAGCGCCGCCTCGTCAGCCTCCTCGACCAACTCCACGTCTCCGGCGAGCCTACCGCGGACTTGGAGTCGGCCGGCTTCACCGACCCGATGCTTGTCGATTCCGACACCGCGTCGCTCGACGCCTTCCCCTCCGACGTGATCGTCTTCGACGATCCTCTCCCACGAGCCGACAGTGGCGACAGGACCATCACCGAAGTATTTGTCATCAGCCACGGCGCCGCCTCCAATGAGAACGGCCATGACGCCCTATAGGCCACTTTGCACGATATGTCCTCCCCCATCCCGGCGGACGCTGACACCGAGGCACTGGAGGCACGCCGCCTTGCCCTCCTTGTGGAGGGCCAGAAGATTGCCACCATGAGACACCTCACGGAGGCCCACCAGCGTGAAGTCGACCGCGCTGCCTTCGGCACGCCGCCTCCAGAAGGGCCAAGCCGAGTCGGCATCGTCAAGAAACGCGGCGCGACCATCGCCAGCATGCTGGGAGCGGACCGCCCGGTCTACGCCACACCCCTCGAGAACCGAGGCGCCGTTCAGTCGATCATTGATGAGCTCAACGGACTGGGGGCCGAGGAGCTCCCCTACATGACCAGACGCATCCAGCATCTGATCGATGAGGCCGCAACCCGGCATGAAGCCGACGTCCAAGCTGGAAGCCCCCCTCGCCGAGAGCACGACGCGATGTCGCGTACGCCGACTGCGGGTGGCGCCCGTACCAGACAAGAGAAGGAGCCGGCTGCTAGCCGCAGCCGGACTCGTATTACCATCGAGCGTGATGCAGAAGGCCGCCCCCGAGGAGTGGAGCGACGAGGCGACCTGCCGCCTCCTCCACCTCGCGGGGAAAGATATCCTACCCCGCCGCCTGTCGAGCATCCGACTCTCAGCGGCCGACTTGGTCGCCGCGAAGGAGTCGGCGAGAATGATGCCCGCCATCGGATCGACCGCCTAGCGCGATCCTTGGCCCTAGAAGAAGAAGATGATGTCGGCCCGCCATGTTTCGGCCCCCGCATCTGCGACGAGCTCTTTCCCAAAGGGTTCTCGCTCCCAAGAGACATACCCAAGTACAACGGCTCCATGAAGCCGGAAGACTGGTTGATCGACTACTCCATCGCCGTTCGCATAGCGAATGGCAATCGACACGTTGCCATGAAATATGTCCCCCTGATGCTCCAAGGCACGGCGCGCACCTGGCTCAACAGCCTCAAGCCTTATAGCATCAACAGCTGGCTAGACATCACCGAAGCCTTCATACACAACTTCACCAGAACATACAAGCGGGCTCCCAAGCCCCGACTGCTCTCCTTGTGCGTACAAGGGCCCAGCGAATCGACCCACGACTACCTCACGCGTTGGGCCGAGCTCCGCAACTCCTGCAAAGGAGTGCACGACGTCCAGGCCATAGAGTACTTCACCGCCGGGTGCCACGAAGGCACTCTCCTCAAGCACCGACTCCTCTGCGATGAGCCGGTAACCCTTGACGAGCTACTGGTCATCACAGACAAGTATGCCATGGCCGACTCCTCAATGAAGACCGAGCTCTGGGTAGACGCCTCTGGAAAAGTGCTGATGCCCACTCCCAAGACGCCGGCTGGAGAATCAAGCCGGCGCCCGTATCAAAATGATCACAAGCGCAAAGCCCCTCAGTCGGCTTCCAACAGTCGGCAGGTGGCCACGATCGAAGAAGAGGGGCCTGAGGGACAGCCGGCTCCGAAGAAGCAGAAGGGCGGCAGACCGGCTTGGCAGCCGGCCTTCTCCTACGAGAAGAGTCTAGATGGCCCCTGCAAGTTCCACAGCGGCGCGAAGCCGTTGAATCACACACCCGGAAATGCCACTAGCTCACCAGAATCGCCGAGGGACACGGCCTCCTGCCTCCTCCGCCTGCTGGACCGCCGCCTCCACCACCGCCCCAGCAGCCGGCAGCCAGGCTAGTCGGCGCAATACAAGACGAGTATCCAGAAGAGCATGGAGCCTACGTGGTGTTCACCAGTGTGGCTGACGATCAACGCAGCCGGCGGCAGCAGCAGCAAGAGGTGAATGCAGTAGCATCAAGTACTCCAGAGTTCATGCACTAGTCCGAGAAGCCTATCAGTTGGAGCAGAGCTGATCACCCAGAGGTGATGCCGAGTCCGGGATCCTATGCCCTGGTCTTAGGTGCCACCTCTGCCACAGATAGGCGGGCCGCTCGCTTCTCGCGAGTGCTGATAGACGGAGGCAGTAGCATCAACATTCTGTACAAGGGTACCATGGAGAAGTTAGGAATCAAGCAAAGACAGCTTCAGAGCAGCCGGACCGTGTTCCACGGCATTGTTCCTGGCCTTTCCTGCTCACCAATCGGCAAGATCCTGATAGACGTCCTCTTTGGAGACAAAGATCATTTCCGCCGAGAGCCAGTCTGGTTTGAAGTGGTGGACCTCGAAAGCCCGTACCATGCGTTGCTTGGCCGACCTGCTTTGGCCAAGTTCATGGCGGTCCCCCACTATGCCTACCTCAAGATGAAGATGCCGAGTTCCAAGAGGATTCTGACCATAGCCGGCGACTACAGAAAGTCGTCCGCTTGCGCGGCCGAAAGCAGTCGGCTAGCCGAGTCCCTGGTGATCGCGGCTGAGAGGCGGCTTCTTGACCGGGTTGCGGCAATGGTCGGCAAGCAGCCTGAGATGTCGCCCAACCCCAAGGAGTCAGAAGCTGAAGGGTCGTTCAAGCCAGCCAAAGAAACGAAGAAGATACCCTTGGACCCGGAGCACCCAGAGAAGTACGCTGTCATAGCTGCAAACCTCGACAACAAATAGGAAGGCGAGCTCGTCGATTTCCTCCGTGAGAATCGAGACATCTTCGCATGGTCCCCTAAAGACATGCGAGGTGTACCGACGGAATTCGCCGAGCACAAGTTACATGTCCGATCTGATGTGAAGCCCGTCAGGCAGCCCTTGCGCCGCCTGTCAGAAGAGAAGAGAAGAGTTGTTGGAGAAGAGATAGCCCGGCTCCTGGCAGTCGGCTTCATTATGGAAGTATTTTTTTCCCAGAGTGGTTAGCAAACCCGGTCCTGGTGCTGAAGAAGAATAAGCAGTGCCGGATGTGTATTGACTACACAAGCCTCAACAAAGCTTGTCCCAAGGCCCGTTCGCTCTGCCGAGAATTGATCAGGTGATAGACTTCACAGCCGGATGCGAGCTATTGAGCTTCCTAGATGCATATTCAGGATATCACCAGATCAAGCTGAACCCGGCTGACAGACTGAAGACCGCCTTCATCACACCGTTTGGAGCCTTCTGCTACCTGACCATGACGTTCGGCTTGAGGAATGCTGGCGCCACCTTTCAGCGTTGCATGCAGAAGTGCCTCCTCAAGCAACTCGGCAGAAACGCCCACGTCTACATGGACGATGTGGTGGTGAAGATGGAAAAGCGTGGAACACTACTGGAAGACCTCAAGGAAACCTTTGAGAACCTGCGTCGATTCCTGATCAAGCTCAACCCTGAGAAGTGCGTCTTCGGAGTACCAGTCAGCCAACTCCTTGATTTCCTGGTCTCTGAACACGGCATAGAGTGCAACCCTGTCAAGATCAAGGCCATCGAGAGAATGGAGGTACACAGCCGACTGCTAGATGTGCAAAAGTTCACCGGCTGCTTGGCGTCCATCAGCCGATTCATCAGTCGGCTGGGTGAGAAAGCTCTCCCTTTATACCAGCTCATGAAGAAGACAACCTTTCACTAGTAGAAAAAGGGCCTATTGTCCCGGTTGGTAAGGGCCTTTAGTCCCGGTTGGTGAACCGGGACTAAAGGGTCGGTACTAATGCCTCCCCCCTTTAGTCCCGGTTCAATCCAGAACCGGGACAGAAGGGCCTCCACGTGGCCTGTCCCCTGAGCCCAGGCAGAAGGGCCTTTGGTCCCGGTTGGTGGCACCAACCGGGTCCAATAGGCATCCACGCGTCAGCGTTTATGTGGCTATGGTTTTTGTTTTTTTTTTGAAAGGGGGGGGGGGTTGGGGGTTTTGGGGGGTTAATTTAGGTGTTTCATATATTGTGCTATAGCTAGCTAATTAATAGAGAGAAGTGTCCTCTCTTTTGTCCGTGCTTGGTCGACGCTACGTACCATACATACATACGTATAGAGAGGACTAGCTAGACACGCTAGCTAGCTAGTAAGCAAACAGAAGATCGTCATGAACATATATGCATACAGAGAGAAGTGATATCGACCACCTCTCATTCTCCGAGAGATTGGTCGAACAAACAAGTTCTCGTATATCTATCCGACACTACCGGCTACATATATACAATAATTATCATTTACAAATATATAATCTCCTAAAATACGGACGCGTGGTCCACATAGTATTCTCCGTCTTCAGCGATCACGTGGTCAAGAAAGAATGCCGCCAATTCCTCTTGAATTGCTCGCATGCGATCTGGTGCTAGGAGTTCATCCCGCATCCGAAACATCTAATTTTAAGAAGGGGGTCAATACATATATATATATATATATGAATGAATGAAACTCAACACAAATGATGGTAATAAAATAAAATTGTGAATATTGTTATTTACGCACTTCATATTGTTTGTCGGAGTAGCCCCGCTCACAGGTCGTGTGGCGGATGGACTCGCAAATGTAGTATCCACAGAAATCATTCCCTTGTTCCTGCCACAACCACTTTACAAGAAATAGAGGTCAATCAAACTGATAATTAGCAAGCATGCTAAATGGTATTGATGAAACTAGCGCTTGAATCACTAGGAGATGCCTGGAATATGCTACTATATAGTACTTACTTTCGGGTGCCTAAATTGCAGCTTCTTCGGTAGTCCCGGAGCTTTTTTGGTGAATTTTCTCCAAGCCCTGCCATACAAAGAAAACAATTACTTGATATCAGAAATGAACAAATTAAGTTGCTGATATGGTGGATAATGATCGATTTAACTTACTTCTCGAGCATTTCAGTCATGTCCGCATACTCCTTGGGATCTTTTTGCTTGGAGTCTAAGACAGTTACTACTCCCTTCTCAAGCTTAATCTCTAGGAGAATATAGTGGTAGCTGCGCACACATGCATAACTCATCAATATTACATTACTATAACCTGGACTAATAAGGAAACTGAATATGCCACAAGACAGTAACACTCACTTGAACCCAGCCGATACTCCCCTTCACCGGTAGGGTGGTCAAGCCAGAGGTCCTCAAATCCCTCCGTTATTTCATCGACCATCACCTTAGCATATCCTTCTAGAATCGGCCGGCAGTGAAAAGTTGAGTCGGGTTTAGTAGGATAAACAGAGCCAACAGCTGCCTTGACCTTCAAATTGCTCCATTGCGCCATAAGGTGGCAATTTTCAGCATCCGTGATAGCATCCACGGGATAGCTGGCAGGAGCCGTCAAGGCATGCTCTGGCTGAAGCAGCTCGGTGGAAGCCACGCTGCTTTTCCGCTGAGATGGCGGGGTAGCTTCGGGGGAAGCTTCGGCAGGTCGTTTGCTGCGATCTGCTTCTCATTCCTCTAGCCCCATTACCCTTTCGTGCAGCGACTGTAGTTGGCTCTGCTCCAGTTTCTTCCTCCTCTCGTGGGTTTTGTAACCCCCTGCGTCCGGAAATCCAGCCTTCCACGAAACGGAGCCTGGCGTGCCTCGTGTCCGTCCAGGGTGCTCAGGATTGCCGAGGGCCATTGTGAGCTCGTCCTTCTCCCTGTCTGGAACGAACGTCCCTTGCTGCGCTGCTTCGATATATTGCTGAAGCTTCTTGACTGGTATGTCCAATTGTTCCTCCGTCCAAATGCACTTCCCTATTATAGGGTCCAAGGATCCGCCGACCCCAAAGAACCAAGTCCGGCAACGTTCTGGCCAGTTCATTGTCTCTGGTTCGATCCCTTTATCAAGCAGATCATTCTCAGCCTTGGCCCACTTAGGCTGGGCTACGAGGTAGCCACCTGACCCCGTGCGATGGTGAAGCTTCTTCTTCTCAGCATTTCTCTTGTTTGTCGTCGACATTTTTTTTACTCTTTTCCGATGTCTTGTGGGCCACAAATGCGGGCCAGTCATCTCTGATCTTCTCATATTTGCCAATGAATTCTGGTATCTCATTTTTTTCGACATACCTATTGAGGTCTTTCTTCCAATTCCTGAATAGGTCTGCCATCTTCCTCAGAGCAAAAGACTTGATTAATGGCTCTATAACTGGCTTCTCCGGATCATCCTCCGGCGGTAGGGTGAAATTTGACTTCAGCTCAGTCCAAAGATTCTCTTTCTGCATCTCATTGACATAAGACACCTCAGGGTCTTCGTTCTTAGGCTTATACCATTGCTGGATGCTGATCGGGATCTTGTCCCTAACCAGAACCCCACACTGACCAACAAATGCCTTCTTTGTCCGGTAGGGTTCAATCGGTTGGCCGTCGCGCGTGATTTGTATGATCTCAAACTTTTCATCCGAGCTCAACTTTTTCTTCGGGCCTCGTCTCTTTACCAAAGTTGTGCTCGATCCGGAGGGCTAGAAAAAAGAACAAAGACGAGAGTTAATTAATATGTGTACATACCCCAAAGGCGGACGAAGCTTTTCTCTAGTTGAAGAAAATATTGACTACTCCCCCTGTGCTGGCGGCCCCGACTCCCAAAGAGCCCATGCTCTTATACATTTCCGCCACCAGCCGGGTAGTCAGCACAGTCATTGTAGTCGAACACAAGTAGGAAGGCAAGGCGCTACCTATCCAGAGACCGGTATATTACCTGAGCGAAGTATTGTCGGCCTCCAAGCAGAACTACCCCCACTACTAGAAGATGTGCTATGGCGTGCACTTTGCCGCCAAGAAGCTAAAGCCTTACTTTCAGGAGCATCCAATCATTGTGGTTTGCACTGCCCCACTAGCCGAGATCATCGGAAGCCGAGATGCTTCTGGCCGAGTGGCCAAATGGGCCATTGAGCTGGCTCCCTACACCATCTACTACCAGCCCGCACCGCCATCAAGTCGCAAGCACTGGCCGACTTCCTCGTCGACTAGGCCAAGACCCAGTACCTGCCGCCAGCGCCCGACTCCACTCATTGGCGGATGCATTTCGACGGCTCCAAGATGCGCACCGGCTTGGGAGCCGGCGTTGTCCTCACTTCCCCCAAAGGCGACAAGCTCAGATATGCGCTGCAAATCCATTTCGCCGCCTCCAACAACGTTGCTCAATATGAGGCGCTCATTCACGGGCTCCGGCTTGCCAAAGAACTCGGCATTCGCCGGATCCTGTGTTATGGCGACTCCGACTTGGTGGTCCAGAAGTCTTCTGGCAACTGGGACGCCAAGGATGCAAACATGGTGAGCTACTGTTTCCTTGTACAGCAACTCAGCGGATATTTTGAGGGGTGCGAGTTCCTTCACGTGCCAAGAAATGACAACGACCAAGCAGACGCCCTGGCACGAATCGGCTCCACCCGCCAAGCAATACCATCTGGCGTCGCCCTTCGGCGCCTCCTCAAGCCGTCTGTCAAGCCTTCACAAAATCAGACTCCATCTTTGTGCCGGCTCCCCCCGAAGAAGTCGGATCCGACTCAAGAGCCCCAGCAGGGGGCACGACAATTCTCGCAAATGACTCCAAGAACGCCGCAGTCGAAGCCGGCCCGAGGACTTCAGAACCCGGCCCGGGGACTGCGGCGACCAGTCCAAAGACTCTAGATCTCGGCCCGGGGACTGCGCCAGTCGGCCCGGGGACTTCATCAATCCAGCAAGCGGCCGTAGACTCCATCCCACTGCCTCCCAGCCCAGCCACCCTCGTCCAAGTCGCAGTATTGATGGTTGAAGAAATAGCAGCACCCTCATGGGCCCAGCCCATCCTCAAGTTTCTAGTGAGCAAAGAGCTGCCAACTGATGAAATCCTGGCTCGGCAAGTACAACACCGAGTGGCAGCTTACACCATAGTCAACAAAGAGTTGGTCAGGCGCAGCGTCACTGGTGTCTACCAGCGTTGCGTCGAGCCAGAGCAAGGCCAAGCAATTCTCAAAGACATCCATCAAGGCGAGTGCGGCCACCATGCAGCTTTAGGAGCACTCGTCGCCAAAGCCTTTCGCCATGGTTTCTTCTGGCCAACCGCCTTGGAAGAGGCCAAAAAATTGGTCCAAAAGTTCAAAGGGTGCCAGAAGTTCCGCTCCAAGCCACATCAGCCGGCTTCCGCACTCAAGACTATCCCCATTGCCTAGCCCTTTGCGGTTTGGGGCCTGGACATGGTGGGACCATTCAAAACAGCACGAGGCAGCCTAACTCACTTACTTGTCGCGGTGGACAAGTTCACCAAGTGGATAGAAGTAAAGCCCATCAAGAAGTTGAATGGTCCGACTGCAGTGACTTTCATCGCTGACATCATGACTCGGTACAGCATACCACACAGCATCATCACCGACAATGGCACAAATTTCACCAAAGGTGCCTTGGCCCGTTTCTGCGCGATACAGGGCATCCGACTGGACTTAGCGTTCATTGCCCATCCGCAGTCAAACGGCCAGGTAGAGCGAGCAAACGGCCGCATCCTGTCCGGCATCAAGCCTCGGCTGGTCGAACCACTGGAGCGTTCGGCCAGCTATTGGCTTGATGAGTTGCCAACCGTCCTCTGGAGTCTGTGCACAACTCCAAACAAGTCAACCGGCTTCACACCTTTCTTCCTCGTCTACGATGTTGAAGCCGTCATCCCGACGGACATAGAGCTTGACTCCCCGCGAGTCACCATGTACACTGAGGAGGAGGCAGAAGAAGCATGTCAAGACGGTGTCGATCTGCTGGAAGAGGGTCGACTGTTGGCACTCAGCCGGTCCAGCATCTACCAGCAGAGCTTGCGCCGATACTACAACAGGAAGGTCAGGCCGAGATCTTTCCAAGAGGGCAACCTTGTGCTCCGACTGATCCAGCGAACAGCCGGCCAGCACAAGCTGTCGGCACCTTGGGAAGGCCCCTTCATTATCAGCAAAGTGCTGGGCAATGACTCCTACTACCTGATCGACACTCAGAAGCCCCGAGCACGCAAGAGGGACGACTCCAACAAAGAGACAGAACGCCCATGGAATGCAAATCTTCTCCGAAGATTTTACAGTTGATGCAGTATGTATCACGCTACCCTTTGTTTTAAAGTACCAAGACTTCGGGCCCCCCGAGACAAGCTCGGGGACTACCCTTTTTGTTATCTGTGTGATAAGAATTATGCCTTCAGAGTATACTACTCTTTGTTATGCCGCTTGGCACCGGGCTCGACTACTCGGCCCGGGGACTCGCCGCCTCGCGCTATGAAATGCTTCCTGCAGTCGGACAAGTAGTGTGTGGTGCCTAAGCCATCTCCTGTCAGAAGCCGCTGCTCGCAGAGCGACTCTTTGGTAGGCAGGAGTAAGGAAGAATGGGCGCCCACATGAAAAATGGCTAAGGACTCAAAGCATAAGCATAGCCTAAGCCGGCTTCTAGCCTCTCTTAGCAAAGCCGACTCTTGAGCAGTCGGCTTGCCGCTTTCTATCCGACTTGTTAAAAGACTCTAAAAAATGGCCAAGTACTTGCCTTCCCAAAATAGCCAAGCATTTGACCCAGAGGCGGTCCGCAGAGCGGCCGCCCGACTGGCAAGGCGGCGACTAAGGGAAGGCGGCAAAGGAAAAATCCAAAAGAGCAATGAGCAAGGAAAGATAGAACTCGGATAAATATTTACATAACATAGGCCCTTGGTCGGATCTTCAAACAGAAGTTCAAAATACACCCCGCGGGTGGAATTGTTCGAATTAACAAGTTCTTCAAAGACCACTAAAACAGATAAAATGAAGGCAAGATGGCAGCCTAGGAAGCGGCAGACGGGTTTGGAGGGTCGGAAGAGACGGCGGTGTCAGGCGCCGGGGCGGCCGGCTGGACGGTCTCGGCTCGGTCGTCTCCGACGGTTGCCGGCTCGGTCGGGCGCGGCCGAGCTGAGGCTGGTCGCCCACTCCGCCTTCTGGTGCCTCCGTCTCACCTCCGTCCTCCGCCTCGCCTTCCTCCTCGGCGCTAGAACCGATCACATCCGTCGAGTCCTTGTCGTAATCCGGGTTCATCCCGAACCACTCCGGCGGCGCCTCCCTGCCGTCTTCAGCCCGATCAGGGATGAAGATGCTGGTGTCGGCATAATCAGCGATCGCCGTAGCTGAGCAACGAGGGCGTCTTCCACGGCTACTAGCTCTGTCTGGGCCTCTGACCGGAACGCGGCCAGTCGGTCCAGGTCCAGCCCTGGATAGCACGCCTTGATGAATTCCAAGGCCCGACGCGCTCCAACCTAGGCCGAGGAACCCTTCCAAGCCTCACGACGATCAACCGCGACCTCCAGCTAGTCGGCAGTCCGACTGGCAGTGCGCTGAACCGGCATGTCCGGCCACAGGGCGGCAATCGCCTCGGCACCGGCACGTTGAAGCCGACGCAGCATCCGATGGGCCGCCCGCAGACAAGCCTCGATGCTCAGAAGCTGCTCATCGACGGTCCGGGGGACGTTGGTGGCAATCTCCGCACCATCTGCCCTCCACGCCTCGCGATCAGCCTCGATGGCTTGAGTGGATGCCTACGAGTGGACAGGGAAGAAGTCTACGAAGACGAAAAAGAAGCAAGTCAAAATCAAGAGTCAGCCCGACCCACAGTCGGCGGCTCAAAGAAAACAAAGAAACTCACCGTCGACGATGTACTCAATCTCATGGAAGCCGGAGGTCAGCTGTGCCTCCTTGTCTGTCCAGGAGGAGCGCTCGCTTTCAAACTCGGCCAGGAGAGCAGTCTCTCTCTTCTCTGCCTCGTCCTGCGCCTTCTTGAGCAGCTCCCTCTGCTCCGCCAGCTGCGTGGCCAGCAGGTCGCGCTCCGCGGCGAGTTTGCTGCACTCCTCCCCCTTGGCACGCAAGGCAGTGTTGGCCTTGCCCAGCTGCTGCTGGAGGGTGGAGTTGGCCTCTAAAGAATAAAAAGGAAAAGACGTTAAGTCATCAACAAAGAAGGTCGCCGGGAAGATCCGGCCCGACTGCTCAGCAGTCGGCCCGAATCTCGGGGACTACAGCCCGTGGGTGCGCCAGCGCGCCCCCGCAAAGAAGGAGGACTCACTCTGACTCTCCGACAAGTCGGCAGTCCGCCTGCCCAGCTCCTCGACATTGCGGTTGAAGGAAGTAACACGGAGATTTTATACTCCTGTGATAAGTATTGGAACTCGCCAGAAGGAGTTCCGAGCCGCCTGCTCAGCAGCCGGCCCGAAACTCGGGGACTACACCCAGTGGGTGCGCTGGCGCGCCCCCACAGAGAAGAGGAAGGAAAAACAAAGTCAAAAATGAAAGCATACCCGGACGGCTACTCGGGACGCCAGATGCGCCTTGGTGCAGGTCTGGATGGTGTCGCCCTCGGCTCGCAGTTTCGCCTGAACATCCAGAAGCGCCTGGTTCAGCGGGCTCCGCCTCCTCGCACCCACCCAACGGGCGCGGCGCTCGTCGCCTCGGCGTCTGGGATGGCCGAGCTAGCAGCGCCGGTCTCCAGGGGGCGTGGCGCCGAAGTCGCCTTCTCAAGGCGGCGGCACGCTGGCGAGGCAACTTGGAGGAGCAGCCTCGCCATGGACTCGTCCTCAGTCAGCAGCACCGGCGGGCCTGCCGGCTGTTTACCCTGCACACTCACGGACGGCGGTGGAGGCGGCGGTGGCGGCACGGCCGTGTCCGACATGGAGGCCTCACCGCTTTCCCTCTCCAAGATGGGGTTCTCGCCGCGGGCTTCCCCAGTCTGCCCCGTGAACTCCGGGGGCGGCGGTGCGGAGTTCAGCGGGATGACGAGCAACGCCGATTGGCGGTGCGCGGCCTCCTCAGCTTGCCGCCCTGCCGCAACGGCGGCTTCAGCCTCTTCCAACTTCCTCTGGGCTGAGGCCGCCGCCTTTTCCGCCTTCTCCAGGCGGGCGGCCTCGTCCTCTTCGCTCTTCTCCCGCGCGTTCCGCTCCGTGGCCTCCCGGAGGTCGGCGGCAGGGTCAATCCGCCGAGTAGTGGCGAATGTCTCTGTCGACCCCATGATGGAGGCGGCAGCGACCCTCTCGAAGGTAAGAGGAGCCCTAAAGTGAGGAAGGCATGTAAAAGATTTGGACAAGACTCACCAGTAGAAAACAAGACAAAGCCGGAGGCACTTACGCGGAGACCAGTGGCAGCTTCTTCACTTCCTTACGGAAGCGGTTGTCCTTCGCGATCGCCTCCTCCCGCTTGGTCGCGGCGGCCGCCCCCTTGAACTTCTTCGACCGGCCGCCAAGCAAGCTCGACCCGGCCCGGCGCCTCTTCACGCCGCCTTGACCATCCAAGCCGGCGGAGGAACCCGCGCTCGGCTGGCCGGCTCTTGGTTGGTGGCATGGGGCGACTTCCCCCTCGGTGTCGTCATCAGGCCAGTCGGCAAAGGTGGCTGAGGGCCTGAAGCCTCCTCCTCTCCCTCCTCCTCCTCCTTCGGCGTCGGCTTCCATCGCTGCGGCCCCCAAGTCAGGGTCGTCGATGTCGCTCTCCGCTCGGTCGGGGACGAACTGACGGGACGGGCCCGCGGTGCTGGCTGAAGGCTGGATGAGGGGATTCTGACTCGAGAAAAACCAAGAAAATCAGAAGTCGGACTCGGCTGCGAAGAAAACAAAAGAAGAAGAGAGATGACTTACAGCAGGCGGGGGGTTGGCGCGCGAGTACGGCTCCTTGCCGAACCGCCAATCCGCCGTAAGACTGCAGTTCATGATATAATTCACCGTGTCCGCTACCTCCGCGTGGGGCATGTCCTTGGAGCACAGCCGACTCGGGTCTCGGTGGCCGCTCATCTGACAGATCAGATGAGGTCGGCCTTGAAGCAGGAGGACTCGGCGCGCCACGAAGGCGGCCAGCAGGTCGGCCCCGGTCAAACCTGCGACTGCGTCAGCACTCGGAGTCGCGCAACAGCGGCGGCGCCAGTGGGAGTCAGCGTCTTGACCCGGTGAGACCAGCTGGGAAGCCTCCCAGCCGGTGCGCCGGCTGCGTAAGGTGGCAGATTGACCAAGTCGCCGTCGGAGGCGACGTTCTTCACATAAAATTATGACCGCTGCCACATCTACACTGACTTAATCAGCGGGATGGTGGGAAACGGCTTGTCGGCCACCGATCTCCACATCGCAATGAAGGCACCACACTGGGCCGGCACGCCGGCGACGTGCGCGCCGAGCTTGGACTGAAAGAACTCCCCCCACAACTCAATGGTGGGGAGAACACCGAGAAAGCCTTCGCACAGGGTGGCGAAGGCGGCCAGCAGCACCACCGTGTTTGGGGTAAGGTGGTGCGGCTGGAGCCCGTGAAACTCCAAGAAGGAGCGGAAGAAGATGCTCGCCGGCAGCCCCAGGCCGCACATGAGGTGCGAGCGGAATACGACTCGCTCTCCCTCCTCCGGCGCCGGCGATACCTCCCTCTCCGGCGCAGCACGGGCTCGCACTAGGTCCGCGCCAGGGAGGCGACGTGTCTTGCGGAGGAATTCAATGATGTCGTCGTCCACCTCGGAGCCGTCCCACACGCGGGAGCGCACGGCAGGAGGTGCGGTGGCGGAGGAAGAGCTCATCACCGTGGGCGTGGCGTGGTTCGGCACGGTGGCGGCGAGAGGAAGAAGAAGCAAGAAGAAAGCAAGGGGAGTAGGGGAAATGGGCGCGCGTGCTCCGCTGCCCCCCTCCTCCCGCCTACTTATAGGCTCGTGGGCTGAGAAGCCGATGAGGCGGGCGTGGGATTAACCGTGCATAGGACCCAACGCCCCCCACGATTTACCACATGGAGTAACTGCACGTAGTTACAACGTGGGAATCCCAACCGTCCGCCCGGCCGCAGCGGATCCGTTCGTGTGCCGAGGCGTGGTAGTGGCGGGCCCCGCCTGAGGCCCTGTCCTGTCGCGCGCATGGGTGGGCAGACTAACCCTACCACGTGGCGCCACGCGACGAATCCGCA
The DNA here is from genome assembly GCF_018294505.1 of Triticum aestivum. Classification (NCBI taxonomy): domain Eukaryota; kingdom Viridiplantae; phylum Streptophyta; class Magnoliopsida; order Poales; family Poaceae; genus Triticum; species Triticum aestivum. The sequence goes on from NC_057807.1 coordinate 565,096,249, forward strand.
ATGGGCGGCCGCCCGGAAGCTTATCAGGCACGCTGCCTGGATTCCGCTACGACCTTCAAACTCTTTAAGGGGCAAGACGGCCTTCTTCGAGTCCGGCTCCAGCTAGTCGGCCTAGAGGAAGACGGCGAGCAAGGTCCAGATTCCACCAGAAGGAAGAAACTATTGAGACTACTCGACATATCACCCTCGGCGCCTCACCAGCTTCGGGGACTACTGTCGGAGTAATGGGCCACAGGTAGGCTAACCCGAGCCCCTGAACCTTTCAAAAACATCAGGGCAGACTGCGCCCCTCAAGACTCCGTGATAAGGAGTCGCCTTCTAGGAGTCGGCGGCAAGGCCGCCAACTGTCCCTCATGGCCGAGTCCCAGGGACGACTTCAAGATAAGCCGACTCCTATTGGCAGCTTCCAGAGAAGCCGGGTACGGGGAGTCGGCCCGTGACTCCGGCTACCTCCTGCCTTCGCCATGATGGACGGGACGGGGTACGGCCACCGCATGGCCCATCCCCCTCCCACTTACAAAGGGCCGGCATGGCTACAGTGCACCGTATCGATGGAGATCTCCATCCGGCGTGGCACTGTTGCCATGCCTGCCCTGACCTCAGCCCCCGTGGGCGGCGCACTGTGCCCACGACGGCCTGCCTGTACGGCCCAGAGATGGCGGGTCCCATCCGTCAGTGGGGGTACAGAAGACGGGGAGAGCGCCACAAGACGGACCCGTTGGGAGTCGGCCCCCGGGAGTCGGCCGGCCCCTCCCACAGGCCCCACAGGCCCCACACGCAATTAACCTGACAAGACGGCGAATGGCAACAGTGATCGCCCGTCAGGCGGCAGCACTATTGCCACGACCCCATGACCAAGCCAGCGTCATTAGAAGCACGACTACAGTACCAGGCCTGTCGGCGGGGCCCGCCAGTCGGCAGGCCCCAGCAGTCGGCGGAGAAGACGGCGGCCTAAGAGACAGACGGCTGGGACCCGCGCCCAGCCGGATTACCATTGTATCCCTAGGGGACGGGCCTATATAAGCCCCCCGAGGCACCCATGCAAGGGGGATCGCTCCTTTAGACTAGACCACATCATATCGCAAGGAGGGAGCTAGCCTCACCTTCTCCTACCTCCAGGAAACAGCTCAAGGAGCAACCTTGTACTCACTTTGCCATAGTGATCATGAGGAGACCCCGCAGAGCAGCAGTAGGGGTGTTATCTCCATGGAGAGCCCTGAAGCTGGGTAAGATTCGCCGGCGTGCATGCCTTCGCCTCATCCCGTTTCCAGGCACCGGCGATGTTCTACTCACCCCCACCATGATAAGCCATCCTTTGGCATATGTCGCACCCAACCCCCGACAACAAGCCAAGTTCTATAATGAAAAATATTCCCACTAGTTATATGAAAAATGAAAGCATAGGAGGCTCTCTATATGAGCAACATGCTGCTACTTTGAAGCACAAGTGTGGAAAAGATGGTAACTTTGCCCGTTCTCTCTTTTTCTCTCATTTTTTCTTTCTTTGTTGGTCTCTTTTTGGCCTCTTTTTATGGGCTCTTTTTGGCCTCTGTTTTTATTTCCTCACTTGGGACAATGCTCTAATAATGAAAATGATGATTATCACACTTCTATTTACTTACAACTCAAAAGAAAATTACAACTCGATACTAGAACAAAATATGACTCTATATGAATGCCTCCGGCGGTGTACCGGGATGTGCAATGATCTAGCATAACATGTATAAAAAAAGATGAAGGTGGCCAAGCCACAGATACTATGTTAGCTATATTATCATGCAAATCAATATAACAATGATGATGTGTGTCATAATAAAACGGAACAGTGCAAGTTTCATGGCAATATATCTTGGAATGGCTATGGAAATGGCATAATAGGTAGGTATGGTGGTTGTTTTGAGCAAGATATAAGGAGGATTATGTGTGATAGAGTGTATCATATCACGGGGTTTGGATGCACCGGCGAAGTTTGCACCACATCTCAAGGTGAGAAAGGGAATGCACAGTACCGAAGAGGCTACCAAATTGCGGAATGGTGAGAGTGCGTATAATCCATGGACTCACATTAGTCATAAAGAACTCACATACTTATTGTAAAAGTTTATTAGCCCTCAAAGCAAAATACTACTATGCATGCCCCTAGGGGGTAAATTGGTAGGAAAAGACCATTGCTTGTCCCCTACCACCACTCATAAGGAAGACAATCAATAATAAATCATGCTCCAACTTCTTAGCATAACGAGAGACCGTACATACATGATTCGGGAATCACAAACCTTAACATCAATATTCTTACTAAACCACAATTACTCACTAGCACAGCCCACATATTACTATATTTATATCACAAAACTGTTGCAAGGAATCAAACTTATCATATTCAGTGATCTACATGAATGTTTTTATTATATATATCCCTCTTGAATACCTATCATATTAGGACCGAATTCATAACTTGCATTATGTGACATTAGTATTATCATCTCAAAAAAATATATAAGTGAAGCATGAGAGTGCAACTATTTCTTTAACATAAAACCACCACCGTGCTCTAAAAAATATAAGTGAAGCACTAGAGCAACTGCCTAGCTCAAAATATATAAGTGAAGTACATAGAGTATTCTAATAAAGCATGATAAATGTGTGTCCCTCTCAAATAGGTGTGTCCAGAGAATATGATTGTCACAAACTTAAAATCACACAAAGCAAAGACTCATATAATACATAACGCTCCAACCAAAACTCGTATCATGTGATGAATAAAAATATAGCTCCAAGTAAAATTACCAATAGTTGCTACAAGAAAGAGGATGCCTTCTGGGGCATCCCCAAGCTTAGTTGCTTGGGAGTCCTTCAATATTACCTTGGGGTGCATCGGGCATCCCCAAGCTTAGGCTCTTGCCACTCCTTATTCCTTCATCCATCACGATCTCACTCAAAACTTGAAAACTTCAACACACAAAACTCAACAAAACCTTCGTGAGATCCATTAGTAGAACAAAGCAAATCACCACTTTAGGTATTGTTGTAAACCCATTCATATTTTATTATTGAATTATACCTACTATATTCTAATTTCTCTAGGGCTTACACTACAAAAAAAACACATCCGTGACATTTTGGGCCGAACGAAAAAAATTCTGCCATACTTATGACACTTCTATGCCGATAATTGTGACAAAACCCGGTAACATCATAGATGTGGTGGGCTCCTACTTCTATGACAAAAAAATCATGACAGAAAAATGGGCTTTTCATCCTGGGCAGGCCGGAGACGCAGCTGCATGACATTCTTTGGGCCGTCCATGATGGAAAAAACCGTGGTAGAAGCGAGGGCGAGGAAAATATCGGGGTGTTCCCGGTTACGGTGGGTGGTCGGGGCCGAGCGATGCACGAAGAATTGCGTGTTTCTCTTGTACACGCATGCGCGCGGGTGCGAGGCGTTGGGCTCTAACTGAACCCAAGCGAGGTGTTCGCCTACTGAACCCGAGCGATTGCACTACAGGCTATACGTTACTGAACTCGAGCGATCGATCGATGGTTGTTAACTGAACTCGATCAAGCGATTCCTTCGCTACTGCTGCTAACTGAAGCCGATCGATGCTGCCTCTAGATGAACAGTGAGCGTTGGGGGGGGGGGGGGGGTTGGATGAACAGTGAGCGGTGGGGGTGGATGAACAGGACCCTGTGGTGTTGCCTCTGGATGAACAGGACCCCGTGGAGGCCTGGCTGAACAGGACGACCCCGTGGAGGGCTGGATGAACAGTAGACGATGGAGGGGTGGATAAACAGTAGCCCATGGAGGGATGGTTGAACAGGAGACCGTGGAGAGGGGTGGTTGAACAGTAGCCGGTGGAGTAGCGCACGGTGGAGGCTGGATGAACAGGAGCCCGTGGATGAACAGTAGCAAGTGGAGGCTGGAGGAGGTCAACGGTGGATGAACAGTATGTGGAGGCTGGAGGAGGTCGACGGTGGAGATGAACAGTATCCCATGGAGTCCCATTTTGCGGTACGCCACACCCCGCCCGATGAACAGGACCCCCATTTCGACCGTAAGCGCTCCAACTCAAGTCCGTTTCGTCCGTTTTGCGGTACGCCACACCCCTCTCGATGAACAGGATCCCCTTTTCGACTGTAGCGCTCCAACACAAGTCTGTTTCGTCCATTTTGCGGTACGCCACACCCCTCTCGATCAACAGGACCCCATTTTGACCATAGGAGGTCCAACACAAATCCGTTTCCTCCATTTTGCGGTACACCAGACCCCTCCCGATGAACATGATCCCGTTTCGAATGTGGTCGGTTGAACACAAGGCCATTTCCTCCGTTCTGCGGTATGCCAGGCCTCGTTTCCATCGACTGTTCCGTCCAAGCCAGTTGGCCCCCACGCATTCCGTTGCCTCCTAATGAACACGACGCATTCCGTTGCCTCCCGTTGAACATGACGCATTCCGTTGCCTCCACATGAACATGACGACGCTGTTTCTCCGTTCCGACCCAGCCATGTACACGAGCCCTGGCTATATGTATGTGCGAGTAGGCGTTCAAGACCCCGCCCGTATGTACGTACATGGCCGTATTTTCTTTCTTGCACACTGGCCGATGTACGTACATGTACATGCTACATGCGCTTCTCTACTATGACACGTGTGCGCCTCTACATCGACCAGTATGTACGTACACGTTCACGACCAGAATGACAATGCTACATACGCTTCGACCAGGTGGGTCCCGACTGTCAGGCACTTCCTTGCATGCGAAGATGTAGATGGTGGGTCCCAGCAGTCAGGGGGGCAAATTGTTTTTGTTTTTTTGCCCGGACGCACTTCCTTGCGTGCAAAGATGTAGTTGGTGGGTCACAGCAGTCAAGGGGAAATGTTTTTTTTGCAAAATACGGCGGCCCGTCCAGTGGGTCTCTACTGTCAGGTGGAGGAATAATTATTTTGCGCGTAATAAGGAGGCACTTCCGGTGGGTCCGAGCTGACAGTGGGGGAAATGTTTTTTCACAAAATACGGTGGCCCGTCTGGTGGGTCACATCAGTCAGGGGGAAACATTTTTTTGTGCAAAATACGGTGCTACATCTTGAGCTTGCGTTGGTTTTTCTTGAAGAGGAAAGGGTGATGCAGCACAGTAGCGTAAGTATTTCCCTCAGTTTTTGAGAACCAAGGTATCAATACAGTAGGAGGCTCCTCACAAGTCCCGTGCACCTACACAAACAAACAAAGAACTCGCAACCAACGCAATAAAGGGGTTATCAATCCCTTCAAGGACACTTGCAAAAGTGAGATCTGATAGAGATAATATGATAAGATAAATATATTTTTTGGTATTTTATGATATAGATTGGAAAAGTAAAGATGCAAATAAAAGTAGATTGAAAGCTTATATGATAAGAGATAGACCCGGGGGCCATATGTTTCACTAGTGGCTTCTCTCGAGATAGCATAATTATTACGGTGGGTGAACAAATTATTGTTGAGCAATTGATAGAAAAGCGAATAATTATGAGATTATTTAGGCATGATCATATATATAGGCATCACGTCCGTGACAAGTAGACCGACTCCTGCCTGCATCTACTACTATTAATCCACACATCGACCGCTATCCAGCATGCATCTAGAGTATTAAGTTCATGAAGAACAGAGTAAAGCTTTAAGAAAGATGACATGATGTAGAGGGATAAACTCATGCAATATGATATAAACCCCATCTTTTTATCCTCGATGGCAACAATACAATACGTGCCTTGCTGCCCCTACAGTCACTAGGAAAGGACACCGCAAGATTGAACCCAAAGCTAAGCACTTCTCCCATGGCAAGAAAGATCAATCTAGTAGGCCAAACCAAACCGATATTTCGAAGAGACTTGCAAAGATAACTTAATCACACATAAAATAATTCAAAGGAGATTCAAATATTTCTCATAGATATACTTTATCATAAACCCACAATTCATCAGATCTCGACAAACACACCGCACAAAGAGTTACATCGAATAGATCTCCAAGAAGAGGGAGGAGAACTTTGTAGTGAGAATCAAAGAGAGAGAAGAAGCCATCTAGCTAATAACTATGGACCCGAAGGTCTGCGGTAAACTACTCACAACTCATCGGAGAGGCCTTGGAGTTGATGTAGAGGCCCTCCGGGGTGGATTCCCCCTCCAGCAGAGCGCCGGAGATGGCTCCAATATGGGATCTCACGGATATAGAAGGTTATGGTGGTGGAAATAGTTTTTCGGTGGCTCCCCTGATGGTTCCAAGGTACATGGGTATATATAGGAGGAAGAAATACGTTGGTGGACGCTCAAGGGGCCCACGAGGGTGGGGGGCATGCCGGGCACCCTAGTGGTCGCCTTGCTTGTTTCTTGACTTGCACTCCAAGTCCTCTCGAGCACGTTTGTTCCAAAAAGATCACTCCCGAAGGTTTCATTCCGTTTGGACTCTGTTTGATATTCCTTTTCTTCGAAACACTGAAATAGGCAACAAAAAAACAGCAATTCGGGCTTGGCCTGCGGTTAGTAGGTTAGTCCCAAAAATGATATAAAAGTGTAAAGTAAAGCCCATAAACATCCAAAATAGGTAATATAATAGCATGGAACAATCAAAAATTATAGATACGTTGGAGACATATCAAGCATCCCCAAGCTTAAAGCCTGCTCATCCTCGAGTAGGTAAATGATAAAAATAGAATTTTTGATGTGGAATGCTACCTAGCATATTTCTCAATGTATTTCTCTTTAATGTGGCATGAATGTTCAGATCCAAATGATTCAAAATAAAAGTTCATATTGACATAAGAAATAGTAATACTTCAAGCATACTAATAAAGCAATCATGTCTTCTCAAAATAATATGGCTAAAGAAAGTTATCCCTACAAAATCGTATAGTCTGGCTGTTGCTCTATCTTCATCACACAAAGTATTTAATCATGCACCACCCCTATGACAAGCCAATCAATTGTTTCATACTTTAATAATCTCAAACTTTTTCAATTTTCACGTAATACATGAGCGTGAGCCATGGACATAGCACTATATGTTGAATAGAATGGTGGTTGTGGAGAAGACAAAAAGGAGAAGATAGTCTCACATCAACTAGGCATATCAATGGGCTATGGAGATGCCCATTAATAGATATCAATGTGAGTGAGTAGGGATTGCCATGCAACAGATGCACTAGAGCTATAAATGTATGAAAGCTCAACAAAAGAAACTAAGTGGGTGTGCATCCAACTTGCTTGCTCATGAAGACCTAGGGCATTTTGAGGAAGCCCATCATTGGAATATACAAGCCAAATTCTAAAATGAAAAATTCCCACTAGCATATGAAAGTGACAACACAGGATACTCTCTATCATGAAGATCATGGTGCTACTTTGAAGCACAAGTGTGGTAAAAAGGATAGTAGCATTGTCCCTTTTCTCTTTTTCTCTCATATTTTTATTGGTGGGCTTCTTTGGCCTCTTTTTTTATTGGGCTTCTTTGGCCTCTTTTATTTTTATAAAGTCCGAAGTCTCATCCCGACTTGTGGGGGAATCATAGTCTCCATCATCCTTTCCTCACTTGGGACAATGCTCTAATAATGAAGATCATCACACTTATATTTATTTTCAACTCATAATTACAACTCGATACTTAGAGCAAGATATGACTCTATATGGATGCCTCCGGCGGTGTACTCGGATATGCAATGAATGAAGAGTGACATGTATGAAATTATGAAGGTGGCCTGGCCACAAATACGATGTCAACTACATGATCATGCAAAGAGCAATATGACAATGGTGGAGCGTGTCATAATAAACGGAACGGTGGAAAGTTGCATGGCAATATATCTCGGAATGACTATGGAAATGCCATAATAGGTAGTTATGGTGGCTGTTTTGAGGAAGGTATATGGTGGGTGTATGGTACCGGCGAAAGTTGCGCGACACAAGAGAGGCTAGCAATGGTGGAAAGGTGGGAGTGCGTATAGTCCATGGACTCAACATTAGTCATAAAGAACGCATATACTTATTGAAAAAATCTACAAGCTATTGAAAACAAATTACTACGCACATGCTCCTAGGGGGATAGATTGGTAGGAAAAGAACATCGCTCGTCCCCAACCGCCACTCATAAGGAAGACAATCAATAAATAAAATTGTGCTCCAACTTCATCACAAAGCGGTTCACCATAAGTGTATGCTATGGGAATCACAAACTTCAACACAGGTATTCTTTAAATTCACAATTACCCAACAAGCATGACTCTAATATCACCACCTCTATATCTCAAAACAATTATCAAGTATCAAATTGATCATAGCATCCAATTCACTTTTTATGATAGTTTTTATTATACCCAACTTGGATGCCCATCATTCTAGGACCAATTTTATAACCATAGCAAATACCATGCTGTTCTAAGAAACTCCCAAAATAATATAAGTGAAGCATGAGAGATTAACAATTTCTACAAAATTAAGCCACCACCGTGCTCTAAAATATATAAGTGAAGCACTAGAGCAAAAATTATGTAGCTCAAAAGATATAAGTGAAGCACATAGATTATTCTAATAAATTTCAAATCAAGTATTTCTCTCCCAATAGGTGTGTACAGCAAGGATGGTTGTGCTAAACTAAAAAGCAAAGACTAATATAATACATGATGCTCCAAGAAAAACACATATCATGTGGCGAATAAAAATATAGCTCCAAGTAAAGTTACCGATAAACGAAGACGAAAGAGGGGATGCCTTCCGGGGCATCCCCAAGCTTAGGCTTTTGGTTGTCCTTGTATATTTCCTTGGGGTGCCATGGGCATCCCCAAGCTTAGGCATTTTCCACCCTTTATTCCATAATCCATCAAATGTTTACCCAAAACTTGAAAACTTCACAACACAAAACTCAACAGGAAATCTCATAAGCTCCGTTAGTGCAAGAAAGAAAAACCACCACATAATTTACTGTAATGAACTCATTCTTTATTTATATTGGTGTTAAACCTACTGTATTCCAACTTCTCTATTGTTCATACTCCTACATACTATCCATAGATGCATCAAAATAAGCAAACAACACACTAAAAACAGAATCTGTCAAAAACAGAATAGTCTGTAGAAATCTGTAACTTTCGAATACTTCTGGAACTTTAAAAATCTTACCAAAATAGGACATCCTAAGCAATTTTTATATTGATCTACATCAAAAAAGAATCAACGCAAAAGCACATTTCTGTGATTTATTGATTTTTTTCTCATGAGCGCAAAGTTTCTGTTTTTCAGCAAAATCAAATTAACTCTTACCATAGGTTATCCTATAGGTTTTACTTGGCACAAACACTAATTAAAACAAGAAAACACATCTAAACAGACTAAATAAATTATTTATTACTAAACAGGAACAAAAATAAAATTGGGTTGCCTCCCAACTAGCGCTATTGTTTAACGCCCCAAGCTAGGCATAAAAGCGAGGATAGATCTAAGTAGTGCCATCTTTCGCACTTGATTCATAAGTAACTCGCATGATAGATTCATAAGGTAATTTGACTTTCTTTTTTGGCAAGTGCTCCATGCCTTTCCTTAATGGAAATTGGAATCTAATATTCCCTTCCTTCATATCAATAATCGCACCAATCGTTCTAAGGAAAGGTCTACCAAGAATAATAGGACATGAAAGATTGCAATCTATGTCAAGAACGATAAAATCTAAGGGCACATAGTTCCTATTTGCAATAATAAGAACATCATCGATCCTTACCATAGGCTTTTTAATGGTGGAATCCGCAAGGTGCAAATTTAAAGAGCAATCATCAAGATCATGGAAACCTAGAATATCACATAAAGTTTTCGGAATTGTGAAAACACTAGCACCCAAATCACACAAAGCATAACACTCATAATCTTTAATTTTAATCTTTATAGTAGGTTCCCACTCATCATTAAGTTTTCTAGGTATAGAAACTTCCAAATTAAGTTTTTCATCATAAGATTGCATCAAGGCATCAAGAATATGTTTGGTAAAGACTTTATTTTGACTATAAGCATGAGGAGAATTCAACACGGATTGCAACAAGGAAATACAATCAACTAAAGAAAAATTATCATAATTAAATTCTTTGAAATCCAAGATAGTGGGTTCAATGCTATTTAAAGTTCTAATTTCTCCAATTCCACTTTTACGAAATTTAGCATCAAGATCAAAATACTCCAAATTATCGGAACGCTTTTTAACCAAAGTTGATTTACTTCCAGTCCCCTCATTATCAAGATTCATATTGCAAAACATAGATTTAATAGGGGACACATCAATAACTTTTAGATCTTCATCATTATTTTCATGGAAACTAGAAGAACATGCCTTAACAGAACAATCTTTCTTAGCACGCAATCTAGCGGTTCTTTCCTTGCACACATCAAGGAAATTCACATAGCTTTGAGGGACTCATTGATATCATGCTTAGGAGAATTAGATCTAAGTTTCAAAGAATCAACATCAAGCGAATGTCTATCAACGTTCCTAGCAAAATCATCAACTTTAAGCAATTTTTCTTCAAGCAAGGCATTAAAATTCTTTTGATAGACCATAAATTCTTTAACGCTATTCTTAAAATCAGAGGGCATCTTATCAAAATTACCATAAGAATTATTGTAGGAATTTCCATAATTATTAGAGGAATTACTATGGAACGGTCTAGAATTAAAGTTTCCTCTATAAGTATTGTTACCAAAATTATTCCTACCATCAAAATCCACATCCATAGATTCATTATTATTCTCAATCAAAGTAGACAAAGGCATATCATTGGGATCAATAGGAGCACTCTTAGTAGCAAACAATTTCATAAGTTCATCCATCTTTCCACTCAAAATATTAATTTCTTCTATAGCATGCACTTTTTTACTAGTAGATCTTTCGGTGTACCATTGAGAATAATTAGCCATAATATTATCTAGGAGTTTAGTAGCTTCTCCTAAGGTGATTTCCATAAACGTGCCTCCTGCGACCGAATCTAAAAGATTTCTAGAAGCAAAATTCAATCCGGCATAAAATTTTTGTGTGATCATCCATAAATTCAAACCATGAGTAGGGCAATTGCGAATCATCAATTTCATTCTTTCCCAAGATTGGGCAACATGCTCATGATCAAGTTGTTTAAAATTCATAATATCGTTCCTAATAGAGATAATCTTAGCGGGAGGAAAATATTTAGAGATAAAGGCATCTTTGCACTTATTCCATGAATCAATACTATTTTTGGGCAAAGATGAAAACCAAATTTTAGCACGATCTCTAAGTGAAAACGGAAATAACTTCAATTTAACTATATCATTATCCGTATCTTTCTTCTTTTGCATATCACATAAATCAACAAAGTTGTTTAGATGGGTAGCGGCATCTTCACTAGGAAGGCGTGAGAATTGATCTTTCATAACAAGGTTTAGCAAAGCAGCATTGATTTCACAAGACTCAACATCATTAAGAGGAGCAATTGGAGTACTAAGGAAATCATTATTATTGGTATTGGAAAAGTCACATAATTTGGTATTATCTTGCGCCATCGTGACAAGCAATCCAACACATAAGCAAACAAAAAGGCAAGCAAAAGAGAGAGGAGATTGGGAAAGAGAGGGCGAATAAAACGGCAAGGGTAAAGTGGGGGAGAGGAAAATGAGAGGCAAATGGCAAATAATGTAAATGCGAGGGAGATGAGTTTGTGATGGGTACTTGGTATGTCTTGACTTGAGCGAAGACCTCCCCGGCAACGGCGCCAGAAATCCTTCTTGCTACGTCTTGAGCTTGCGTTGGTTTTCCTTGAAGAGGAAAGGGTGATGTAGCACAGTAGCATAAGTATTTCCCTCAGTTTTTGAGAACCAAGGTATCAATCCAGTAGGAGGCTCCTCACAAGTCCCGCGCACCTACACAAACAAACAAAGAACTCGCAACCAACGCAATAAAGGGGTTGTCAATCCCTTTAAGGCCACTTGCGAAAGTGAGATCTGATAGAGATAATATGATAAGATAAATATATTTTTTGGTATTTTATGATATAGATTGGAAAAGTAAAGATGAAAATAAAAGTAGATTGAAAGCTTATATGATAAGAGATAGACCCGAGGGCCATAGGTTTCACTAGTGGCTTCTCTCGAGATAACATAATTATTATGGTGGGTGAATAAATTACTGTCGAGCAATTGATAGAAAAGCGAATAATTATGAGATTATCTAGGCATGATCATGTATATAGGCAGCACGTCCGTGACAAGTAGACCGACTCCTGCCTGCATCTACTACTATTAATCCACACATCGACCGCTATCCAGCATGCATCTAGAGTATTAAGTTCGTGAAGAACAGAGTAATGCTTTAAGAAAGATGACATGATGTAGAGGGATAAACTCATGCAATATGATATAAACCCCATCTTTTTATCCTCGATGCAACAATACAATACGTGCCTTGCTGCCCCTGCTGTCACTGGGAAAGGACACCGCAAGATTGAACCCAAAGCTAAGCACTTCTCCCATGGCAAGAAAGATCAATCTAGTAGGCCAAACCAAACCGGTAATTCGAAGAGACTTGCAAAGATAACTTAATCACACATAAAATAATTCAGAGGACATTCAAATATTTCTCATAGAACTTGATCATAAACCCACAATTCATCGGATCTCGACAAACACACCGCAAAAAGAGTTACATCGAATAGATGTCCAAGAAGAGGGAGGAGAACTTTGTATTGAGAATCAAAGAGAGAGAAGAAGCCATCTAGCTAATAACTATAGACCCGAAGGTCTGTGGTAAACTACTCACAACTCATCGAAGAGGCCTTGGAGTTGATGTAGAGGCCCTCCGTGGTGGATTCCCCCTCCGGTAGAGCGCCGGCGACGGCTATGGGATCTCGCGGATACAAAAGGTTACAGTGGTGGAAATAGTTTTTTGATGGCTCCCGTGATGGTTCCGGGGTACATGGGTATATATAGGAGGAAGAAGCACGTCGGTGGACGCTCGTGGGGCCCATGAGGATGGGGGCGCGCCCAGCCCTAGGGGGCGCGCCGGGCACCCTCATGGTCGCCTCGCTTGTTTCTTGAATTGCACTCCAAGTCCTCTGGATCACGTTTGTTCCAAAAAGATCGCTCCCGAAGATTTCATTCCGTTTGGACTCTGTTTGATATTCTCTTTCTTCGAAACACTGAAATAGGCAACAAAAAAACAGCATGCCGCGCCACGTACAATACTCTTCCGATGGAAGTCGGTCGTTGACCACATTGACCATGCCGCGCCGAGAACACCACGGCGGTGGACGACGGCGGGGAATAGGAAGGGGGCGACATGGAGCCAGGGAAGACGCGGTAGTGGATGCCCACGCGGAGAGGAGTACGAGGGGTTCACTGGTTCAGCTGCGGTGTGAGGCTGTCGTCGCCGCAGAATAACAGGGGGTCTGGGTGAGTGGAGGGATGGCCTGGCCAGCGGTGGGAGTAGTATGGGGGCGGTGAGTCCTCCGCGGCGGCACAGCCGGCCACGGGAGGCAGGAGCAGGCGGCACGACCGGCGCTGCTTTGGGCGGCTGGAGCAAGAAGACCAGAGGTTGAAGAAGCACTACGGCCGTTGGATGGACATCGTACGGTCACTAGAGCTAGAATCATGCATATTGACTAAGTTGACAAAGCCCTCCGTCCCCGTCAACTTAGTAGGCCCACTATACTGGGTCCCAGCTAGGTGGGGAGTATTAATATTTTGTGCGTAAGAAGGAGGCACTTCCTTGCGGGTGAAGATATAGCTGGTGGGTCCGAGCTGTCAGCGGCGGTAACTTTTTTTGCAAAATACAGAGGCCCTTTTCGTGGGTCCCATATGTCAGGTGGAGGAATCATTACTTTGCGCGTAATAAGGAGGCATTTCCTTGTGTGCAGTCGTGGACCCAGCTGTCAGCCTCTCCACGTATAGTCCACTTCAGATGCATGTCGGTCGTTGACCACGTTGACCATGCCACACCGAGAGCACCAGGGCGGTGGACGACAGCGAGGCCTAGGAAGGGAATGACACGGAGCCAGGGAAGACTCGATAGTTGATTCCCACGCAGAGGGGAGTACGACTGTACGAGGGTTTACTAGTTCGTCTGCCGTCGCCGGAGAATAATAGCAGGTGTGCGTGAGTAGAGGGATGGCTAGGCCAGCCATGGGAGTACGATGGGGCGGTGAGGCCTCCGCGACAGCACAGCCAGCCGCGGGGAGGAGGGAGCAAGCAGTCCCGCCGGCGCTTGTTTGAGCTGCTGGAGCAGGAAGAGCAAAGATTGAAGAAGCACGACGGCCGTTGGATGGACATCCAACAGTCACTTCTTGTGCGTCAACCTTTTTTTAGGAAAGCCTCAAATCTGTGGAAAACAGCATACAACCCATCTGCCATTATTTCTAATAATTTACATCCTATTTGCTAATTCTTAAGGTTTTTCTGGAGCCCATATTCTTTTTTTTAGCACTACAGCCCATATTGTGGCCACGGTTGAAAAATTGTACGAAATTTTGCATATTTCGGTGCGGTCCAACTGTTTTTAATCCCGAAATTTCGAGTCACATTCAAACTGATTTTAAAAAGAAATGTATATCGATATAAAATCCAATAAATTGTCCACGCATAAAAAGCAATGCAATTTAAAATCTTGAAATGAAAAAAAGAAATTTGAAACTAATTGTTGGTTTGATGTGTTTTAAAAATGTACAACCCATTTCTCATTACTGATAGGCCATTTTCTCGGTCAGCCGAATGAAGCTCTCCTCGTCTTGAAAGATTTGCAGCCCAACACGCCTAACAAAGCGACTTACTTGACAAATCGAAAAAAAACTGGGCTAGCCATTTTCAGAAGAAAAAAAACTACTGGGCTGGTCTGTGGTAAACATAAAAGAAAAGGTTGTCTAGACAGGCCAGAACGCCCCGCACACCCAGTTGATACCCGGCTTCCGTCTCAAAAATAAATTAGATAAATGCTACTCTAATTATGGCGATTCATAAAAATGCCACTGCAATTTCCAAACTTTGGAAAATACCACTGCAATTTTTGCAAACTTTGAAAAACGCCACTACAATTTGCAAGCTTTGAAAAACGTCACTCCAGACTTCGAAAAATGCCACTAGAAATGGCATGAAATGGAAGTTTTCAAAGTTTGGAAATTGTAGTGGCATTTCTCGGAAACACCAGATTTGGAGTGGCATTTATCAAATTAACCCAAAACAAAAAAAACAGGGCGAGCTGCTGGGTCCCTGGTGTCAGCCGCTCGTTGTGCAACTCTCTCGTTTATTGACTACGTTGACAATGGCATGGGACCCAGATGTTAGAAATCCATTAGGAGGAGCCATTTTTTTATTGGCTTGAAATAAGGAGGCACTTGCTTGCGTACTGCCATGACCTTGGCGGGTCCCAGTTGTCATCCTCTTCACGTACAATCATCTACTGATTGTGTACACGTCAACTTGGTAGACCCACAAGTCAGCCTCTAAACCCGTGGAGGACAAATACAACCCATTTAAAAAAATAACAGCCCATTCCATACGTTCAAACTTAAAGTTCAACATTTAGAGCAAAGTAACAGGTCTGATCCACATATAGAGTACTGAACTTCCACGTTGACAACCATCATATCCAAGTTAACTATCTTCTCCCACTAGTACTCTAGTAGCGTACAAGTACTAACTTACTCTTAGCTAACTAGACGATGCCAGCTGCCATCTGCGGTACACGCTAAACGCCGGCACCAGCGTCCTCCGCCTCGCCTCGGACTTGCCAGAGGTGCGATAGGGCGCGTTGCTCGCGCGCGTTGGCCCTTTCCATGCCGGCGTGGTCCACCGAAGCTTTGGCTTCTAGGTGGGAAACCCACTTGACGAGCTGGTAGTAAAAAGCGGCGTCATGAACGCGTGCGTGCCTGACAGCCTCCAGGGCTATTTGCCGGGCGCCGGCCTCCACGTAGTCGGCCCAGTTTTGGGCGCTCTGCTCGCGACTCACAGCATCGGTGCGCTATTGCTCCATGTCCCGCTGGCAGCGCAAATCGGCGATACGCTACTTCTCCGTCAGGCGGTCGCGCTCCAACAACTCCTGCTCCTCCACCAGGCGGTCGCGCTCCAACAAGTCCTTGATCTCCGCATTGCCATCTAAAGACCGATAGAATGCCTCCTCCCTCCTCTGCCTTCTGGTGAAAAACCGAACACTAGTTCCGGCGGTGACCGCCTCCGGCCTCGCCTATCACGGACGGGCGGGGGCATGGCAGACATGGCGAGAGCGAGGATAAGTGGCGAGCGATGTCGGGCCGGTGGGGCTTATGAGGACATGGCGAGTTGGGTCATGGTGCCACCGGAGAAGGCTGGGAAACAGTACTTATAGGCGGAAGGTAGCGCGACGGTCATCGGAAATCAATGCATAAGCAGGCATGGCTTAGCGTGCTAGCTTGCCGTGGAAAACTAGAGAAACTGAAATTATGAATGTGTCGTCCCGTCCCATCCGTACTGGGACGCACGCCGGCATGACGGTCAAAGGAGTGCACTCGAATCATCTCCCTCCTTGTCAATAATGATTCCATGGATTTAAAAGGCCCGCAACAATTAAAGCGCATCTTTTTCGCATTAGTTAGCTGCCTTAATTACGGCCGACTGCATGCAGGCACTCAGAATCGCTCGCAGCCAGTAGGGCTGCAAGAAAAGCTCGAGGCTCGTGAGCCGCTCGAGATCGACTCGTTTTTTGACTCGAATCGAGATCGACTCGAAAAGAAACGAGTTGAGTTTGAACACTTTATGTAGATCGATCGAGAAATGAGCCGATCTTGAGCTGATGTTGGCTCGCTCGATTTTAGCTCGATAGCTCGATAGAATATCATTGCCTTAAATGACCGTGCCATATATTAAATGGAAATAAGATAATTTATTACCATATATGTTGTCCATAATTATTTTATTTTATTTACCAACAAACATGGAACTTAATTAAGTGCGGAGAAGATTTAGGCCTAATTATCGCACGTGGTTGACTATGTGTTAAATTGTCACACCCTAGCTAGTCATGCATCAGAGTGTGTGCATCATGTTTAAAATTCCATTTAATTTTGAAATGGGGAATTGTGAAACCCTCAGAATCATTTTTGAAAATGACCCAAATAAAAATTTCTCCAAAAGGGTCCAAGAAAATGCTCATGTTGCTCTCTGAAAATATTGGACAGAGATAAAAATCAAACCAATATTTTTAAGAGCTCATAGGTATTTATTTTGGGCATTTGGATTTAATGCATAAATATTTGCATTGGAAATATATTAGTTATATATATTAATATATGTCCAAAAATTATGCCACCTGTTGGGGAGCTCTGGAATAATATATCTAGCTCCTGCAAAATTGGCATAAGGTAAATAAATGATTTAATATTTTATTTAAATCAAAACAAATGTCAGAAATTAGAAAACAGAAATAAATAAAAGGAGAAGCTTACCTGGGGCTCCTCCCTGTGCAGCCCAGCAGCAGCTGGCCCAGCCCGCCTCCCTCCTCTGTCGTCTTCGTCCTCGACAGAGGGAGGGGAGTGTGCCCGGCGCGCGCGCGCGCCACCGCGCCACGCCACCAGCTCGCCTGCCCCTCCCCTCCTCGTCTGGATGGCCTGGAACGACGCCACCCCCCCTCCCCGTACTCTCTCACTCTCCCCTGGTTCTTCCTCTCCTCTCCCTCCTTCTCTCTCTCCCGTGTCCGAACGCACCCGTCGCCGCCGTTCGCCATAGCCGCCGCCACCGGCCTCCCCTCGCCTCCCCGACACGCTCCCCAGCTCCGCCGCGATCCCCTCTACCTCCTCGTCAAGCCACAAGACGCCGGACGCCCTGTGGAGCCGCCGTCGCCATCGTCTTCCTCCTCGGGCTCCGACCACCATCGCCGTCGATTCGCCGTCTCCAGCGCGTCCCCGAGCCCGCTTCGACGCCCACTGCAACCGCGGTGAGCTCCGCCACCGTTTCCCCCTCTTTTCCCCCTCGTTCCCGCGCCGTAACCCTGTTTCCCACCACGGCCGAACCTCCACCGTCGCCGAGCTCGCCGTCGACGCAGCTCCGGTGACCATTTGGTCACCCCGGCGAGTACAACAAGTTCGTAAGGCCCCGTAGAGCATCCCTAGCGCCTTGCTTCGCTCGCCTTCGAGCTCCAACCCCGTTTCCGTGCACGACCGAACCCCGGCGGCCGCAGCCGAGCTCGCCGCCGTCGACTCCGGCCACCCCAGGCCCAGCCACGGCCACCGCCCGACGCGCCATCGAGCTGGCTTTCCAACGCACCTAGCCGCACGCCGTTTGGAGCACCACAGAGGAAACCCGAGGCACTTGTACGCCGCGGACCTCGCCGGCGACTAACCGCCGGCGGATTTGACCTGTTTGACCTGGGGTTTGACCCCCCTAGAGTCACTGACGCGTGGGCCCCGTCGGCCAGGTGGTTAGATTAGCGCTAATCACTGTTAGTTAACCCCCGTGACACTGACAGTGGGCCCCAGCACCACTAACTCCTAATTAGGATTAAATTAACCCTGTTAAACCCCCCTGTCACTGACGTGTGGACCCCACACGTCAGGTTTGACCCCAGCCAGCCGCAGTTGACCGCTGACGTCATGCTTACTCAATGCTGACGCAATATATATATTTCTGGGTTTAAATTAAATCAGGAAATTCCAGAATATTATTTAAACTTCAAAAATTCATAACTTTTATTCTGTAACTCCAAATCAGACAAATTATATATGAAAAATGATCAGAAAAATCCAATCTATCCATCTGTACTATTTTCATGCATGACTAAACAAGTTAACTTGATGTTTAATGCAGAACAAGGAAAAGCACTTTAAAAGGCCATGTTTGAGTTTGAAATTTGAATCTTTGATTCAAATTGGTTCAAACCCTTCTGGTCTTAGTTGCATTAGCCCAACACACTCATATTGCCATGTTTCATGCATGCATCATATTGTTGCACATTGTTTGGTGACGGTTGTGTATCGGTGTCCTTGCGACAGGTTCTGCCTCCGAAGAGTACCGTGATTACCCTAACGAAGAACCGTATCAGTGCATCGAACCATCAGGCAAGCAACCAACCATTTGATCATATCGATACAATCCCATGTTCTCGCTCCTGCTCTCTTTACTGCATTAAGACAACGCGATTCAAACTGCTGTGTGCGACGGTAGTTGAACCCATTTCCTCTGCATGACCTGTCATTGCCACAGTAACTAGATGAAACCCACTAGCATGTGTAGGAGTTGATTGAGCCATATGTATGTGTTGTTCCTACCTTGCTATGCCTGCTATGCTTAGAGTCGGGTCAGGTCTGGTTCATCTGGGTGATGGGCTAGAGTGAAATGATTATGTCGGTAATGAGAGTGGTGTGGTGAACACGATTTGGTAAAGGTATCGATGAGAGGCCATGTAGGAGTACATGGTGGGTTGTTTCATTGAAGCCGACCTTAAGCACTGAGATCTGTATGTGTGATTTAAGAATCAGCTACTACCATGCATTGGGCCCGAAACCAATGGACCCTCTCGGCTTCTTATTCACCCTAGTTCTCCGTCCAGGAGTTGCAAGTAGTTTCTGGTGTTTGTAGCCTACTGGAGGCCGTGGACAGCGCTGACCGTAGGGGTGGGCTATGATGCGGTAGGTACGTGGCCGGGTGTACCGAATACCCGTTAGGTATCTCGGGAACCCTGTTCACATCGTTCGGGGCCGTATGGGAAACCTCGGCCGGACTCCCTGCGGATGGAACCTGAATAGGCGATAAACCTGGACTGGAGGCTTAGGTGATTAGGTAGGTCGTGGCCGACACCCACGTTGGGCTTCCGCTTGAAGGTTGCCGAGTACATGTCGTGTAAACGACGGTAAGTGGTGAGAGCGTGCATGAAGAAGTACACCCCTGCAGGGTTAACATGATCTATTCGAATAGCCGCGTCCGCGGTAAAGGACTACTTGGTTGCCTATACAGTTCATAGACAAGTAAATGGAAACTACTAAAAGCCTCAAGATAAGTGTGAGTGCCGAGGATGGCTCTTCCGTAGGAAGACGGAGGCGGATCCTCGGTAGTGTATTGAAGTGGTGAGTGGTGGACTCGTGTGCGCAAAACCATTTCAAGTTGGAGTATCGTAGGATAGTCTAGCCAAGAGTCAAAGCTGGCTTGCTGCAATAACTCCACCAACCCTTCTTGATAATATGCATGTATGTAGGATCTGATGTAAGTCTTGCTGAGTACCTTTGTACTCATGTTGCTATAATTTACATTTTTCCAGAAGACGCTGCAACCCCTTCTGATGGGTTCTATGTAGACGTTGACATCAACGAGTAGGCTAAAGGCCCAGGTGGTGATCCTGAGCTTGTGAAGGACCATGTAGTATAGCTAGGCTTTCCAAGCCTCTTTTATTTTACTAGTTGTCTGTACTCAGACAAGTTACTTCCGCTGCTGGTTTGTATGACTGTATGACTTGAATGTTGGGTCATGAGACCCGTACCTTTGTGTATGTTATGTATGGCTCCCTGAGCCTTAAATAAAGTACTTGTGTCATAGAGTCATGTTGTGATGCTTCGTTGTATTTGCACATATCGAGCATATTGTGTGTATGATTGAAATGCTTGGTATGTGTGGGATCTGACTACCTAGTTGTTTATCTTTAGTAGCCTCTCTTACCGGGAAATGTCTCCTAGTGTTACCGCTGAGCCATGGTAGCTTGCTACTGCTCTGGAACACTTAGGCTGGCCGGCATGTGTCCTTCTTCGTTCCTGTGTCTGTCCCTTCGGGGAAATGTCACGCATTGAGTACCGGAGTCCTGTTAGCCCGCTACAGCCCGGTTTACCGGAGTCCTGCTAGCCCAGTGCTACAGCCCGGACCCACTTGCTGATGACCGACACGTTCGAAGCTGGGTCATGGATGCCTGTCCCTGTAAGTCTGTGTCACTTTGGGTTTACGACTAGTCATGTCAGCCCGGGCTCCTTATCATATGGATGCTAGCGACACTATCATATACGTGAGCCAAAAGGCGCAAACGGTCCCGGGCAAAGGTAAGGCGACACCCGTGGGGATACCGTGCGTGAGGCCGCAAAGTGATATGAGGTGTTACCGGCTAGATCGATGTGACATCGAGTCGGGGTCCTGACAGCGTTGGCATCAAAGCCGGACTGCCTGTAGGTTCTCCAAGCCAAACTGGTCGATGTTGAGTCTAGAAATTCTTTAGTTATATGTAGGGGAATTGTTTGTGGGTTGGAACGTAAGGCTCTTTTTACTCCTTTATCTAATGACATTCTGATCTGAGTCAGTCTATTCTTCCACCGGGGGTTAAGGAATTAGGATATGTTCTCTCTATCAGGATCACGTGTTACTAATCAGTAGTACCTTATAGGTTTGATGGATACAAGCCCAGTTCAATTCTATTATCACATTATGTTGCTAGGATGGACTCAGAACTTGATATGATGATGTTGAGTGTGTATGTAATCCTTTGTCAAATGTCTCAAAATCCTTCTTGAGCATTTACAGCTGTTATGCTGCCGAAATTTTGCTAGAAATTCTAATGCCTTTGCATTATGATTATGCTTTCAGATGGCCACTCGCGACCTCAATCAAGTGGTTCGCCTGACTCGATGCCTAGATGTACCCGGCCATACTGCCATGTTGGTCAGGGTAATGACTGAGGCCGGATACCGCTGGTATCCTGAGTACACGGTCGAAGAGCAATTTCGGGACTTCAATCAAAGCCAGTATCTCGGCACTGTCAGGATATTTCCATCTTATCCTGGATCCACTGAGCCCCTTCACTGCTCCTATGGACTCGGGGTTACTATTGAGATGGCTGTGCAGGACGCCGCCTACTCTATGATGACCATCATGCGAGTCAGGTCTGGTCTATTTCGGGACTCTGATTTCCGGTATATGCCAGGATCACTTCCGGGAGCACAAGGGTATCTCCAGGCTATCTATGCTGACCCCACCCAGAAGGATTAACGGACTCGCACCACTGCTGAGATGCTCGAGGATAAGGACCGTGAAAATCGGGCCTTGAGGTTAGAGCTCTTCAATACCCGTGCTGACCATTGGGCCACATTGACTCAGTTCGCACCGGCGGTGCAAGCTGGATATTCGGATATGCGCGATCTCTATCCTGTGAGATCTGCTCTGCCAGACATGATGGGTTGGCGTGATGTAGGAGGCATCACCCCACCTCGCGGTCCCCGCAGGCCACCGTCTGTTGGTCCAAGACCTCATCCTAGCCCCTATGGTCCACAAGCTCCGCGAGATCGTCTGTTTCCGGATGATCATGTTGAGCTTCCAGGCTATGGAGGTGACTTCTACGAGGACTACTACGGATTGGTCTGAGTTAGTGGTAGTATCACTAGTTCGCACTAGCTGTGTCGTCTATCGTCCCGCGTGACTCGTGGGATATGACCTAGTTTGTACTCCTTCCGGAGGTGTAGAAAAATAATGTATAGGAGCTTGGGATGCCTCCGATGACATGTAATCCTCTTTTCACCGTAATAGTACTTTGTTTGGTCTTGTACTAAACCCTGTATGGTGTGTATGACAATGGAATAAAGAAGTAGTTTCTGTATTTACCATGTCATACGGATGATCATCTTGCATTTCGAGTTATTCCTTACATTTTATATCCTATGTCGGAATTTTATCATCCTGACTAAATCATTGTCTTGTTTACCTAGGATGGTCAACACGCGCACTAACCCTGCTCCTCAAGAGCAGGCCGAAGGCAGTGAAGTCAGGGATGCAAATCTGCCTCATCCTCCTTCCCTAGCCGAGGTTATGATGGAAGCTGAGAGAAACAAGCGGGAGACCAACCGTTTGTTGGAGCGTATTGAACAGAACACGGCACACCATCAGAGGACTAACGTGGTGTCACTCAGTGATTTTATCAAATTACATCCACCCACGTTCCACCACTCCGTCGAGCCTCTCGACGCTGATGACTGGCTTCGCAGTATCTCTCACAAACTGCGTTCCGCGCTGGTAGCGGAGGCTGACAAGGTCACCTTTGCTGCATATCATCTTGAAGGCCCCGCCAGTCTATGGTGGGAGAATTATGGAGCTATGCGCCCAGCGGGCCATGTCACTACTTGGGCTGAATTCAGTGAGGCTTTCCGTGAACATCACATTCCAGAGGGTCTCATGGACCGTAAACGTGAGGAATTTTGCAGTTTCACTCAGGGCCGACTTTCTGTGGATGCTTACAGCAGGGAGTTTGGTAACCTCGCACGATATGCAACTGAGGAAGTTTCTACTGATGCCAAGAAGCAAGCAAGGTTCCGTAAGGGGCTTAGTCCTGAGCTTCGCCGTGACCTCCGTCTGCATGAGTGCACATCTTTTCAGAAACTTGTTAACAAAGCCATCAGTGCTGAAACTGGTCAGACTGACTATGACGCAACACGCAAGCATGGCCGTGACATGGGTTCCTCATCCGGTGCTGGTCCTCAGAAGCGCCGCGTGTGGGTGCCCAACACCGCCCTGCCACCCAGGTTCACACCGAGGCCATCTTTCCAGGCGCCTCGCCCTGTTCAACAGTCTGCACCGGCCAAGCCCTATGGGGGTCCAACCAACAATGCTCCTCCACGTACCAGTTCCGTGACTTGTTTCAAGTGTGGGGAATCTGGCCACTATATGCGTGAGTGTCCCCAGACCAACCCCAACCAGTCTACTAAAGCCGTTGGCCGTGGCAAGCCGACAGGGAAAGTGTTCCACGCCAAGCCGGCCACCGCCTCACGTGGCCATGTCAATTGTATCTCTGCCGAAGAAGCTCAAGAGGATCCCAACGTCGTTCTCGGTACGCTTCTTGTTAATTGCCACCCGGCATCTGTTCTTTTCGATACAGGAGCCTCCCATTCATTTATATCTGAAAACTATGCTTGTTTGCATAACACCGCATTCTGTGACATGCCATCCACTATGGAAATTTCTACTCCTGGTTCTAGATGGCAGACCTCTAGGGTAAGTTATGGAAATGAAATCCAAGTCGACAGCCTTGTTTTCCTTGCATCGTTGATAGCCCTTAAATCTTCAGATATTAATATCATTTTGGGTATGGACTGGATGTCAGCTCATCATGCCAAAATTGATTGCTTCTCTAGGACTGTTCAACTCACTCACCCTTCGGGCAAGATAGTCAATGTCTTGACCCGAATAGCCAAGCGACAATTATATTCTCTTAACGCCAGCCCTTTGCCAAACCTTGAGGACGTTCCGGTAGTCCGTGACTTCCCGGATGTCTTCCCAGAGGAATTGCCAGGTGTTCCACCTGACAGGGATGTTGAGTTCGTAATAGACCTCATTCCAGGAACCGTTCCGATTGCTCGAAGACCTTATAAGATGGCACCCCTAGAACTAGCCGAGCTTAAGAAACAACTCGATGAGTCCTTAAAAAGGGTTTCATCCGACCTAGCTCATCTCCGTGGGCTTGCCCCATCCTATTCGTCAAGAAGAAGGATGGTACGGACCGGATGGTTGTAGATTACCGACCTGTCAATTTGGTCACAATCAAGAACAAATATCCGCTTCCCAGGATCAACGACCTGTATGATCAGCTCGCTGGATCCTCAGTCTTCTCCAAGATGGATTTGAGGTTGGGCTACCATCAAATCAAAATCAGAAACGGGGACATTCCTAAAACGGCCTTTGTTACTCGTTATGGCCAATACGAGTACACCGTCATGTCCTTCGGTTTAACCAACGCTCCAGCCACCTTTTCTCGGTTAATGAACTCAATCTTCATGGAGTATTTGGATAAATTCGTTGTAGTTTATCTCGATGATATACTCATCTACTGTAAGAACGAGGAAGAACATGCCGAACATCTAAGGCTAGTGTTGAAGAAACTTCGAGAGCATCGCCTTTATGCCAAGTTTTCCAAATGTGAATTTTGGTTGTAAGAAGTGACCTATCTAGGTCATGTAATATCTGGTAAAGGTATTGATGTTAACCCTGAGCGAGTTCAAGCCGTCCTTAATTGGACTCCACCTGAATCGGTCAAGCAAGTTCGGAGTTTTCTGGGCTTAGCGAGCTATTGTCGTCGCTTTGTCGAGAACTTCTCCAAAGTTGCTAAACCTCTAACCGAACTCCTCAAGAAAGATAAGAAGTTCGAATGGACTCCACAATGTGAGCACAGCTTTCAGGAACTGAAAAGATGCCTGACCTCTGCTCCCGTACTGGTACCGCCAGACTTCTCCAAGGACTTTGTTATCTACTGCGACGCCTCGCGACAAGGACTAGGTTGCATTCTCATGCAAGATCGACACGTAATTGCCTACGCTTCACGGCAATTGCACCCACATGAGGAGAATTATCCTACTCATGATCTAGAGCTTGCAGCCGTAGTCTATGCACTCAAGACCTGGCGACATTACCTCCTCGGTAACCGTTGCGAAATATTCACTGATCACCAAAGTCTGATGTACATTTTCACCCAACCGGATTTGAATCTCAGGCAAAGACGTTGGGTTGAGTTGATCACAGACTTCGACTTAGGAATCTCAGGCAAAGACGTCATGGCTGATGCGCTAAGTCGTAAATCTTATTGTAACAACCTGATGTTACAACAAAGTCAACCGCTTCTCCATGAGGAATTTCGGAAGCTTAACCTTCGCATTGTTCCTCAAGGTTTTCTTTCCACCTTGGTGGAAAAACCTACCCTTACGGATCAGATCATCAAAGCACAGAAGGTAGATCCGGGAATCTCCCGCATCAAGAGAAACATCCAGAAAGGAATTGCGAATTGCTTCTCCATTAATGATCAAGGGGTCGTATACTTCGGGAATCGACTAGTGGTTCCCAAAGTGCGAAACCTGAGGCGATTGATCCTTAAGGAAGCTCATGAATCTCCTCTCTCCATTCATCCCGGTAGTACTAAGATGTATCAGGACCTACGCCAGAGGTTCTGGTGGACTAGGATGAAGAGAGAAATTGCTCAGTATATTGCTAATTGCGACGTCTGTCGCCGTGTAAAAGCAGAGCATCAACGGCCTGCTGGCACCCTTCAACCCTTAGCTATTCCTGAATGGAAATGGGATAAAATTGGTATGGATTTCATTACCGGTTTTCCCAGGACCAAGAGAGGGAATAATGCTATCTTCGTCATTGTCGATCGTCTTTCCAAAGTAGCCCATTTCCTACCTGTTCGTGAGAGTATAACCGCTAGTCAGCTGGCAGACTTATACATCTCCCGTATAGTGTCTCTCCATGGTGTTCCTTTGGAAATTAACTCGGATCGAGGAAGTTTTTTCACCTCTCGATTTTGGGAAAGTTTCCAAAATGCTATGGGGACCCGTCTCTCCTTTAGCACCGCTTTCCACCCTCAGTCGAGTGGTCAAGTGGAATGCGTCAACCAGATTCTAGAAGACATGCTTCGAGCCTCTGTTATCTCATTCGGAATGGACTGGGAGAAGTGCCTTCCATTTGCCGAATTCGCTTACAACAACAGCTATCAATCTAGCTTGGGTAAAGCCCCTTTTGAAGTTCTCTATGGACGACGGTGTTGAACACCCCTTAACTGGTCAGAGACCGGGGAAAGACAATTCTTTGGCCCGGATATGATTCAGGAAGCAGAAGAACAAGTTCGTATCGTTCGTGAAAAGTTGAAAACAGCCCAATCTCGTCAAAAGAGTCAATATGACCGAAAACATAAGGCTATGACTTTCGAGGTTGACGAGAAGGCTTATCTTCGGGTCACCCCTCTGAAGGGAACCCATCGTTTCGGTATCAAAGGCAAATTGGCTCCTCGTTACATTGGACCTTTTCGCATTCTCGCCAAATGAGGAGAAGTTGCCTACCAGTTGGAACTACCTCCGCACCTCTCCAGAGTCCACGATGTCTTCCACATTTCTCAACTTAGGCGTTGCTTCTCGGATCCTATCCGTGGAGTGGACCACGAAACACTTGATCTCCAAGATAATCTTACATATCGAGAGTACCCCATTCGTATCCTCGATCAGGCCGAATGTACCACCCGACGTCATAATATCAAGTTTCTCAAAGTCCAATGGTCGCACCATTCTGAGGATGAAGCAACTTGGGAAAGGGAGGATCGTCTTCGACTCGAGTATCCCGCCTTCTTCCCGGAGGAACCCAAATCTCGGGACGAGATTCTTTTGAGTGGGGGTGAGTTGTCACACCCTAGCTAGTCATGCATCAGAGTGTGTGCATCATGTTTAAAATTCCATTTAATTTTGAAATGGGGAATTGTGAAACCCTCAGAATCATTTTTGAAAATGACCCAAATAAAAATTTCTCCAAAAGGGTCCAAGAAAATGCTCATGTTGCTCTCTGAAAATATTGGACAGAGATAAAAATCAAACCAATATTTTTAAGAGCTCATAGGTATTTATTTTGGGCATTTGGATTTAATGCATAAATATTTGCATTGGAAATATATTAGTTATATATATTAATATATGTCCAAAAATTATGCCACCTGTTGGGGAGCTCTGGAATAATATATCTAGCTCCTGCAAAATTGGCATAAGGTAAATAAATGATTTAATATTTTATTTAAATCAAAACAAATGTCAGAAATTAGAAAACAGAAATAAATAAAAGGAGAAGCTTACCTGGGGCTCCTCCCTGTGCAGCCCAGCAGCAGCTGGCCGGCCCAGCCAGCAGGCGGCCCAGCCCTCCTCCCTCCTCTGTCGTCTTCGTCCTCGACAGAGGGAGGGGAGTGTGCCCGGCGTGCGCGTGCGCCACCGCGCCACGCCACCAGCTCGCCTGCCTGCCTGCCCCTCCCCTCCTCGTCTGGATGGCCTGGAACGACATCACGCCCCCCCCCCCGTACTCTCTCACTCTCCCCCGGTTCTTCCTCTCCTCTCCCTCGCTCTCTCTCTCCCGTGTCCGAACGCACCCGTCGCCGCCGTTCGCCATAGACGCCGCCACCGGCCTCCCCTCGCCTCCCCGACACGCTCCCCAGCTCCGCCGCGACCCCCTCTACCTCCTCGTCAAGCCACAAGACGCCGGACGCCCTATGGAGCCGCCGTCGCCATCGTCTTCCTCCACGGGCTCCGACCACCATCGCCGTCGATTCGCCGTCTCCAGCGCGTCCCCGAGCCCGCTTCGACGCCCACTGCAACCGCGGTGAGCTCCGCCACCGTTTCCCCCTCTTTTCCCCCTCGTTCCCGCGCCGTAACCCCATTTCCCACCACGGCCAAACCTCCGCCGTCGCCGAGCTCGCCGTCGACGCAGCTCCGGTGACCATTTGGTCACCCCGGCGAGTCCAACAAGTTCGTAAGGCCCCGTAGAGCATCCCTAGCGCCTTGCTTCGCTCGCCTTCGAGCTCCAACCCCGTTTCCGTGCACGACCGAACCCCGGCGGCCGCAGCCGAGCTCGCCGCCGTTGACTCCGGCCACCCCAGGCCCAGCCACGGCCACCGCCCGACGCGCCATCGAGCTGGCTTTCCAACGCACCTAGCCGCACGCCGTTTGGAGCACCACAGAGGAAACCCGAGGCACTTGTACGCCGCGGACCTCGCCGGCGACTAACCGCCGGCGGGTTTGACCTGTTTGACCTGGGGTTTGACCCCCCCAGAGTCACTGACGCATGGGCCCCGTCGGCCAGGTGGTTAGATTAGCGCTAATCACTGTTAGTTAACCCCCCTGACACTGACAGTGGGCCCCAGCACCACTAACTCCTAATTAGGATTAAATTAACCCTGTTAAACCCCCCCTGTCACTGACGTGTGGACCCCACACGTCAGGTTTGACCCCAGCCAGCCGCAGTTGACCGCTGACGTCATGCTTACTCAATGCTGACGCAATATATATATTTCTGGGTTTAAATTAAATCAGGAAATTCCAGAATATTATTTAAACTTCAAAAATTCATAACTTTTATTCTGTAACTCCAAATCAGACAAATTATATATGAAAAATGATCAGAAAAATCCAATCTATCCATCTGTACTATTTTCATGCATGACTAAACAAGTTAACTTGATGTTTAATGCAGAACAAGGAAAAGCACTTTAAAAGGCCATGTTTGAGTTTGAAATTTGAATCTTTGATTCAAATTGGTTCAAACCCTTCTGGTCTTAGTTGCATTAGCCCAACACACTCATATTGCCATGTTTCATGCATGCATCATATTGTTGCACATTGTTTGGTGACGGTTGTGTATCGGTGTCCTTGCGACAGGTTCTGCCTCCGAGGAGTACCGTGATTACCCTAACGAAGAACCGTATCAGTGCATCGAACCATCAGGCAAGCAACCAACGATTTGATCATATTGATACAATCCCATGTTCTCGCTCCTGCTCTCTTTACTGCATTAAGACAACGCGATTCAAACTGCTGTGTGCTACGGTAGTTGAACCCATTTCCTCTGCATGACCTGTCATTGCCACAGTAACTAGATGAAACCCACTAGCATGTGTAGGAGTTGATTGAGCCATATGTATGTGTTGTTCCTACCTTGCTATGCCTGCTATGCTTAGAGTCGGGTCAGGTCTGGTTCATCTGGGTGATGGGCTAGAGTGAAATGATTATGTCGGTAATGAGAGTGGTGTGGTGAACACGATTTGGTAAAGGTATCGATGAGAGGCCATGTAGGAGTACATGGTGGGTTGTTTCATTGAAGCCGACCTTAAGCACTGAGATCTGTATGTGTGATTTAAGAATCAGCTACTACCATGCATTGGGCCCGAAACCAATGGACCCTCTCGGCTTCTTATTCACCCTAGTTCTCCGTCCAGGAGTTGCAAGTAGTTTCTGGTGTTTGTAGCCTACTGGAGGCCGTGGACAGCGCTGACCGTAGGGGTGGGCTGTGATGCGGTAGGTACGTGGCCGGGTGTACCAAATACCCGTTAGGTATCTCGGGAACCCTATTCACATCGTTCGGGGCCGTATGGGAAACCTCGGCCGGACTCCCTGCGGATGGAACCTGAATAGGCGATAAACCTGGACTGGAGGCTTAGGTGATTAGGTAGGTCGTGGCCGACACCCACGTTGGGCTTCCGCTTGAAGGTTGCCGAGTACATGTCGTGTAAACGACGGTAAGTGGTGAGAGCGTGTATGAAGAAGTACACCCCTGCAGGGTTAACATGATCTATTCGAATAGCCGCGTCCGCGGTAAAGGACTACTTGGTTGCCTATACAGTTCATAGACAAGTAAATGGAAACTACTAAAAGCCTCAAGATAAGTGTGAGTGCCGAGGATGGCTCTTCCGTAGGAAGACGGAGGCGGATCCTCGGTAGTGTATTGAAGTGGTGAGTGGTGGACTCGTGTGCGCAAAACCATTTCAAGTTGGAGTATCGTAGGATAGTCTAGCCAAGAGTCAAAGCTGGCTTGCTGCAATAACTCCACCAACCCTTCTTGATAATATGCATGTATGTAGGATCTGATGTAAGTCTTGCTGAGTACCTTTGTACTCATGTTGCTATAATTTACATTTTTCCAAAAGACGCTGCAACCCCTTCTGATGGGTTCTATGTAGACGTTGACATCAACGAGTAGGCTAAAGGCCCAGGTGGTGATCCTGAGCTTGTGAAGGACCATGTAGTATAGCTAGGCTTTCCAAGCCTCTTTTATTTTACTAGTTGTCTGTACTCAGACAAGTTACTTCCGCTGCTGGTTTGTATGACTGTATGACTTGAATGTTGGGTCGTGAGACCCGTACCTTTGTGTATGTTATGTATGGCTCCCTGAGCCTTAAATAAAGTACTTGTGTCATAGAGTCATGTTGTGATGCTTCGTTGTATTTGCACATATCGAGCATATTGTGTGTATCATTGAAATGCTTGGTATGTGTGGGATCTGACTACCTAGTTGTTTATCTTTAGTAGCCTCTCTTACCGGGAAATGTCTCCTAGTGTTACCGCTGAGCCATGGTAGCTTGCTACTGCTCTGGAACACTTAGGCTGGCCGGCATGTGTCCTTCTTCGTTCCTGTGTATGTCCCTTCGGGGAAATGTCACGCATTGAGTACCGGAGTCCTGTTAGCCCGCTACAGCCCGGTTTACCGGAGTCCTGCTAGCCCAGTGCTACAGCCCGGACCCACTTGCTGATGACCGACATGTTCGAAGCTGGGTCATGGATGCCTGTCCCTGTAAGTCTGTGCCACTTTGGGTTTACGACTAGTCATGTCAGCCCGGGCTCCTTATCATATGGATGCTAGCGACACTATCATATACGTGAGCCAAAAGGCACAAACGGTCCCGGGCAAAGGTAAGGCGACACCCGTGGGGATACCGTGCGTGAGGCCGCAAAGTGATATGAGGTGTTACCGGCTAGATCGATGTGACATCGAGTCGGGGTCCTGACATAAATATCCTATATTTTTCCCAAAGGTTCCCAACATATTCACCTTAATTTTTTTGTTTTTCTGCCATAGTTTTATAATTTTTACCATCTCATTTAGCTCGAAACTAGCTCGAGATCGACTCGGGATCGTTACAAGCTGAGCACGAGTCATGTTCTACAGCTCGGTCATGATCTTCACTCAGTTTGAGCTCGCTCGAATTTTCATTTGAGCTGAGCTGAGCCAACTCCAACTCGCTCGAGCTCGACTCGTTTGCAGCCCTAGCAGCCAGTACGCGGAGCAGCATGAAATGAGTCGCAGCCGAGGGCACGCAAGCAGCCACTTAAATCGCTGGAATTAACTAGGCTTAAACTTCTGCATGCAATTAATTATTGCCATGCCTTGGTCTTGCTGCTTTGCTCACGGGACTAATAAACCCGGACGGAGGGAGTACCTTGGTTGGTGAGATTTTTGAATTAAGCCCTGCAAACCAAAAAGGAGGTAATAGTACGTGCGTGATCCGCTCTTTATTCGTGTAGGATCGAGTAGGTGGTTTCTTGAATTGAGCCCTGCAAACCGGAAAGGAGGTAGTACGTGCGTGATCCGCTATTTATCCGTGTAGGATCGAGTAGGTCAGATACTTTACGTGTAGGATCGAGTAGGTCGGATGGTGTACGTGTACGATCGCATTAGTTGATGAACGTTAGCTGGGAGATAAGGCATTTGCGAACGTTTTTGCTGGCAGTTTCTTCAGATTCGCATGGCATTTTCTTCAGAGCAGCTTGTCAGTTTCTTCAGAGATAGGCATTTTTATTCAAAAAACTGCCACTTCAGATCTTGCGTCGCAACTAAAACTGCCAGGAGCGCATTAGTAGGCTAGCTAGTGATCGATCAGTAACTTGTAAACACTGACCGAACAGAAATAAGGAACTGTTAATGCATCTCAATGATTCACAGATCATATACAAATATGTAGCTCCAAAAGCAAAGATCAGCCACTTCGGATCTTGCGTCGCAACTAAAACCAACTTGTAAGATTCCCATACATAATATCCAGATGTTAATGCATCTCAATGATTCACAGATCATATACAAATATGTAGTTCCAAAAGCAAAGATCTAGAAAAAACATTTGTTCTTCCTACTAACATGGATGCTTCTCTTGGCCAACATTCAGTATAGACTGAAAGACAAATTTGTTTGTGAAGTCTACAATTCCTCTTGCAAACGTAAGGGGTTTCACCAACAGCTGGAACCATGAGAATGAACCACACATGATGGAGGAACATCCACTGCATTGGTCTTCTCTCGATCACACGGCGAGACTATTTTTGGAATACAAACTTTAACTTAGGCAAAATGATGCCCATTGTATAATCAGACCAAAGCAATGAAGCACCTAGTGTTGGCCAATAAATAGTACAGTACTACTTTTCTGCAGTCCATGAAGTGACTACCCAATCTTTTTGTGTCTATTTTCAAATGGCACTGCATGCAGTGACTATACTATTCTCTTGTGCAGTTCAACCAAAATTGCAGTCACTTTGTTTGTTTGCCAAATAGCAACGGGCAGACATCTCTATCTGCACAAATATCTGTTGGGGAACATAGTAATTTCAAAAAAATTCCTACATGCACGCAAGATCATGGTGATGGCATAGCAACAAGAGGAGAGAGTGTTGTCCACGTACCCTCGTAGACCGTAAGCGGAAGCATTATGACAACGCGGTTGATGTAGTCGTACATCTTCACGATCCGACCGATCCAAGTACCGAACGTACGGCACCTCCGAGTTCAGCACACGTTCAGCTCGATGACGATCCCCGGGCTCCGATCCAGCAAAGCTTCGGGGATGAGTTCCATCAGCACGACGGCGTGGTGACGATGATGATGCTCTACCGGCGCAGGGCTTCGCCTAAACTCTGCGACGATATGACCAAGGTGGAATATGGTGGAGGGGGGCACCGCACACGGCTAAGGAACGATCCATAGATCAACTTGTGTGTCATGGGGTGCCCCCCTGCCCCCGTATATAAAGGAGCAAGGGGGGAGGAGGCCGGCCCTAGGAGGGGGCGCGCCAAGTGTGGAGTCCTACTAGGACTCCCTAGTCCTAGTAGGATTCCACCTCCCTTGTTGGAGTAGGAGAAGGGGAAAGAGGGGGAGAGGAAGAAGGAAAGGGGGGCTGCGCCCCTTGTCCAATTCGGACCAGAGGGGGGCGCAGGCCTCCTTCCTTTTGGCCTCTCTCCTCTATTCCCGTATGGCCCAATAAGGCCCATATACTCCCCGGCGAATTCCCGTAACTCTCCGGTACTCCGAAAAATACCCGAATCACTCGGAACCTTTCCGAACTCCAAATATAGTCATCCAATATATCGATCTTTACGTCTCGACCATTTCGAGACTCCTCGTCATGTCTCCGATCTCATTCGGGACTCCGAACTCCTTCGGTACATCAAAACTCATAAACTCATAATATAACTGTCATCGAAACCTTAAGTGTGCGGACCCTACGGGTTTGAGAACTATGTAGACATGACCTAGAACTATTCTTGGTCAATAACCAATAGCGGAACCTGGATGCCCATATTGGCTCCTACATATTCTACGAAGATCTTTATCGGTCAAACCGCATAACAACAAACTTTGTTCCCTTTGTCATCGGTATGTTACTTGCTCGAGATTCGATCGTCGGTATCCAATACCTAGTTCAATCTCGTTACCGGCAAGTCTCTTTAATCGTTATGTAATGCATCATCCTGTAACTAACTCATTAGCTACATTGCTTGCAAGGATTATAGTGATGTGCATTACCGAGAGGGCCCAGAGATACCTCTCCGACAATCGGAGTGACAAAACCTAATCTCGAAATACGCCAACCCAACATGTACCTTTGGAGACACCTGTAGTACTCCTTTATAATCACCCAGTTACGTTGTGACGTTTGGTAGCACCCAAAGTGTTCCTCCGGTAAACGGGAGTTGCATAATCTCATAGTTACAGGAACATGTATAAGTCATGAAGAAAGCAACAGCAACATACTAAACGATCAAGTGCTAAGCTAACAGAATGGGTCAAGTCAATCGCATCATTCTCCTAATGATGTTATCCCGTTAATCAAATGACAACTCTTTTGTCCATGGTTAGGAAACATAATCATCTTTGATAAACGAGCTAGTCAAGTAGAGGCATACTAGTGACACTATGTTTGTCTATGTATTCACACATGTATTATGTTTCCGGTTAATACAATTCTAGCATGAATAATAAACATTTATCATGATATAAGGAAATAAATAATAACTTTATTATTGCCTCTAGGGCATATTTCCTTCAATCTCCCACTTGCACTAGATTCAATAATCTAGTTCACATCATCATGTCATTTAACACCAATATTCACATCTATATGTGATTAATACCCATAGTTCACATCGTCATGTGATCAACACCCAAAGGGTTTACTAGAGTCAATAATCTAGTTCACATCGCTATGTGATTAACACCCAAAGAGTACTAAGGTATGATCATGTTTTGCTCGTGAGAGAATTTTAGTCAACGGGTCTGTCATATTACAGAGTCGTATGTATTTTGCAAATATTCTATGTCTACAATGCTTTGCACGGAGCTACTCTAGCTAATTGCTCCCACTTTAAATATGTATCTAGATTGAGACTTAGAGTCATCTGGATCGGTGTAAAAGCTTGCATCGATGTAACTATTTACGACGAACTCTTTTATCACCTCCATAATCGAGAAACATATCCTTATTCTACTAAGGATAATTTTGACCAATGTCCAGTGATCTACTCCTAGATCACTATTGTACTCCCTTGCCAAACCAGGGCAGAGTATACAATAGGTCTGGTCCATAGCATGGCATACTTTTATAGAACCTATGACTGATGCATAGGGAATGACTTTCATTCTCTTTCTATTTTCTGCCGTGGTCGGGTCTTGAGTCTTACTCAATTTCACACCTTTGCAACACAGGCAAGAACTCTTTCTTTGACTGTTCCATTTTGAACTATTTCAAAATCTTGACAAGGTATGTACTTATTGAAAAACTTATCAAGCGTCTTGATCTATCTCAATAGATCTTGATGCTCAATATGTAAGCAGCTTCACCGAGGTCTTTCATTGAAAAACCTTTTATTCAAGTATCCTTTTATGCCATCCAGAAATTCTATATCATTTCCAATCAACAATATGTCTTGCACATATAATATCAGAAATGCTACAGAGCTCCCACTCACTTTCTTGTAAATACAGGCCTTTCCAAAAGTCTGTATAAAACCATATGCTTTGATCAACTCATCAAAGCGTATATTCCAACTCCGAGATCCTTGCACCAGTCCATTGATGGATCGTTGGAGCTTGCACATTTTGTTAGTACCTTTAGGATTAACAAAACCTTCTAGTTGCATCATATACAACTCTTCTTTAATAAATCCATTAAAGAATGTAGTTTTGACATCCATTTGCCAGATTTCATAACATGTGACAATTTCTAACATGATTCGGACAGACTTAAGCATCGCTACAGTTGAGAAAATCTCATTGTAGTCAACACCTTGAACTTTGTCAAAAACCTTTTTCGACAAGTCTAGCTTTGTAGATAGTAACACTACTATCAGCGTCTGTCTTCCTCTTAAAAATCCATTTAATCTCAATGGCTTGCCGATCATCGGGCAAGTCAACCAAAGTCCATACTTTGTTCTCATACATGGATCCCATCTCAGATTTCATGGCCTCAAGCCATTTTGCGGAATCTGGGCTCACCATCACTTCTTCATAGTTCGTAGGTTCATCATGATCTAGTAGCATGACTTCCAGAACAGGATTGCCGTACCACTCTAGTGCGGATCTTACTCTGGTTTACCTACGAGATTCAGTAGTAACTTGATCTGAAGTTACATGATCATCATCATCAGCTTCCTCACTAATTGGTGTAGTAGTCACAGGAACAGATTTCTGTGATGAACTACTTTCCAATAAGGGAGAAGGTACAATTACCTTATCAAGTTCTACTTTCCTCCCACTCACTTCTTTCGAGAGAAACTCCTTCTCTAAAAAGGATCCATTCTTAGCAACGAATGTCTTGCCTTCGGATCTGTGACAGAAGGTGTACCCAACTTTCTCTTTTGGGTATCCTATGAAGACACATTTCTCCGATTTGGGTTTGAGCTTATCAGGATGAAACTTTTTCACATAAGCATCGCAACCCCAAACTTTAAGAAACGACAACTTTGGTTTCTTGCCAAACCACAGTTCATATTGTGTCGTCTCAACGGACTTAGGTGGTGCCCCTTTTTAATGTGAATGCAGCTGTCTTTAATGCATAACCCCAAAACGATAGTGGTAAACCGATAAGAGACATCATAGATTGCACCATATCTAATAAAGTGCGGTTACGATGTTCGGACACACCATTACATTGTGGTGCTCCAGATGGCATGAGTTGCGAAACTATTTCACATTGTTTCAAATGAAGACCAAACTCATAACTCAAATATTTGTCTCCATGATCAGATCGTAGAAACTTTATTTTTCTTGTTACGATGATTTTTCCACTTCACTCTGAAATTCTTTGAACTTTTCAACTATTTCAGACTTATGTTTCATTAAGTAGATATACCCATATCTGCTCAAATCATCTGTGAAGGTTAGAAAATAACGATACTTGCCACGAGCTTTAACACTCATCGGATCGCATACGTCGGTATGTATTATTTCCAATAAGTCAGTAGCTCGTTCCATAGTTCCGGAGAACAGAGTTTTAGTCATCTTGCCCAAAAGGCACGGTTCGCAAGCATCAAATGACTCATAACCAAGTGATTCCAACAATCCATCTTTTATGGAGTTTCTTCATGCGCTTTACACCGATATGACCCAAACGGCAGTGCCACAAATAAGTTGCACTATCATTATTAACTTTGCATCTTTTGGCATCAATATTATGAATATGTGTATCACTACGATCGATATCCAACAAACTATTTTCATTGGGTGTATGACCATCGAAGGTTTTATTCATGTAAACAGAACAACAATTATTCTTTGTCTTTAAATGAATAACCGTATCGCAATGAACATGATCAAATCATATTCATGCTCAACGCAAACACCAAATAACACCTATTTAGTTTCAACACTAATCCCGAAAGTATAGGGAGTGTGCGATGATGATCATATCAATCTTGGAACTACTTCCAACACACATCGTCACCTCGCCTTTTTACTATTTTCTGTTTATTCTGCAACTCCTGTTTCGAGTTACTACTCTTAGCAACTGAACCAGTATCAAAATGCCGAGGGGTTGCTATAAACACTAGTAAAGTACACATCAATAACATGTACATCCAATATACCTTTGTTCACTTTTGCCATCCTTCTTATCCTCCAAATACTTGGGGTAGTTCCACTTCCAGTGACTAGTCCCTTTGCAGTAGAAGCACTTAGTCTCAGACTTAGGACCAGACTTGGGCTTCTTCACTTGAGCAGCAACTTGCTTGCCATTCTTCTTGAAGTTCCACTTCTTCCCTTTGCCCTTTTCTTGAAACTAGTGGTCTTGTCAACCATCAACACTTGATGCTTTTCTTGATTTCTACCTTCATCAATTTCAGCATCATGAAGAGCTTGGGAATCGTTTTCGTCATCCCTTGCATACCATAGTTCATCACGAAGTTCTACTAACTTGGTGATGGTGACTAGAGAATTCTGTCAATCACTATCTTATCTGGAAGATTAACTCCCACTTGATTCAAGCGATTGTAGTACCCAGACAATCTGAGCACATGCTCACTAGTTGAGCGATTCTCCTCCATCTTTTAGCTATAGAACTTGTTGGAGACTTCATATCTCTCAACTCGGGTATTTGCTTTAAATATTAACTTCAAATCCTGGAACATCTCATATGGTCCATGACGTTCAAAACATCTTTAAAGTCCCGATTCTAAGTCGTTAAGCATGGTGCACTAAACTATCAAGTAGTCATCATATTGAGCTAGCCAAACGTTCATAACGTCTGCATCTGCTCCTGCAATAGGTCTGTCACCTAGCGGTGCATTAAGGACATAATTCTTCTGTGCAGCAATGAGGATAAACCTCAG
This sequence comes from Triticum aestivum, assembly GCF_018294505.1. Taxonomy (NCBI): domain Eukaryota; kingdom Viridiplantae; phylum Streptophyta; class Magnoliopsida; order Poales; family Poaceae; genus Triticum; species Triticum aestivum. Next base: position 565,134,593 of record NC_057807.1, read on the forward strand.
ATCACGGATCCAATCCGCATCATTGCTACTAACATTTTTCAACACAATTTTCTCTAGGAACAAATCAAAATAAACATATGAAAGCAACAACGCAAGCTATTGATCTACAACATAATTTGCAAAATACTACCAGGACTAAGTTCATGATAAATTAAAGTTCAATTAATCATATTACTTAAGGACTGCCACTTAGAAAGACATCCCTCTAATCTTCTAAGTGATTACATGATCCATATCAACTACACCATGTCCGATCGTCACATGAGATGGAGTAGTTTCAACAGTGAACATCAATATGTTGATCATATCTATTATATGATTCACGCTCGACCTTTCGGTCTCCGTGTTCCGAGGCCATATCTGTATATGCTAGGCTCGTCAAGTATGACCTGAGTATTCCGCGTGTGCAACTGTTTTGCACCCGTTGTATTTGAACGTAGAGCCTATCACACCCGATCATCACGTGGTGTCTCAGCACGAAGAACTTTCGCAACGGTGCATACTCAGGGAGAACACTTCTTGATTATTAGTGAGAGATCATCTTAAAATGCTACCGTCAATCAAAGCAAGATAAGATGCATAAAGGATAAACATCACATGCAATCAATATAAGTGATATGATATGGCCATCATCATCTTGTGCTTGTGATCTCCATCTTCGAAGCACCGTCGTGATCACCATCGTCACCGGCGCGACACCTTGATCTCCATCGTAGCATCGTTGTCGTTACGCCATCTATTGCTTCTACGACTATCGCTACCGCTTAGAGATAAAGTAAAGCAATTACAGGGCGTTTGCATTTCATACAATAAAGCGACAACCATATGGCTCCTGCCAGTTGCCGATAACTTCGGTTACAAAACATGATCATCTCATACAATAAAATATAGCATCACGTCTTGACCATATCACATCACAACATGCCCTGCAAAAACAAGTTAGACGTCCTCTACTTTGTTGTTGCAAATTTTACGTGGCTGCTATGGGCTTTAGCAAGAATCGTTCTTACCTACGCATAAAAACCACAACGATAGTTCATCAAGTTGGTGTTGTTTTAACCTTCGCAAGGACCGGGCGTAGCCACACTCGATTCAGCTAAAGTGAGAGAGACAGACACCCGCCAGCCACCTTTAAGCACGAGTGCTTGCAACGGTGAAACCAGTCTCGCGTAAGCGTACGCGTAATGTCGGTCCGGGCCGCTTCATCTCACAATACCGCCGAACCAAAGTATGACATGCTGGTAAGCAGTATGACATGCTGGTAAGCAGTATGACTTGTATCACCCACAACTCACTTGTGTTCTACTCGTGCATATAACATCAACGCATAAAACCTAGGCTTTGACACCACTGTTGGGGAACGTAGTAATTTCAAAAAAATTCCTACGTGCACGCAAGATCATGGTGATGGCATAGCAACGAGAGGAGAGAGTGTTGTCCATGTACCCTCGTAGACCGTAAGCGGAAGCGTTATGACAACGCGGTTGATGTAGTCGTACGTCTTCACGATCCGACCGATCCAAGTACCGAACGTACGGCACCTCCGAGTTCAGCACACGTTCAGCTCGATGACGATCCCCGGGCTCTGATCCAGCAAAGCTTCGGGGATGAGTTCCGTCAGCACGATGGCGTGGTGACAATGATGATGCTCTACCGGTGCAGGGCTTCCCCTAAACTCTGCGACGATATCACCGAGGTGGAATATGGTGGAGGGGGCACCGCACACGGCTAAGGAACGATCCGTAGATCAACTTGTGTATCATGGGGTGCCCCCCTGCCCCCATATATAAAGGAGCAAGGGGGGAGGAGGCCGGCCCTAGGAGGGGGCGCGCCAAGTGTGGAGTCCTACTAGGACTCCCTAGTCCTAGTAGGATTCCACCTCCCTTGTTGGAGTAGGAGAAGGGGAAAGAGGGGGAGAGGAAGAAGGAAAGGGGGGCTGCGCCCCTTCTCCAATTCGGACCAGAGGGGGGCACAGGCCTCCTTCCTTTTGGCCTCTCTCCTCTATTCCCGTATGGCCCAATAAGGCCCATATACTCCCCGGCGAATTCCCGTAACTCTCCGGTACTCCGAAAAATACCCGAATCACTCGGAACCTTTCCGAACTCCGAATATAGTCGTCCAATATATCGATCTTTACGTCTCGACCATTTCGAGACTCCTCGTCATGTCTCTGATCTCATCGGGGACTCCGAACTCCTTCGATACATCAAAACTCATAAACTCATAATATAACTGTCATCGAAACCTTAAGCGTGCGGACCCTACGGGTTCGAGAACTATGTACACATGACCTAGAACTATTCTTGGTCAATAACCAATAGCGGAACCTGGATGCCCATATTGGCTCCTACATATTCTATGAAGATCTTTATCGGTCAAACCGCATAACAACATACTTTGTTCCCTTTGTCATCGGTATGTTACTTGCCCGAGATTCGATCGTCGGTATCCAATACCTAGTTCAATCTCGTTATCGGCAAGTCTCTTTACTCGTTACGTAATGCATCATCCTGTAACTAACTCATTAGATACATTGCTTGCAAGGCTTATAGTGATGTGCATTACCGAGAGGGCCCAGAGATACCTCTCCGACAATCGGAGTGACAAAACCTAATCTCGAAATACGCCAACCCAACATGTACCTTTGGAGACACCTATAGTACTCCTTTATAATCACCTAGTTACGTTGTGACGTTCGGTAGCACCCAAAGTGTTCCTCCGGTAAACGGGAGTTGCATAATCTCATAGTTACAGGAACATGTATAAGTCATGAAGAAAGCAAAAACAACATACTAAACGATCAAGTGCTAAGCTAACAGAATGGGTCAAGTCAATCACATCATTCTCCTAATGATGTGATCCCATTAATCAAATGACAACTCTTTTGTCCATGGTTAGGAAACATAATCATCTTTGATAAACGAGCTAGTCAAGTAGAGGCATGCTAGTGACACTATGTTTGTCTATGTATTCACACATGTATTATGTTTCCGGTTAATACAATTCTAGCATGAATAATAAACATTTATCATGATATAAGGAAATCAATAATAACTCTATTATTGCCTCTAGGGCATATTTCCTTCAATATCAAGCAGCTAGTAAACATATACCCCACCTTATATTTTCGGTTTAAACATGTCTCTTCTGCTTAGCATCTGTCATGTTTTGCACTTGACAATTTGACACAGTCATGTTTTGCCCTGGACAATTTCATACTGAATTGATTTGCTAGTTCAGAGCAGAAATATAGCGCCTATTCTTCATCAGACCAAGGATATCCATGTTCGCAGTGATGGAAGAGGTGATATCGATACAACCAAAATTGAGCATCCAATCATTGAATCTTGTCCTGCACCTCCAATGCAGGTCCACCCTGCCAATAAATTCACATGCAAACCACTAGTATTACTATCTAATAACAGTACAAAAAGAGTAGCAAGATAGTAGAAAACCATGTACCTTCGTAATGAACAGCTCATAGTGCCACCAATTGGATATAAAGGTTTGGAAGAAAACATGCTCCTAATGTTGAACCACTTGGACTTTTTGTGCAGTTCCACTAAAATTGAGCATCCCTATTTGCATAGATATTGAAAGTGTGATTACTATAAAAATGACACTAGTTGAAGCATAGACTCAAAAATATAAGCATTCCAATTTCTTAATGGTAAAAGGTAACAAGACAGTTTCTAACCACCTGTTTGAAGGAATAAATAAGGCAACAGCGGCTGATGTCAGAAGGGCATATATAGTTCTTTCTGCAAGAAGGATCGACTCCTGACCTTTCCTCTTCTTTTAAGCATATTTTGTGCAGTTCAACTAAAATAAAATGCCATCCCCGCCTTGACAATTCAGTGACACTGTACAAAAGGAAATGACTTAACATTACATCATGATGTCAGGTATCTAGTTGACAGGCATTAGAGACAAACATACAGACCTCCTCCGATAACATAATGAACATTAATTTTAACAAAGGTGTGACTAGTTTTACCGGGATAATTTGAGTTAACTCTACACCCTTTGTTCCTTATATAAGATGTTTTTGCAGTTCAATTTAAAGTACCCAAACATCTAGTATTTAGGAAAATAGGTAGTAATTTTCTTGAGCACATATCTGGGAAAGCTTGCCACACTTTATTTATGTCCATACGCTAATGCAACACCATTTGAATACTACAAATATACACTAATCCAGTGGCTAGTGCAACAGTAGAGTAGTTATTTTATTACAGGGTACAATACAATAGTTTTACTGAACAGATTTCAATAAACTCTAGCACTGGAAGATTTCTATAAGAATTAACAATACAAAATGTAAAGGTAACAAGTTTCAGCATTGGTATACTAGCTGTGCATGAGCATTAAACCAAATACAAAAGTCTGAAGGTAACTAGCATTATTAACTAATGACAGTATAAAAAAATTGCAAACCATGTACCTCCAAGGTAATATCATTTCGAACTCGTGGGGACCTTAAAAATTGCTATCCCAATCTTGATAATCGATCAAACATAAAAACTTGATCGAACGAATAAAGAGAACAGCCGGAGGAGGAGGTGCCCACTCTTGACCTTTCCTCTTGTCTTCATAATTTTTTGAGCAGTTTAACCAAAATAAAATGACATCAGCGCCTTGGCATTTTGGTGACACTGTACAAAAAAATTAACTTATCTCATGAAAGTGAGGTATGTAATCTATAAGCATTAACAATGCAAAAATCTGAAGGTAGTAACAAGTTTCATCATTGGTATATTGGTTGTGCAACAACATTAGAATGCCTTAGATGAAAAATCTTTAATACATCCACAATCAACAGCTAACCCTGAAATAATCCAGTGACATTAAATGGCATTGCTTAAATTTATCGGTGGCATTAGACTGAGTGTGGCATTAGTTAAATGTGGCATCACTTTAGCAGTAGCATTGCTTGACTTGACTGCTGGCGTTATACTAACAGCAAAAAAGTGCAAATAAGAGCATGGGAGGCCCATTCGGATAGTGGGCGCACCAGTACGATGTACCTCCATGGACGCATAGAGTGGTGAGGGAGGAATGGTTGCCCAGAGCAACAAATATCTAGGCAGCATATGTGGATTATGTCCCATTTTTGTTCTCTTTCGCCACCTTTTTCCTATGTGAGGACAACAAACCGATCGGCCTGGTCATTCTCTATTGCGTTGTCATACCTTTCTACCCGTCTTCAACCAAGAGACACGAGACTCGTTCCTTAGCTACTAATTTTTCCCTTTTCAACCTAGATGCGGGTTCGATGCCTACTCTCTTGGACAGTACAGTCTCCATTCCTTTCCTTATTCAACCCAGACATGGATTAGTCTGCATGAAGTAGGGTTTCCTTTAATAGTGCAAATTAAGGTTTTCGCCTGCGTGACCAGCAGAGCATAGGATAGCAAATTGGGAAGATGGTGGAGTGGAAAAAGATCCACATGCAGCGACGTGGCAGATGGGGCAATAGAACAAGGGTATGGTTCGAAAATAGGTAGCATACCTGAGGGTCGGTGGGAAATGGCTTCGCTCGTGGTCGTCGTCCTCCGCACACACTACAGCAGCGAGCTTGGGACGGAGGCCATCCCGTGCGGGCGCTAGGTCTGAGAGGACGGCCTTGTCGTCAGTGCGTGACCTCGCTCACCGACGACGAGTGTGTCAATGTTGCATGTCCTTTTCTTCCTCGGCAGATCTATGACCACCGGTGAGGAGGGAGAGAGAGGCCGTCTTTTTTAGATCTGGAGAGAGGGTGATAGTGTGAGAAGCAAGTGGGCAGCCCTTAGCAAGAAAGCGCTGAAGCTCTAGCCTATATATATTGTTTATACTACTAGTACTAGAGGTGGAGTAGTGGTAGAGTAGTTAATACTTTCTCTGCATATACAGTACCAGTTAGTGTGCTTCAAAACTGAACGGCACGCCATTAAAAAAATAAAGGTCGATAACTAATGCGGCACCTCGGGCCAACGCATCCAGATCACATTTTGCACTAGAAATTACACACCATGTTTCATTGACATGTGGTCCCGTTCCAACATGTTAGTGAGACAACGGCGAGTCCTTTTCTACTAGTATTTCCGAACGAACGTGTAGGCCGGGGCGCCTCTTCGTGTACCGTGGCAAACTGGCAACCGTCCATCGACTCTTCGCCTTTCCCTCTTGATTTGGAACTATTGTCGCACGCTCTTCCTCCCTCCTCCATTTGCCTTCACCCTTCCTCCTGCCATTGTTCGATCGTCTTCTCCATGGAGGGAACAGGCCGGAAACGACCCCGTTATTCTTGCCCCAATCTGAAAGATGACGTGGTGGAGGAACTCATTGATCGGTGCGACGTCATAACCTCGGCTAGCATGGCAGGTTCGTTCAAGACCATTCTTGACTCAACTAATAACATCATTACAAGGAACCCAAGGGTCCAGGAGCGGTTTGATCTCCCCTATCTTCTTCTCTATAAGCATGTTCGCATGGGCGCGGACGACGGAGGCCTCACCTTCTGCAAGTTGATGCCGCTTGATAATGATATATGTGATGTCAAGATGCCATCGCTTAAGGGTAAGGCCTGGGCTGGCGCAAATGGAGATTGGGTTGATTATATTGGGTACAATTGCGAGTGGGAACTTGTGAATGTGTACACTCGTCAGCGGATTCCACTTCCAAAAATCCTAGAGTGCCCTGAGGTTGAGCACACAAATGATCTACGTACGTTCAAATACGATCATGGTGGTTGTCGTCTACGGAAGATAGCAATTTGTCGAGTTCCCAACCGCTCTTGGAATTACAAGAACTATGAAGTTGTTGCTATCTTCAACAAGCTTGTTGTCGTTGTTACTGATTCCACGGTTCGTCCATGGATATTGCTCAAAAATCAGTTTTTGTACACGGATGATGAGTACTATGATGCAATTGAATACGAGGATCTTGTGTTTGCTTCCACCACTCATGGCACTGTTTTTGCATGGGATCCTCGTACTTTCGTTATGTTTGTCTTCCACCGTATTTATAATTGTTCCATCAACATGCCTACGGGTTAGCAAGTTTCCCTTTACTAATTAACCTTCTTCTTGTGTTTCCAAGGTCCTGTGAACATTCCACCACCTATACTTGAAAATTTTATAAGCAAGGGGGAGATGACGATGGTGATGATCACGAGCATGAGGATGAGCAGGACTTATATACTCAGTGGCGCCTGGCAACTAATTCTGATGGATCACCTCTTCTTGTCTGTATACAGTGCACTGAGATTGTTACTACTGAGGGAGCATGTGTTGTCTCCCATGGTCACCCTCTCCGAACCTATCCCAACACCCGTTGCAAGGTATTCGGGATGGATACTAGTGTGCTAGCGCCAACACCTTCTCCTTAGTTCAGTATTGATAGTCTTGGAGAAAACTCCCTCTTCCATGGACTAAACTATCCAATGATGGTTAAAGGAGATCCAGCTATTGTTGACACAACATTACTACCATTTATGAGAAGCAATTTTATCTATACCTCGGACATTGTGGTGGTTCCCTACCCTGCTCCTGATATATGCCGCTTCAGCCTGGATGATCAGTGTCGGTGTCAAAATCGGCGGATCTCGGGTAGGGGGTCCCGAACTGTGCGTCTAGGCGGATGGTAACAGGAGACAAGGGACACGATATTTTACCCAGGTTCGGGCCCTCTTGATGGAGATAAAACCCTACGTCCTGCTTGATTAATATTGATGATGTGTGTTACAAGAGTGGATCTACCACGAGATCAAGGAGGCTAAACCCTAGAAGCTAGCCTATGGTATGATTGTTGTTCATCCTATGGACTAAAGCCATCCGGTTTATGTAGGCACCGGAGAGGGCTAGGGTTACACAGAGTTGGTTACAATGGTAGGAGATCTACATATCCGTATCGCCAAGCTTGCCTTCCACGCCAAGGAAAGTCCCATCCGGACACGGGACGAAGTCTTCAATCTTCTATCTTCATAGTCTTGGAGTCCGGCCGATGATGATAGTTCGGCTATCCAGACACCCCCTAGTCCGGAACTCCCTCAGTAGCCCCTGAACCAGGCTTCAATGATGATGAGTCCGGCGTGCATGTTGTCTTCGGCATTGCAAGGCGGGTTCTTCCTCTGAATAATTTATAGAAGATTGTGAACAACAGGATAGTGTCTGGCTCTGCAAAAATAAATTCCACTTACCCCCGTAGAGAGAATAATATTATTCAAGTTCAATCTGCTGACGTATTTTGCGGCGTAACGTCACACCACTACCAAGCCCTCAAATTGTTTTTATTGTTCCACCTCAGCGCGTTTAGCGAGGCGGTTTCCTTGGCACGTCTTGTCGAAGCAGAGATCGTGTTCCCCTTATTTCGGGATTCCCATCAATACGGACGTGGGTAACCCAACCGCGCCCGTTGCCACGCCCCCTCCATTGAAGGTGGGTTCCAAACGGTCACGGGGACGGCTCTTGTTATTCTTCCTCTTTATAATGAGACCAAGGCCCGTTCTTCTTCTTCAATCCTCTATCGAATCCGCCCCTCGCCCCGAGTTCCAACACCCAAGGCTCCATATTCGGGTATCTTCGATCTTCGAGAATTACCGACCCCGACCTACGAGGCCGGTGGATGCCCTCCTCCGTCATGGAGGAGGACGTGCTAAAGCTAAGAGATGCCAGGTACTTAACCTACGAGATTTCGCATAGGCTGCCTGCCCGAGGGCAAGTTATTCCTACTCCCGAGCGCGGCGAGACCATCGTGTTTGTGTCTCACCTCCATCGGTGTTTAGTCTTCCCGACGGATCCCTTCATGAGGGGGCTCATGTTTTACTATGGGCTGGAATTCCATGACTTTGCTCCGGAGTCTATCCTCCACATCTCATCATTCATTGTCGTCTGCGAAGCCTTCCTCCGCACTACCCCTCAATTCGGTTTGTGGCTCAAAACCTTCAACGTGGAGCCGAAGGTGATTGAGGGGCGTCAGGTAGAGTGCGGAGGGGCGGTTATAAGTAAGAGGGCCGATGCTCCATGGCCCGAAGGCTCTTTTCAGGAGGAGCCCGGCTTGTGGCAACAGGAGTGGTTCTATATCACCGCTCCCAGGGGAAGCAGGCAGAGGCTGCCGCCCGTCTTCCGCTCGGGCCTCCCACAGCGGCTGACGTCATGGGTCAACAAGGGGCGTGACTGGGGGCCATCCAAGGATGTTCCCCTATTGCAGGACCGGATTCGAGGTCTCCAAGAAAGGGAGATCAATCTGGTCGTAGTGGTCCAGGTTATGTTGATCTGGCGCTTACCGCCCTGCAAACGTCGCCCCCTCCGTCTGTGGGAATTTAATCCGGAGGAGCCACGAGCTCTCCAACACTTCATGGGTTCGACACCCGTGGAGATGTACAAACTGTTCTTCGGATCCCAAGAAATGCGTCCGGAATTGACCGAGGATGCTGGCCTAAGCTGCAATCGCCCGGATACTCAAGTAAGTAGCCCTGTGTCCGGACACATCGTCCATTTATTTACTGTGGGTTTGCCTTTTAACCAGCTATCCCTTGGACAGGAGTGGATAACGCAACCAAAACTGATACGGTGTCCGGCCCCCCTCCCTGAGACCACATAGGATCCCGTGTTAATCAAAATGTTAGAGGTTGTACCTTCGGAGGAGGGTGAAGGAGGACACAAGGGATCTACCACCTCAGCCACGGAGGCTTTCAGTAAGGGAGGAATCGAGAGTCCCTCCTTCCAAGGAGAGAAGAGGACCGCTTCCGAAGACCCAGAGCTCAAGGCCTCAAAGCGGGGGAAGAAATCTGTACCGGAAGGTCCCGTGCTGGGAAGAGCCCCGGTCGAACTGTCTCCTCGGAGGAATCAGCCCTCTAGCGAGCCGTAAGTAAAAAGGGGGAATTTTGTAATAGTGAACATCCCTGTTTAATTTCTAAGGGTAACCGAAGTTTTCACCTTGTAGTTCGGATCTCAACCCATCTCAGCATAGCTCATCTTCGGGAGACCTTCGTCCGGGTATGATGGAGAGTGAAACGCCTCCATCTGTCGCCCCATCATGCGGGGCGGACGACCCTGATGTGTCGTCACGGAGGGTCTCCCCGAGTCCAGCGGGGCCAGAGAGTTCGGCACCCATTGGAGTACGGCCGGTGGAGCTGCAGGATTTTCTTGAGAGGGCATCCATCTCAGAAGATCACCGCACATTAATGAGTATGGTGATTGAGAGGATCTCGTCCGCCGAAAGCGGGTTGTGTGAGGCCGTCGGAAGTTTGCTGACGGGATTTGAGGTACGCAAAAAATGATATACCTTCTGACAGTTTTTGCACATGAAGTGCGACCTGTATAGATAGTAGCCCCTGAGACTTGGTATGCTGTCGAAAGCGGCAGCGTGCCGAGGATCATAATCTCAGTTATATAATGTCGCCTTTCCTATGCAGGTGGCGAAACGTTCGGTGGCTAGCCGGACTGATGGAGTTGCCGAGGTTAAGAGGCAACTCGACGTTGTGGATGTGGACATCTCGCTGGTCAATAAATGACTCGATGAGTCACAAGGTGCGTGGTTGCTCTATGGTCGCCTAGTAAGGGAGCTGACGCCCATTCCTTACAATTTGTATGCCTGATGCAGATAGTGCTGCCGCTGTGGAAGGCCTTCAAGCAGAACTTGCTCGGGCCAAGGAGCAAGCCAGAAAAAGCGAGGCGGCTGCCTCGAAGGCAGCGGGAGAGCTAGAAGCCGAGAAGGCTGCTCACTGCCGAAGCAGGGAGGAGATGGCCGGAATGGCCACAAAATTAAAAGTTGCTACCGACCGCCTAGAGGTTCTTGAAGGAGAACGCCGAGCGGAGCAAGAGGACCTGAAGAAGGCCGACGCCGAAGCCAAGGATGCCCGTAGTGCGATGCAGGCTATGAAGGAGGAACTTCGTCAGATTGGAGACATTGTGGCTGGAAAGCCCTTTATGCTGCGTAGGAAGTTCACGGATCCGAAGTATGCTCAGCTAGGCCGATTGTACGGTGCGGAGGATCCTTATCTGGACTTGGCGACAAGTGCGGCGGACGCAGTCGTGCACATTCGAAGCCAGGAGGATCATGAAATGGAAGAGCTTTTCTGGTCTCAATTCCATAGTCCGGAGCGTCCACTTCCATTGAGTGATCGGCTGGTTGAGTGGGCTGAGCTAAATAGATTGTCCGGACTTGCCATGACGGATGTGGTCGCTCATCTGTGGCCGAAAAGGCCCAAGCCGAAGAGTTATTTTGGCTTGTTGCAGCAATTCCTTGGGGCGGTGCCGCGTATTGGGGCGATGAAGCGGTCGGCATGCATAGAAGGTGCACGGATGGCTCTCGCCCATGGTAAGACATACTGGGCGGAGATGGATGCCACCACTGTTGCATCCCGGGGTTCGGACAAAAGTCGATTCCCCACCGAGCACTATTTTGAGGAAGTCCTGCAGGGCGCTCGTATAATAGAGGCACAGTGCTCGAAAGATGTTATTTTTGAATGATATGTATGATTTCTGAGATCATGTTTATAATGCAATAACTTTTTATACTTGTGTGCTCAAGTACTGAACTATCTCCTGTGCGGCCGTATATGTATGAATAACCTGAAAGTTGCTGTCTTTGGCTTCAGCCCCCACCACATGGTGCGGGGGTGTTTGCAAATAAAAAGGCGCTTTTTCACACTTAATCCAACGTCTTGGTCCTTTTAGGGAGGTGATAGCGTAGCAAACTAGGCAACCGGACTATAATGCTTTATCACTTTCACTTAGCCGTAGGAGCTCGAATGTGGGGCTACTATATAGCCCCTAGCGGCACCGCTCCTCTCCGAACTTCGGGGCGCGTATGTGCCTGACCGGGAAGCAGTCCTTCGTCAAAGCGGAGGAATTCTAAACATTCCAATGGTCGATCGAGTGGTTGACCAGTCTCTCGCTATATCATGACAGTCAGTTTTCGGCTTTCTCTACTGAGGTGCTCGCCCGGTCGAACCGGGGCACAATCATAGTAGTTCTCCTGGTGCCGCGTTAGCCGATGATACGGAACATAAGGCGGCAAAACATAGGAGTCGGGCAAACCCAACATTTGACAAAAGACATAATTCGGAGCTGATGCATATAAGGCCTAACTCGAGACGCCGAACACTCCCTGAGGTGTTCGGTCTTTATGATATTGGGCAGAACAATGCCCTAAGCCCCTAGTGTCTAGGTACGGGCGGGAACTTCTGGCGCGGCCGATGCCAAAACGCCAGCCTCCTCCTCGGCTATTTTGGGAAACAGGGGGATGTGTATCAACAAGAGACAGTAATAAAGGTTTACGCAGGGTCTTAATCTGAAAAGAATCATTGCAACGGGTCCCTGCTGCACGTCTACGCCTGTGTCTCCGTTGTGCTGTATCCTGGACGGGTGTAGCACGTGCTTCATCTGTAAAAGAGAAGGACTTAGTTTCTAAGAAATATCGTGCAAAAAATTGTATGAAATAAAGTATAATTTGGAAGATGAAGAAAGTTGAGCTTTATACGAGCAGCCCCTTGTAAAGGGGATATGCGGCTAGAAGCCCCTTTTTTAGTTAAGCCGGACTCGCCTAACCGTGTCCGGGGTCTGAATGACCTGTGGTTAGGGGCCTTGACCTGCAAGGTCGGAGTGGCTGTCAAGGCAGCCCCACGCTCTCTGTTGTCGAGGGACACTCGTAGTTTCTCTTAAATGAGATTATGCCGCGTGGACCGGGCATTTTAAGAATTAGAGGCGTGTAGTGTGGTATGGCGTTAAAGCAGGCGAAAGCTTTGTGCCCCAGTAGTGCTTGATGGCCACTGTGAAATGGGGTGCTGCGAAGAATGGGCCTTTCGCGACGGAGGTTGTTGGATGAACCGAACACGAACTCTAGTGGTACAGAGCCCGTATGATTGGCTTAGAGGCCTGGCATCACTCCTTTAAAGGAAGTGCTGTTATGTCGAATGTTGGTATGGTCTATCCCCATTCTGCAGACGGTCTCCTGGTATGGAAGGTGCCGCACTCTGTTTTCGTGTTATCACATGAAGTGAGTTCACTGTTTTGACTTCTAGTGGGAAAGTCTTCTGTTGTCCGGAGTGCTGCTTTTGGGGTTCGTCACTTCCACTTGGTGTGTCGAGCCCCTTGTGTTCGGCATTAAGTCGGTCGGACTGCTTGAAGACCCAACAATCTCTGTGGGTATGGTTTGCAGGCTTTCCGGAGGTACCGTGTATTTGACATAGCCTGTCCAGAATCTTATTTAGGTTCGATAGCTCGTCACTGTTGTCCTTGAGGGGAAGTGTTTTGTTATTCGGCCGAGAGCTTTTGAATCCGGCGTTGACCGCCGTACTATTTGGCCATTTTCCTAGTTCCGTCGCTGATCTTTTCTGCGTCGTGATTTCCCATTTCCATCCCTGACTTCGGATGTACTCGGGTCGCCGGCGCTACATCTAGCCAGCGAGCTGTCCTCCCCAGCAAAAAAGCGGGTCATGAGGCTTGTTAGTGCGGCCATTGTTCTTGGTTTTTCTTGGCCGAGGTGTCTAGCGAGCCATTCGTCTCGGACATTGTGTTTAAAGGCTGCTAAGGCTTCAGCGTCCGGACAGTCGACTATCTGGTTCTTTTTAGTGAGGACCCTGTTCCAGAATTTGCATGCTGACTCTCCGGGCTGTTGAGTTATGTGACTTAAATCGTCTGCATCCGGAAGCCGGACATAAGTCCCCTGAAAATTTGCTCGAAACGCATCCTCAAGATCTTCCCAACTTCCGATGGTATTTTCTGGAAGGCTTTCAAGCCAATGCCGAGCTGGCCCTTTGAGCTTGAGGGGTAGGTATTTAATGGCATGGAGATCGTCTCCTCTAGCCATATGTATGTCTAGCATATAATCCTCAATCTAGACTCTGGGGTCTGTTGTTCCGTCATATGCCTCTATGTTTACGGGTTTGAATCCCGCTGGAAATCCATGATCCAGCACCTCGTCGATGAAACATAGTGGGTGTGTGGCGCCCCTATATTTGGGTGTGTCATTGTCTTCAAATGCTCGGCGGGTTATGTTGCTTCCTGGAGTCTTCTTTTTTGGTCCATAAATAGATCTGACTGGGTAATCTTTTTTCCGAGGATCTTTATGCTGATCGTGTGCCGACTTGTGTGCGGCGCCCCTTGTTGCTCTTGGCCTGTCATCTGGTCGTCTATCCGGCCAGGCGGCTTCTTTCTTTTTTGACTGCGGGGGCTCTAAGGCCTCCTCGTCAAATTCGGGCAACAGCTTGCGCTTCGGGTAGCTCTTTGTCTGGTGACTAGCGCCATTTTTATCTGCGCTATTGAGTACTTTGCTCCATCTCATTCTGAGTGCGTCCTTCGCTGTTTTGAGCTTCCGCTTTTGCTTCTTCAAACTTCTTGCCGTGGCAACGAGCCTTTTATGAAGATTCGTGTGCTCTAGTGATGTGAGATCATCTTCGCCGGGGATGGGTTGCTTGTCCAGTTCATGTCCGGCTGGCTGCTTGGTGACATGTGCGTCGTCCACTGCTTCGCCCTGCTCTAGGGCCTTGTCCGTATGGGTGCCGTTTTTATCGAGGCCGGTCTTCGGGCGGCGCTTGCGTCGCCGTTTTGGTTGTTTGTTGGGGGAGTTGTCCTTTGCCACGTCCCGTTTTTCCTCATTGTCGCTTCCTTTTGGTGTATCCACCATGTATACGTCGTGAGTAGGGGTGGCTTTCCAGTTCCCGGTGGGCGCTGGTTCTTGGTCGTCTCCGGCATCATCGTCCATACCGTCGATGTCTTCGGAGTCGTAGTCTAGCATGTTGGTTAGATCGTCGACAGCGGCTACCAAGTGGGTGGTGGGTGGGTTTTGAATTTCTTCGTCGTCCGCATCCCAACCATCCTGACGTAGCCCGGCCAGGGCTCTCCTGATAATGAGAGATACTTTAGCAAACTCAAGATGTCGCCAAAAGGTGAGTGTTGAAAGATGTCCGCTGCGGTGAACTCCATGATTGGCGCCCGATCGGATTCGATCGGAGGGGGCGCGGGAGGTTTGGAGTCCGGCAAGGAGTCCGGCGCCTTGGAGCCACAAGCTTCATGAGGGACAAGGTCACTGTTCGGCTCTATCGCCGTAGAGGTTGCAACCCCCGAGGCGGTGTCTAGCCATCCGTCCTCGATCTGCACAGCCGGCTCCGAATTGAAGATCGGAGCGGGTTCTAGTGTGGCCTCCAGGGTACTGTCCGGCTGCAGAGCTAAATCATGCTCGCCGTGACAGTGCGGCACGCTCGGCTGTGGCTCGGATCCGTCGAAGATCAAGTCCCCGTGGATGTCGGTCGTGAAGTTTAAACTTCCAAATCTGACTTGACGGCCAGGGGCATAGCTTTCGATCTGCTCCAGATGGCCAAGCGAATTAGCCCGCAGTGCAAAGCCGCTGAATACGGAGATCTGTCCGGGGAGAAAAGTCTCACCCTGGACTGCATCGTTGATGATGATCGAAGAAGCCATCGAGCCTATCGGTGACGACATAGAGGAACTCTCAATGAAAGCACCAATGTCGGTGTCAAAACCGGCGGATCTCGGGTAGGGGGTCCCGAACTGTGCGTCTAGGCAAATGGTAACAGGAGACAAGGGACACGATGTTTTACCCAGGTTCGGGCCCTCTTGATGGAGGTAAAACCCTATGTCCTGCTTGATTAATATTGATGATGTGTGTTACAAGAGTGGATCTACCACGAGATCAAGGAGGCTAAACCCTAGAAGCTAGCCTATGGTATGACTGTTGTTCGTCCTATGGACTAAAGCCATCCGGTTTATATAGACACCGGAGAGGGCTAGGGTTACACAGAGTCGGTTACAATGGTAGGAGATCTACATATCTGTATCGTCAAGCTTGCCTTCCACGCCAAGGAAAGTCTCATCCGGACACGGGACGAAGTCTTCAATCTTCTATCTTCATAGTCTTGGAGTCCAGCCGATGATGATAGTCTTGGAGTCCAGCCGATGATGATAGTTCGGCTATCCGGACACCCCCTAGTCCGGAACTCCCTCAATCAGTCTTGCGTTGCTCTCGATATTGACAATAGCTGGCCCTTCCCAGAGCACCTATGGTTCAAAGCAAGTGTTTCCAATGCTGAGGATTGGTTGAGTTAAAGTTCATTTCATTGCTTGTTATTTGTTGTGTGATGAAAACTTCAATACTTACTAGAATGTCTGTTGGAAATAATCTATAATCCAACATGTATCCTTGTTGTCGTTGTGTGTTGATGACTTGTTCTATGTAACGAATGGTACATTTGCAAATGCATGTAATAGGCTCAATTGATGAATGGTTTTCGAGTCACTTCTTGGAGTGTGAGTACCATAGTAGTATAGCCAGCATCCGCTTGGTACATGAAGTTGCCACATCACATAGAGCCAACCTAATATTTTAGTATGCTAGTCCTCCACTAGTGTGCCGCTTCAAATGGAGGATGAAGTGAGAGGTCGCGTCACCTTGTGTCCAGATCTGAGATGCCACGTGTACCAGATGAATGACTCCAAGTTCGACCACCGTGATACTAGGTGCGAGCCGAGGAACACTGTTGGAGAGACCCCCCCCCCTCATAATTTTCCTACATTGGTCGTTTGATTCATAGGATAGAATGCTATAGGATTTTTTTGATATGTAATCATGTTTTAATTGGCAATCTAGCATCCACTCCAACTTTTGTTTCACTTCCTTTGTTCCTACGAAGAGAGTACTTGCTCTAAATGATGTGCCGCTGCAAGAGCCGCCTATATTAATTAACCACGCTCTAAAAAGGTGGACCAGCTTTGGCTATAGTAGTACTATACTAGGTTAGTAGGTGACCTTGGGCTTGGCTCTTATCCACTTCCGGAAGTCAAACAATAATGATGGTACTACAGTAGTACTTCTGGGAATCTGATACCAAATGAACTGCTGGACGTCCACCACTTGTAAGCAAAAGTTTCTCCTCGTGCTATGAGCCACCACGCACGCGTTGACGAGGGAGAAGGTAAGCAAGCTTCTCGTCGTTCTGCGAGTTGATGGGACACATCAAAGTTATTTATTAGTACCCTCTTCAAAAAGGGCTAACCATGTCCATGGCTACCATCCCGTGCTCTGTCATTGAGTACGTTCACTATTCACGTGCCATCGAGGAGAAAAAATATTGCGTAGTACTAGGTGCCATCGAAGTGCACGACTCACTTACCACTGCATATCTCCATTTTCTTGCATGACACGCCACCTTGATGCTAGATGTCCCGTGTGTCATGGAGGCATATAGTATGCTTTTTAAAATGGAGGCATATAGATGTCCCGCGTGTCGGCAAAAGGATGAACAAAGCTCATGTCTTAAACGAAAGAGTGGAAGAACATAGATTCCCGACGACCGAGAAGGAGCATATAGTACATAACTATACGTGCATTACAACAGGTTATCGGATGAGGCCAATCAACAATAGTACACTATTTGTACTAGCTTCACATGCTTTGCGCGTCGGGCGGGTGTCTTTACTGTAGCTGGGAATCCCATCATCCTAGTTCCTCAGATGAGTCCAGTAGAAATTGCATTCTGATGTTTGGGTTCACACTTTCAGAACTGTTGCACTATCTCTATGTCTACGCATACGTAATACAACACGTTTTAAACTTGAGACCAGCCACCCACCCTCACAAAGAACACTTTTTAACGTAGCACAGACTCCAGGAAATTTGGCCACAGTGTGAAGTGGGCCATATGTTAATGTGTTCGCTGTACGTAACCAGCACCTCGAAACCTCAATACTACTACTATAAGTAGTAGTAGTAGTAGTAGTAGTAGTAGTAGTAGTAGGGTGGCATGGGCCAGAACAAGCATTCACGTCCAGGAGTACGGCACACGCCACCAGCACGACTTCCATCTGACACCATATTTCTTGGAGTCTGTGCTACAACAACCTCTTCAACCTCGTCGTTTCTCTAACTCAGCCATTGCATGGTGGGCGAGGTGGGGGTTTGCCGATAGTTGGTTTCCTCAACTGCGGTCCCACTTGTAAGGCCAACTCCAACGCACGACCCCAAACGGACCTCCGTTTTGCTTGGATTCTGTCCGTTTGGGTAGGGCAATGGGGTCGTGTCCGGGCCATTTCTTGGATGCGGTGGACGTGCTCTTCTTCCCAATACCAAAACTTGCATCCATTCTACACAATAAAATTTTAAGTTAGCACAACTAGTCTAATCCGAGAGCAGAACCCAAGATTTGGTCTGGTTCTTCCTCCTTTTGCCGACACGTGGGACATCCAGCATCCAGGCCGTGTCATGCAAGAAAATAGAGTGGTAGTTGAAGCCACGTGATGTGCATCTTGAGTTAAACTGTAAATAGAATCTTACTACTCTCGAGTAACTCCTAAAGCAGCCACCGAAGATCTTTATTGGACTTGTTTTTCATCACCAACACGTCGAGGTGAAAGATGTGCAGCTTTAGTGGGTCCTCTTGCGTTTTCACTGACATGTGGGACCGCATATGAGCGAACAGACGATAGGCTCCATGCATCCGCTGGCTGGCTGAGAAGAGAGATAGAGGAGGGATGAGCATGGACTCCGGGAAATTTGTTCTACGTAACCAGCACCTCGACATAGCTCGATATAGTGGGGTGGCATGGGCCATAACTAGCATTCACGTCTAGCAGTACGGCACACGCCACCCACATGAGTCCCATCCGACACCAATTTTCTTGGAGCCCGTGCTACAACCATCTCTTCTCCCTCATGTTTTCTCAGCCATCGCGCGGTGGGCGGGGTGGGGGTTTGCCGATAGTCCGTTTGCTCAACTGCGGTCCCACTTGTAAGTGAAAATTCAACACCGCACGCATTCCCCCTTGAGCGGCGTGCCGGACCAACCGTGTCGGGGTGCGATGCAAACACGGAAGGCTTTTCCTTTTGAACTTGTAACTTGTAAAATATGGTTCTGCTCCATGGCGCGACCGATAGATACAAATAACGATTTTCCCTAGAGTAATGAGAAGTCTGGTTCTGGCGCGGTTCATGCATGGAGTACGTACAAAAATTATGAAGTTGATGCGAAAGGTAAGATAATTAGTAGTAGTACCATATACTACTACATGGACTTGACAAAAACATAAAAATACATATGGATCCATCAACGACATCCTCACGCCCTAGTGCCGGGTCACCAACCAACGTGTGAGGAGCAGCAGCGTTGGCGGCGAGCTCAAACAACGCCGTCCAAGATTGCCATGTGGTCCATGAAGGCCAGCGTCCTATCGTCCTCCTCTTGCATGTAGTATTCCTTGTGGACGATTTGCGCGTAGACGTGGGTGAATATGTCGATGGTGTCTTGCTGCGCCAGGCGCTGCACGGCGAGTGTGACCTCGAGGTGGACATTCTCCAGCGCAACGGCGGGCAGTCTCAGGGCCACCAGTGCGTCGAAGAGGTTGTCACCATAGTGGTTGTTGAGGGTGGCGGGCATCGCAGAGCCCGGGTGCATCGGCTGGAGGCGTACGTCAAGGTCGTCCGCGAGCTTCTTGACGATGGTGAACTTGTCGAGGAAAACAACGAGGACCTCGTCAAACAAGGAGACGAAGCTATCGTCCAAGCGACCACTCGCCCTGGCGGCCTCAAGCACTACTTGGAGACGTTCCTCGGTGTCGGGCCGCAGGCCGGCGTCGTGGACCATCTAGCACAGCTGGCTGAGCCTCCATGGGTCTAGCTTAGAGGGTTCTTGGATCCTAGGGACTTCTAGTCAACTAATCTTGCAATTCGAGTGATCACTCTTTCCCTTGGTTAGCGTGCGTAGGTGCGTACAATTTCGTACTAGATTGGACTGGCGGGGAGCCTTTATATGAGAAGTGTAGACTGCATTGAATTCACGTGCGTGTTGGCCATCTACTCCTCGGCCCTCTACTGCACCTACCTTTGGCTGTATGATAGGTGGGCCAACCACCCGTTGGGCCCACATGTCATTCACCCAAAGGCAGTTGTAGTAAGTCAATGAAGCTGCATCCCCCTCCATGCCGGTGCAGTATAGTCACCTCACCGGACCTTTAGTTGGGGCCAAACGAGAGAAGTTTGATGTTTACCAGTTTATTGGTCCCCTTTGCATTTTGCGCCAAGTTTTGACCTTTGATTTAACTAATAAAATGTTAATGCATGTAAACAAATATGTTGGGTAAGTCACCTTACGAATACCAAATAATCCCAAAACACTTAGGCACAATACATTAACTCCCTCCTCGTTTCTTATTTCGTGACATATCAACCAATGAGAGATGTGGGTCGTGCATGCTTTCAATGACTTGAGACTACCAAACATGACATGTAGTGTTTAGTTCATTGTATGTAATCCTATTAATTAGCAAAAAGACATTAAGTTCACTCGCTGATAGGAATAAAACAATACACCATTTATTTATTTACAGAGGGAGTAGTACATTTTTTGAGACATGCATTACTAGATATTGCTAGCCAAATACTAAAATCCAGATGGACGTGGTAGTACTCCTAAATCCAAACGGTGGTGCTAGTAGTACTAGTAGTATTAGTACCAATGTAGTAGCACTGTACTACTCGTTGGTCAAATTATTACGTGCTGCTCCTCACAGTGAAGTGACAAGACCGTGCGCCGAAGATGACACCTGAGTATAGGCCCCGTGTTCGGCATACCATAGTCGGCCTCACCGTCTGCAGTCACTATCATCATGGCTGTAAAGCTAGCCTGCTTACAACTAGCCGTGTTCGACATAATTTCCCGTGGGTAGATGCCCGTGCATTGCACGGAACACCAATATTGGGGGTGGATGGTGCCGGCAGCGGCCATCACGCCAGATTTTTTCATGGCCTTCTAGATGTGGTGGGGAGGAGATAAGGCTGATTGTGAGAGACAAGGAGTTGTTTGTAAATAGGGAACAAGTGCGGGCATCTTTTTGCAAAAATGGAGAAGTTTGGTTTGTATGTGTCAGATCTAGATCCGACGGCTATTGGTGAAAGATGGGAGGCACAACATCATCACCAACTCAGGACCTATTTGATTTGCAGGATTTTGAAAACGCGGGAATAGGACACGGCAATATTACAAGTTCCAAACTGATATTACAAATGTTAGGAGTAATGATGCAGCTACAAGGAGGGAATTACTACGAAGTTTACGTAAGAACTTTCGTTACTTTAGGTGGATGCAGCATTATCGTACAAACTAAAATCCACCGCCCTGACAAGTCACTAATGTGCAAATAAGTTTTCGAGTCTCTGGCCACTTGATGTTTCAAAAACAAATTCAGCTTCTGCGGATACTTTGTCATTTAAGCTTAGACGCTTGCGGTGAACAGCATGCCATTCATTGTTGCGCCAGAGAACGCCAAACCTCATTACCTTGTACACACTTGCCTCCAGAATAAAGAACCTGGCCAATTTAATCTCAGATGTGCTGCCACTTGATGTTTCAAAAACAAATTCAGCTTCTGCGAAGACTTTGTCATTTAAGCTTAGACGCTTGTGGTGAACAGCACGCCATTCATTGTTGCACCAGAGAACGCCAAACCCCATTACCTTGTGCACACTTGCCTCCAAAATAAAGAACCTCGCCAATTTAATCTCAGATGTGCTGCCTCAGTAGTCAATCAAATCAATTTCTGTAAGATGGAGATCAAGGCATTCGATGAGATTGTTATAGTTCAGCACATTTTTCACTTTCGAGTCTTTTTTATCTGCAAAAGAAGAAAACATATTAGAGCAGTTGGCTGTATAAGATTGCCGTGTCATCAAGAGGTACCAATATCATTCGCTCATACGATAGGGTTGACTGGCTAGTTATATTTTTTCACTCTCTCTCTCTCTCTCTCTCTCTCTCTCTCTGTGTGTGTGTGTGTGTGTGTGTTTCCTCTCATTTACCTAGGAGCACGTGAAGAGCTTGGGTACTTGTTGCCTTCCACTATGTGGCCGATGCCATATTTCGCAAAAGTATGCCACATAATACGCATTGATGTCAAATCAAAAGATTTTGGCACCGCCCTCGCGATGTGAGAGAGTTGGCACCGTTGTGCACACAGACCCACATGTATAAACAAATCAATCAAACCAACTACACCAGCCTCTCACTCTCCCAAAAGCGTTTTTTTATTGCATCAGTCCTCTCTCTCTCCCAAACAAGCATTTTTTTTATTGCGTGAGTTAATTTGGTACCGGAGCAAAGTAGGTGATCCAGATTGGGGCACCAGGGGAGCAATGGAGGGGCATCGATGCCAAATGCATAACAAGTGAATTTGGCACGTGTTTTGGCCTACATAGTGGAGGGCCGTTATAGCCTACTTTTGTACTACCTCGTATTTAGTACTCCCTCCGTCTCAAAATAAGTGTCTCAACTTTGTACTAGCTCTAGTACAAATTTGTACTAACTTTAAGACACTTATTTTGGGACGGGGGGAGTATAAAATTTTGACCATAGATTTACCTAAGAAAATGCCAATGCATATCACTAAAAATGACACCATTTGAAATTATGTTCAAATACGGATCCAACGATATAGTTCTTAGTGACATGCATTAACATTTTGTCAGTTAAATCCATGGTCAAATTTTGATACTACAAAATAGGAAGAGTAAACCAGGACGGAGGTAGTACTTGCTCTTAGGGTAACCATAGAGTTACTGGAGTTGTCTAAGTTACTTTCCACTATGACTAGCCTAGGCTACTATAGTAGTACAACAAAAAATGATGCAGGTGATCACGTGAGAAAAAATACTAAAAACATTTCTTTCGATGCAGTGCGTAGATGCAGTTTTGAACACTACACTTGTCATCGTAATTTGGGAAAATTACGAAAAAATTGAGCTACGTTGTGATTACAGTTTACTAATAGGAAAGAAGTTTCACCTCGATGAGTAGCTTCTCCATGCACGGAAAGCATGTAAGGAATCCAACAACTTGATCCAGATTGGGGCCGATAGATTTTATTGCCAAGATCTTCATTGTGCGCATAGACTGGGTCAAGCTTGTGGGAATCATTTTCTAGAAGACGGTCGTAAATACATCAAGAAGAAATTTAAAAATGTGAATTTCAAGAAGACTGAGAAGAAGATGAGTGTTGTACCTGAACGATTATGGATCCAATAAAGAGTTCGGAGAATTTGGCAGACGAATACACCAACGCTGTCAATTTCGGCGTGTCAATGACCCTGGTTTTTGTTGGACCTTCTAGATCTGATACAAGCAATCTCTCAAGGAAAGGCGCATTCTCAATGACAATAACGTGGAAAAGCTGGAGTGATCTCTTCCCAATTGATGTCTTGTTGCGGGGCCAGCAAGACACATAAATCCATTGGAGATTCGTCGAGGCGATGTGGAGGCTAATGAACCCGTGGATCTGCTCAAGACGAAGATACTCGAGCGCAGTACAGCTACGGAGCAGGTGCTCCATAGCCCTCTTCGAGATGACAACGTCGAAGAGGTTGAGCTGCTTGACTTGAGGGAGAAGAAGGTTGGGCGCGACATTAATCTGGGGAAGATAGCAGGAGCTGAAGCTGGCGTGGTGCAGCAGCGTTGGCGTGAGGCAGAGCGCGGACGGCGGCAGAGAGCAACAACGTCCAGCTTCAAAGCTGAGCTCCTAGAGCTGATCTAGAGCGGGGGATAAGAACCACTCGTCGAACTTGGGTTGGACCTTGCAGTTAGTACTGAACATGCGGATGTCAAGGCGTCTGGCTGGCCCAAGGTGCGATGAAAGGATCTTGGAGACTCTGGCCATGCTTTGCAATCACCGTCACAGAGGCAGCTATCGACGGTGAGGTTGAGGGGGACGCGGCGCCAGAGGGGGCGCCACCACCGGGAGAGCAGGGCGGTCCGCATGGCAGATTTGGTGGGGAGGAGGCCGATGATGACGAGCAGCATGTCATCGGGGAGGCTGCTGATGAAGTCCAGGCTCGCCGAATGCGGTTTTGGCTCGAGCCGCCCCCGCTTGTTGGCTGCCTCGCTGTCCATCTCAACCGGCGGCGACATCGGTGTACACGTGTGCTGGTGTGTGTTGTGTGTTGGGTGTGCGTGAGTGCGTCCTTCTGTGCATGCCGCCGCGTAGTGGTGAATTGTGTGTGAGTGTGTCCTCCACGCGGAAAAATGTGTCCTCAATGCGCCCTCAATTTACTAGCGTGCGGGGTGCTACCCCGAGTGGTTTCAACTTTGTTTACTTCACCGCATGTCAGATGGGCCTCTAGTTTACTTATTTTCACCCACTGCCACATGAGCCACCACACAAAGATACAGAACACGAGCTGACAAGGCAGCATGTGGACTAGTTTATCGGTCAACTAAACAATATACGAAGCTATACGCTAACACAGTGAGCGTATAATCCGTCGGTATAGAGAGTTCGAGTGAGGGGGGAGGCCCGTGAGAGATACTCCCTCCGTTTGATAATGTAGTTCCAACATTTTTTTTAAAGTCAAACTTTTGAAATTTTGACCAAGTTTATAAAGAAATTACTTATATCTACAATACCAAAGATAAATGATAGTATGAAGTAAGTACATGTTGTGAAGAATCTAATGATCGTTCCAGATGTAAATGTTTTTCTTCACATATACCTGGTCAAACTTTTCTGAGATTTGACTTTTCAAAACATCCATATGCTTATGGACATGAGAGAGTCCCTAACGAGAGAGAGAGAGAGAGAGAGAGTGAAATATAAAGAGTGAGTGAAAAAAGTGTGTGTGCGTGTGTGAAAGAGACATGGACAACACACGATAAAAGTAGAGAAAAAGTGTGTGTGCCTTATGCAAGCATATCACACATGCATCTTCGACAACGGAAGCAAGGTGAGGAGATAGTGTGTGGTTGTTTGCAGCCGAGAGAGCAAGACCCCTAGCACGTGGCCAAGAGGGGTCTGACAAACAAGGAAGAGAGGTCGAGAGAGACGTACGGAGAAAATGCAGACATGGGGAGGAGAGAGTGTATGTTTATCATAGAGAGATCTCCTGGAGATCTTGATGGGCTTACATGGGTGGGAGACCGAGTGACAAGGTGTGTGCGCGATAGAAGATACCCCGAGAGATATCGAGATAGACGTATGGATGGAAGGAGACAATACGTGTGCTCTTGATGGCTAGTGAGAGATAATCATACTTAGGGGGGGAGTGCTTGCGCCTATGATGGAGTGAGGGATTGGTACTTAGGGGGGCGCGTGTCACATAGAGAGAGGACAAGGGCGGAGAGTGTTGGATGGGTCTATATGATAGCGCGAGCGAGACATGTGTATGTGTGAACCAGGGAGATATAAAGTTTGAGAGAGATTGAGGAGCCCCGATAAGGCTGAGTGGTGCGTCACATAGCTGAGAGGGGGAAAGAGATATTCCATACGCTCGATAATGCAATGCATGTAATTTTTCAGAAGTCAAACTTTGGAAACTTTGAACAGGTTTACGCAAATGTTATTTATATTTACAATACCAAAGATACATCATACGAAACTACATCTCATGGTGAATCTAATAGTATATGTTTGTCGTTCTAGATGTAATTGTTTTTCTCCACGTACATGGTCAAACTTTGTGATGTTTGACTTTTCAATAAATATATATGCTATGGACCGAGGAGAGTGCCTAAGTCGAGAGAGATCAAGTGTGTGTGAAGGAGAATGAGTAAGTGTGCAAAAAGAGTATGTGTCTGAAAGAGAAAGTGACAACAAACGATAAATTAGAGACAGAGTGTGTGTTTTCATTTCTTATGCGAACATCTCACGCATGCATCTCCGAGAAAGAAAAGCGAGGTGAGGAGATACACAAAGATAGCTAGTGTGTGATTGTTTGCAACAGAGAGAGACAGCCCTATAGCACATGTCCAATAGAGGTTTGGCCAACAAGGAACAAAGGTCGAGAGGGACACATGGAGAACATGGACGCATGGGGAGGGAGAGAGAGTGTGTTTGTGATAGAGAGATCCCCTCGAGATCGTGAGGGGACTATATGGGTGGGAGATCGAGGGGGTGCGTGCATAATATTAAGATGCCCCGAGAGAAACCGATATAGACCATGCACATGTTTGTGATGGAGACTAAGGCCCAGTTCTTTGCCAGAATCTGGGGATTCTCCCAGAATCCAACCCCGACCAAGCTTCTCCCAGAATCTTTGAGCCTCATTTGTTTTACAATCCTATCTAGTTAGGGTCTAATTAGACAAGATTGTAAAACAAATGGGGCTCAAAGATTCTGGGAGAAGCTGGGTAGGGGTCGGATTCTGGGAGAATCCCCAGATTCTGGCAAAAGAACAGGGCCTAAGATTAGCTAGTCATATACATATAGGGGGCATGTGCCTACAATTGAGTGAGAGACCATCAGACTTGGCTAGCAAGGCATGAGATTATGTGTGTGCGTGTGAGATGGAGAGAGAACAAGGGAGAGAGATAGAGTTTTAGATGGGCCTATCGAGTGCGAGTAAGATATGCATGTGTATGTGTGACCCAGGTAGATGGAGAGTTTGAGAGAGAGGGGGAAGAGCTCTGAGACGACAGAGTGGTGCGTGAGAGAGTTACGGGAAACGAGCCAAGGAATTTGTGTGCGTACGATGAGTGCACCCAAGATATCTAGCTTGGACTAGAGTATCATACATAGTGTGCGAGAGATACCTATAGATGGAGTATATATGCATGCGAACTAGAAAGACCCCCCCCCCACACACACACACACACAAAAACAAAGAGAGAGAGAGAGAGAGAGAGAGAGAGAGAGAGAGAGACAAAGAGAGAGAGAGAGAGAGAAAGAGAGAGAGAGAGATGGAGAGAAAGGGAGAGGGACCAACAAGGTTTGTGTGTTGGATGCGTGCGATAGAATTGAAGATTGTCGGCGAGAGAGAGAGAGAGAGAGCAGGAGTCCGGGAGAGGGGGGGTCTTGTTTTATGCATGAAAGACTAACATAAACCATGTTTCGATATAAACTTGCATTCAAATATTTAAACTAGAGAACATGTTGTCTGCAATCCACACATGAACGGATATATGCGTATATCAAACAAGTTCATTAATTTGACTTTCAACATGTTCATGGAGTACTATAATATTGTACAACATGCTACTCGATTGAGGTGTTCAATTTTGGATTTAGTTCACTATTTTGACCTGGTGAACGAGCTATTTCATTGAATCGAGATATTTCATTTTGGGTTTGATTCCCGTTTTGAGTGGGTCAACTATTTGTCATATAGTAAATCGCTAGCAACGAGCATGTAAAAACACATTACTCCCGAGCATCATCTCTCCATCTAAACAAGAAGTGGCAAGCTAATATTTCAAAATTCGATTCGAATCAACTTGGTAAGGTAGACTTGGATGCTCGTTCTCCCAAAATTTGAACGAACCGATAAACATCCTCTGCTCGGTGGAATTCACCCGAGCAAATAAATGGGAGATGCGAAATTACCGTCCTATGTGGGACATGCATCAATTGGCCCGTTGTACATCGAGTGTAGGTTCGTAACTTCACCCAAGCGCGCCTTCTCCTCGGCCGAAATGACATGTGCCAATAGTTCATAAATCATGGTCGGCAAAACACACTCTCCTCGCCCGAAATAGCTCGCGCCCACTATTTCAAAACACGCTCTCCTCACCCGAAATTGCTCGCGCCCACTATATTTCAAAACACGCCCTCCTCGCCCGAAATCGCTCTCGCCTACTATTTCGGGAGAAGCAAAGTTACTCTACTATCCCCGACCCTCAGTACACAGACCCAAGCTGAAAAGCCTAAAGGCAGGGGTAGAACTGTAACTCCCCCTCACATTTCAGACAAATGCGTCCATAAGACATGGTTCCACTCCCCTACCATTCCCCACCCCCCATTCATACCTCGTGGGTGCCAAATCACCTTCTCCCCAGAAGCTCCCTTCCCCCAAGCCGCGAAACCTCAGCCCCTCCTCCCTGGCGCCTCCCACCGCACCAATTTCATAGCCGCCCTCCTCCCTAATGCCGGAGACATCGTCCATTTTCCATCGTGCACTGGGTCGTGTGCCTCTTACTCCATGCTGCTGGAGCTGCCTCGATGACGGCTGTGTGAACCATACCGGAGCCGATTCATCCCTGCCGTTGTTCACGGTGCCGGAGCGGCTCCAACTTCGGATCCATCCAGAGTCCCGGCGCTGCTTCCCCGTAGCCATCGAACGTCGCAACATCGTTGTTTCCCTGTCGTCGGTCGCCCCCGCAACCGCGCCGGCCTCACCGACTCGGTAGCTGGACCTGCCTACTTCACCATGCTGCCAGATAGGTCGGACCCTCATCTCAAATCACTCTATTTAGGCGTCAATTGTCTGAATTTTTATTCTGGGCCAATCGATTCCAAACAAGAAGCACCACCCCTCGAGGCGGCGGAGCTCCTAGGCTGCCGGTTGGCTGGTGTCTAACGTAAGGGTGCGGGGCCGCAAGTTCGCCGCGGAAGCAGTGCTTAGATGGCTATCTTAGAGTTGCGTGGGTTGAAGGTACTCCCGCCGCCGGATCTGGATGACAGGGAGTCTTTGTGGATTGGCCCGGGGGCGGCGCAGCCACGGCAATTCGGTGGGGCAGGGAGCATGGTTTTGGCCGGGGCCACGGATGGCGGAGGCAGGCTACTCTGCCGTTGGTCGCTAGCTCTTCGGGGAAGATTCTGAACAGTGTCAGCCAGGAGGCACAAGACGGCCATCAAGCCATCCGGCGTAGATCGGACAGTACCAAAATAAAATAAAATCGTGTGACCCCAATTTAGTCTTCAGTCAATAGACGTGTGACCACTCTCATACCTTGTTGTTGATCTCTTAGTGTATTTCTAAGAGATGTTTCATTCTTAACATTATGTATTATCTGCATCTTCAGCCACACCATCTTCCGACTCACACAGTTGCTCCAACAAGGGAAGCTTACACCAAAAGGGAGCTATAGTCCCCACTCAACAGTTCCCTGCATCGAATGCGTGTGCCCCACATGGACAGCCACAACAACTGCAGGGCCATCGACAAGTCAGCACATGGTGCTCACTCCTATGGATGGAGGCCAGATAGGTTGTACCCTCATCTTACTTGTGTGCAACATTTATGGATTTGTTATTCATCTGAGCATGGGAAATAGATTATCACATTTCACTGTATATTCATGCTGATCTCTTACGGTTCTTGTTCAGGAGTTAACGTTGTTCCATAGTTCAGCTAAGATACTTGTTCTTTAGGTAACATTGTTCCATAGTTATCATCCATCAGCCAATGCTATCCCACAGGCTGGTGATTATAGTATTATACCACTTCTAGTATTACCTATGTTATTCTTTAATACTTTTGTGTGCCATCTAGTTAATCTGGAGTACAAACGATACATATTCTGTAGCTTTCATATGTGTTCTCCCTTTAGTTTTTGAGACCTGTTGCTGCTAGTTCACCCCAGTCGTACTATTTATGTCGTCTCCTACAGGCACTCATTACATAAATCTAACTACTAGTTGTCTTCCATACATGTCAGATATAATTGCACACACTGATATATCCACAGGAACCTCACGGAGCAATGTAAAGGCCAATAAACTTGATGTCAATGATACGCAATATGATGGGACATGTAAAGACAGTTCTTCAGAAGACTTGCAGAAAGATGGTGAATCCTCTTCACCCCACAAGGTCCTTGCTCTAACTTGGCTCGTGATATGGGTAGAACATTCATATAATGTCCTGGAGTGTATCTACTCTATTGCAATGCCATGTGCTTAGCATGTTGATCATGCATGTAAATATGTCATGCCTTCCTGTTTTTCAGTACCTATTCCATTCATGATAACATGTTTTCAAATTCAAGTACTGTCATTCTACTCTATCGCAATGCCATCTGGTTAATTTGGACATCATACTTCTGAATATCTTATGCATTGTTATTCATCAGTATGTGCTTCATCTGTCTACCAAACCATGTTTTTTACATTGAAGTGTTGTTCTAGTGCTCTGTTGCAATGCCATCTTAGTTTCCCAATCATACATGTGTATGTTGCCTTAGTTTTTTCTATACGTATTCTGCTAGCATACAGTTTTACATTCAACTAGTGTTTTTTTACTGTGTTGTCCTGTCGTATCCCTAGCTCTTACACCATACTCCCTCCGTCTGGATTACATGTTGTCGAAATGGATAAAGAAGGATGTATCTAGAACTGAAATACGCCTAGACCCATCCATTTTTTTCTGGATGCAGAGAATACATGTCAATATGTCATGCCTTTCTATTCTTCAATACCTATTCCATCTCTCTGCTGTAGCATGTTTTATAATTGAAGCACCATTCTTCTATACAAGGCATGCAAGGGGAAGACGACTATGTTAGAATCTGAAGGGTTACAAACAATGTCTTTGCAAAAGATCCAAACACCAGGAGATAATAAACCAACTCTAGTTTTTATAGATACTGCTCTAGCATAGAGAAACCCAACTCCTACTGATAACAAGCAGATTCCAGTGGCCAAAGTACTAGTCCGTTGTCCAGCAAAAATATGTCAACTCCATTCTAAGAAGCGTGTGTGTATCCTTGCATCATGAAATTTTATAGCATGTTGATCATATTTTCTACATGTTTCTTACCCATCTCTCTTTTAGAAAATAAGATTAACAGATAGAAGAATTTCTGCACTGGTATCATCTATGAGGAAAGATTCTTGCAGGAATTCTCTGTGCTCCAATACAGATGTAAGTACTTGTTGTATATCACTATATTTTTACATCAACATGTATTTTGTTAATCGGCGTGAATCCAACCTTTATCTGATCTAAATTTAGTTGTAGCAAAATGTATGATTAAAGGCCACAATGTTGATTTTTGTAAGGAAAACTGTCTGCTAGTTTTGCATCCTGAGCTGCATGAGTGTACTATCTCATATAAGTGTGTTTGAATAATTTGGTTCTGCAGTGGGTTTTCAGTGTTTTTTTTAGTGTGTTGTCCTGTCGTATCCCTAGCTCTTACATCATACTCCCTCCGTCCGGATTACATGTCGCGGAAATGGATAAAACTGGATGTATCTAGAACTGAAATACGCGTAGACCCATCCATTTATTTCCGAATGGAGGGAATACATGTCAATATGTCATGCCTTTCTATTCTTCGGTACCTATTCCATCTCTGCTGTAGCATGTTTTATAATTGAAGCACCATTCTTCTATATAAGGCATGCAAGGGGAAGACGGCTATGTTACAATCTGAAGGGTTACAAACCAGGTCTTTGCAAAAGATCCAAACGCCAGGAGATAATAAACCAACTCCATTTTTCATAGATATTGCTCCAGCACAGAGAAACCCAACTCCCACTGATAATAAGCAGATTCCAGTGGCCAAATAACTAGTCCACTCCAGTCCAGCAAAAGAATGTCAACTCCATTCTAAGAAGCGTGTGTATATCCTCGCATCATGAAATCTTATAGCATTCTGATCATATTTTCTACATGTTTCTTACCCATCTCTCTTTTAGAAAATAAGGTTAAGTGATAGAAGGCTTCCTTCATTGGGATTGTATTCGAGGAAAATATCTTGCGGGAATTCTCTATGCTTCAATGTTGATGTAAGTACCTGTTGTATATCACTATATTTTTACATCAGCATGTATTTTGTTAATCGGTGTGAATCCAACCTTTATCTGATCTAAATTAGTTGTAGCAAAATGTTAAAGGCGCCAATGTTGATTCTTGTAAAGAAAACTGCCTGGTAGTTTTGCATACTGAGTTGAATGAGTGTACTATCTCATATCATGCACATTACTGAATTGTAGTGCTGCTCTGGTTGCCCATTTGTTCATTGTGTCAATGTTGCTTTCATATTACCTTACCTGGCTGATGATAGTTGTGCCATATTGTGTTAATTTGGTGTAGGCTAGTTGCCCAAACGTTAGTTGTGTCAATGTTGCTTTCCTATTATCTGACATGGCCAATGATAGCAATGCCAGTGTCTTAATTTGGTGCAGGCTGCTGAAGATAAGAAGACAAACTCTGAAAACAGCAAGGCAACCCCATTGTTTCTTTCCAATAAATCTAGGCCAGGTAATATGGCGATAACTCATGATTAATCTGTTTGGTTCCCCTCCTAATTTATGTTATGATGCAGTGGTCGAGACACTCTCCACTATCAGATACAAGCCTGCCCAAATCGCCATCTGAATCTGTTCAGTATCCTCTTTCTCGAATGCAACGAAAAAATGTATGTTTGTGAACCAATTAATGGCTGAAGCAATAATGGAAATGGTGGACGAATCAGAGGGGCAGAGTCGTGCGACACAACAACTGATCAATGTTTTTAGAGACAGTGTAGCAAAGCAGCAAGAACTTGCCCACATGCTTATGGGCGTCATCCGTGCTGAGGTTGCAGATTGTGACGTTGTAGATCGTTAGGTTCTGTTCATTTATTTGCCCTGGCATCAATCTTTGATTGCCCAGTGGATGTAATTTCCTGTAATATATGTTGGATGTGCAATGTTTTTTCCTGTATGTCATACCTTTGCTTGATCGGTTTTGGTCATGTGCATAATTGCTCGTTGTAATGGGCTCAAATTATCTAATTTGGCCTAAAGACATGTATGAACTTTAGTGGGCCCGTTAAGTTATTGGGCCGTTACCATGCCGGTTTTTTTATTCAAACTAGGCCGAAATTTAATGGTCGGCCCTCTTACTTTCCGGGTCGTTAACAGGCCATTACTAAGTTCGGCCTACATATGGCCCAACCATACTGTCGGCCTTTAGCAGGCCGAAAGAGACAGCGGGCTTGTACTGGACCATGAAGAGCATGGGCCGCTAAGAGGTCGAAAGTCAGGTTGTATTGTAAATGGCCCAACTGTGTTGTGGGCCTTTAGCAGGCCGAAAGAGAAACCGGGCCGGTATTGGACCATGAAAGGCATGCGCCGTTAAAAGGCCAAAACTCAGGTCCGACTACAAATGGCCCAACTCATTTATGGTTCGTTAACAGGCTGAAAGGCACAGAGGACTGGGAATTGGCCCAACACTTAAATGGGTCGCTAAAAGGCCAAAACTCAGGTCTGACTACAAATGGCCCAACCGATTTATGGGTCGTCAACAGGATGAAAGACACACCGGGACGGAAATTGGCCCAACACTTAAATGGGTCGCTAAAAGGCCGAAACTCAGGTCCGACTACAAATGGCCCAGCAGATTTATGGGTCGTCAACAGGCCGAAAGACACACTGGGCCGGAAATTAGCCCAACATTTAAATGGGTCGCTAAAAGGCCGAAAGATGTACATCCCAAAAATTGGCCCATCCATTGAATGGGCCGTTAACAGGCCGAAATCTCATCAGGCCAATATTGAGCACAAATATATAGCGGGCTCTTAACGGGCTCGAACTGACGATGGGCTGCAATGGTGTCAAATCTTTAACGGGCCGTTGATGGGCCGAGTTGGCACATCTCGTATGGGCCGTGGGCTTAAATGGACCTGACACAAGTAGGCCTTATATGGGTCGGCCTGCTAATTTTTACTGGGCCGGCCTTTTTCACCGGAATGGGCCACTGTTGGGTCGTGCCACGTGTCGACCTATCATAGGAACCTCCTGTCCAGTGAGTGGATGACATCTGTCCCAACCGTGAGGCAACACGTGTTTCCTCCGTCCAATGATGATTTTACACGTGGAAAATACCCATTGTTCCAGCCAGTTAACGGGTTATCGAATCCAAAACCGGATCTGATAGCTTAACGGTGTTCCGTTATGGTGGATGCCACGTGTCGGTCACCCTTGACGAAAGCACTTCTGTGATGCGTGGTTTATCGTCATGGAAGTGGACACTTCCGTGATGATAATTTTGGTAATGTCATGGAACACTTCTACGACAGCACAGGTATGACTATCTTCATTCTGTCATAAAATCATCATGGATGTACATGCATGACAAAAAATGCAACCTACTTTGACAAACACGTATCATCACGGAAGTGTATTTTTTTTGTAGTGTTATACCCCCTGATACAGTCTATAATTTCATCAAAACAAGCAAACAATGCAACAAAAACAAAATATGTCAAAAAATTGAACAGTCTATAGAACCTGAATTATGCTCATACTTTTGTAACTCTATTTTTTGAAAAATTACGACAACGTGGGAAATTTGTATATCAATCATGTGTAAAAAATTCAGATCAAAAGAACGTTCCAATGAATTTAATCAATTTTACTACTGGGCACAAAAGATTCAGGGTTTTTTCCAGAATCAACTCAACTATCATCCAAATCATCCCAAAGTCTTTACTTGGCACAAAAACTAACGACAACACAAAAACACAACCATAACAATAGCATAATTGTGTACACACTCAAAACACAAAAAGAATAAGAAAATCTAAGATAACTATTGGGTTGCCTCCCAACTAGCGCTATTCTTTTACGCCCCTAGCTAGGCGTAATGCATAGTTTCAAGTGTTATCATCTTTTATTTCTAATTCCTCAATCACATGCACATAATTCCTAGGAATTCTAGCATTCATGTTTTTAGTGATCAAACTCCTAGGAACAAAGTTGAGGAATTTATTTTATAGATTGGTTCCTTTCATCAAATCAGCAAAATTGGGGTGAACACTAATCATCTTCAGATCTTCGTTTTCATTACTAGGTGTGGCACCCTTGTTTTTAGGAACATAGATAAATTGACAATTCTTACTAGGAGGAGTCCTTACAATAGTTTTAACGGAATACAAAGTAGAACCCAAACTATTAATAATTTCTTCCAACTTATCAATTCTAGCGAGACTTTGTCCTATCCTCTCGTCAATTACTGAATATTTCCCTTTCAGCTCTTTTAAAGCAATTCCTACATTTGAAAAAAATGAGTAATATGATTATGAATCTTTTGATCCAAGTTTTCTATATGCTATATGGTAGGTAGTTTTATTTTCAATAGGTTCTAGCCTTTGCATAACATGCTCCAAAGTCACCAATGTTTCATTAGTAGTGATAGGTGGTGGTCCTACCAAATTTCCCATAGCATTGAAAGCATCCATAGGGTGAGTACCCAAGAAATTCCCGCCAGTAATAGTATCTAGAACAAATCTATACGGAGTAGTAACATCCACATAAAAATTGCAAAGAACAGTGGTAGATTGCTTACGAGTTGATCTATTTTGGGCATCGCAAATTCTATACCAAGCATCTTTTATATTCTCCCCTCCCCTTTGTTTGCAATTTAGAACTTCATTTTTAGGGGTACATGTGACAAGAGAAGAACTAGCCATAACGATAAAGCAAACAAACACCAAAAAGGCAAACAAAAAATATTTTTGTATTTTTGTGAAAAAGTTTTAGAAGTGGGGGAGATGAAAAAGGGAAGCAAATGGCAAATAATGTAAACACAAGGATATGCGAGTTTATGTGTAGGTACTTGATAGATGTTGATGATGTCTCCCCGGCAACAGCGCCAGAAATTCTTCCTCCTACTTGTGAGCTGCGTTGGGATTTCCCCGAAGAGGAGAGTGTTGGGGAACATAGCACGCAGTTTCAAAAAAATTCCTACTCTCACGCAACTATCTAGGAGATGCATAGCAACGAGGGGGAGAGAGTGTGTCTACGTACCCTCGTAGACCGTAAGTGGAAGAGTTTGACAACATGGTTGCTTTTTCTAGCTCCGACCGATCAAGTACCGAATGTACGGCACCTTTGAGTTCTGCACACGTTCAGCTCGGTGACATCCCTCACCTTATTGATCCAGCAAGGTGTCGAGGTAGTAGATTAGTTCCGTCAGCACGATGGCATGGTGACGGTGATGGTGAAGTGATCCCCGCACGGCTTCACCTAAGCACCGAGAGAATATGACCAGGGGTGTAAACTGTGGAGGGGGGCACTGCACATGGCTAACAATTGATGTTGTGTGTTCTAGGCACCCCCCCCCCTTCCCACATATATATAGGTGGGAGGGGAGGAGAGGAAGCCAGGGGGCGCCCCAAGTAGGATCCGAATCCTACTTGGGGTTTCCCCAAGTGGCGCCCCCCTTTCCTTTTTTCACCCAAGAATAAAGGGAAGGAGGAAGAGAGAATGGAAGGGGGCCGAACCCCCCTTGTTCCTTCTTCAATTCAGCCACATGCCTAAGGGCGGCCCGCCACCCCTTGTGGGCTGGTGTGCTCCCCTCTCATGGCCCATATCTTCTCCCCGAGGGTTCCGGTAACCCCTCCGGTACTCCGATATGTACCCGGTACCCTCCAGAACACTTCTGGTGTCCAAATACTATCGTCCTATATATCAATCTTTACCTCTTGACAATTTCAAGACTCCTCGTCATGTCTGTGATCTCATCTGGGACTCAGAACAACATTCCGTCACCGAATCACATAACTCATATAATACAATATCATCATTGAACGTTAAGCATGCGGACCCTATGGGTTCGAGAACTATGTAGACATGACCGAGACACCTCTCCGGTCAATAACCAATAGCGGTACCTGGAAGCTCATATTGTCTCCCACATATTCTATGAAGATCTTTATCGGTCGAACCGTTATGACAGCACACGTTATTCCCTTTGTCATCGGTATGTTACTTGCCCGAGATTTGATCGTCGGTATCTTCATACCTAGTTCAATATCGTTACTGGCAAGTCTCTTTACTAATTTCGTAATACATCATCCTGCAACTAACTCATTAGTCACTTTGCTTGCAAGGCTTCTTATGATGTGTATTACTGAGAGAGCCAATAGATACCTCTCCGATACTCAGAGTGACAAATCCTAATCTTGATCTATGCCAACCCAACAAACACTTTCAGAGATACCTGTAGAGCATCTTTATAATCACCCAGTTACATTGTGACGTTTGATAGCACACAAGGCATTCCTCCGGTATCCGGGAGTTGTATAATCTCATAGTCGAAGGAATATGTATTTGACATGAAGAAAGCAATAGCAATAAAACTGAACAATCATAATGCTAAGCTAACGAATGGGTCTTGTCCATCACATCATTATCCTAATGATGTGATCTCGTTTATCAAATGACAACACATGTCTATGGTCAGGAAACTTAACCATTTTTTACCAACGAGCTAGTCTAGTAGAGGCTTACTAGGGACACGGTATTTTGTCCATGTATCCACACATGTATCAAGTTTCTGGTTAATACAATTCTAGCATGAATAATAAATATTTATCATGAAATAAGTAAATATAAAATAACAACTTTATAATTGCCTCTGGGGCATATTTCCT
Organism: Triticum aestivum; assembly: GCF_018294505.1. Taxonomy (NCBI): domain Eukaryota; kingdom Viridiplantae; phylum Streptophyta; class Magnoliopsida; order Poales; family Poaceae; genus Triticum; species Triticum aestivum. The sequence goes on from NC_057807.1 coordinate 565,171,647, forward strand.
TTAGTCTCCCACTTGCACTAGAGTCAATAATCTAGATTACATTGTAATGATTCTAACACCCATGGAGTCTTGGTGTTGATCATGTTTTGCTCGTGGAAGAGGCTTAGTCAATGGGTCTGCCATATTCAGATCCGTATGTATTTTGCAAATCTCTATGTCCCCCTCCTTGACTTGATCACGGATGGAGTTGAAGCATATCTTCATGTGTTTGGTTCTTTTGTGAAATCTGGATTCCTTCGCTAAGGCAATTGCTCCAGTATTGTCAAAAAGGATTTTCATTGGACCTGATGCACTAGGTATTACACCTAGATCGGATATGAACTCCATCTAGACTCCTTCATTTGTTGTTTCTGAAGCAGCTATGTACTCCACTTCACACGTAGATACCGCCATGACACTTTCCTCGGAACTGCACCAACTGACAGCTCCACCATTCAAAATAAATACATATCCGGTTTGTGACTTAGAGTCATCTGAATCAGTGTCAAAACTAGCATCAACGTAACCATTTACGATGAGCTCTTTGTCATCTCTATAAACGAGAAACATATCCTTGGTCCTTTTCAGGTACTTCAGAATGTTCTTGACCGTTGTCCAGTGATCCACTCCTGGATTACTTTGGTACCTCCTTGATAGACTTATGGCAAGGCACACATCAGTTCTGGTACACAGCATAGCATACATGATAGAACCTATGGTTGAGGCATAGGGAATGACTTTCATTTTTTTCTCTATCTTCTCAAGTGGCCGGGCATTGAGTCTGACTCAATTTCACACCTTGCAACATAGGCAAGAACCCTTTCTTTGACTGATCCATTTTGAACTTCTTCGAAACTTTGTCAAGGTATGTGCTTTGTGAAAGTCCTATTAAGCGTCTTGATCTATCTCTATAGATCTTGATGCCAAATATATAAGCAGCTTCACCGAGGTCTTTCATAGAAAAACTTTTATTTAAATATCCTTTTATCCTATCCAGAAATTCTACATCATTTCCAGTCAACAATATGTCATCCACGTATAATATTAGAAATGCTATAGAGCTCCCACTATCTTTCTTGTAAATACAGGCTTATCTGAAAGTCTGTATAAACCATATGCTTTGATCACCTCATCAAAGCGTATATTCCAACTCCGAGATGCTTGCACCGATCCATAGATGGATCGCTGGAGCTTGGACAGTTTGTTAGCACCTTTAGGATCGACAAAACCTTCTGGTTGCATCATATACAACTCTTCTTTAAGAAATCCATTAAGGAATGCAGTTTTGATGTCCATTTGCCAGATTTCATAATCATAAAATGCGACAATTGCTAACATGATTCGGACAGACTTAAGCATCGATACGGGTGAGAAAGTCTCATCATAGTCAACTCCTTGAACTTGTCAAAAACCTTGTGCGATAAGTCGAGCTTTATAGGCAGTAACATTACCATCAGCGTCATTCTTCTTCTTGAAGTTCCATTTATTCTCTCTGGCTTGTCGATCATCAGGCAAATCCACCATAGTCCACACTTTGTTCTCATACATGGATCCTATCTCAGATTTCATGGCCTCAAGCTATTTATCGGAATCTGGGCTCATCATAGCTTCTTCATAGTTCGCAGGTTCGCCATGGTCTAGTAACATGACTTCCAAAACAGGATTACCGTACCACTCTGGTGTCAATCGTGTTCTGGTTGACCTACGAGGTTCAGTAGTAACTTGATCTGAAGTTTCATGATCATCATTAGCTTCCTCTCTAGTTGGTGTAGGCATCACGGGAACGGATTTCTCTGATAAGCTACTTTCCAAATTGAGAGAAGGTATAATTACCTCATCAAGTTTTACTTTCCTCCCACTCACTTCTTTCGAGTGAAACTCCTTATCTAGAAAGGTTCCATTCTTGACAACAAAGATCTTGCCTTCGGATCTGTGGTAGAAGGTGTACCCAATAGTTTCCTTAGGGTATCCTATGAAGACACACTTCTCCGATTTGGGTTCGAGCTTATCAGGCTAAAGCCTTTTAACATAAGTGTCGCAACCCCAAAATATAAGAAACGGCAGCTTAGGTTTATTGCCAAACCACAGTTCATACGGCGTCATCTCAATGGATTTAGACGGTGCCCTATTTGATGTGAATGCAATTGTCTCTAATGCATAACCCCAAAATGATAGTGGTAAATCGGTAAGAGACATCATAGATCGCACCATATCTAATAAAGTACGGTTACGAGTTCGGACACACCATTACGTTGTGGTGTTCCAGGTGGTGTGAGTTGTGAAACTATTCCACATTGTTTTAAATGAAGGCCAAACTCGTAACTCAAATATTTGCCTACGCAATTGGATTGTAGAAACTTTATTTTCTTGTTACGATGATTCTCCACTTCTCTCTAAAATTCTTTGAACTTTTCAAATGTTTCAGACTTGTGTTTCATTAAGTAGATATACCCATATCTGCTCAAATCATCTGTGACGGTTAGAAAATAACGATACCCGACGCGTGCCTCAACACTCATCAGACCGCATACGTTGGTATGTATTATTTCCAATAAGTCATTAGCTCGCTCCATTGTTTCGGAGAACGGAGTTTTTGTCATTTTGCCCATGAGGCATGGTTCGCAAGTATCAAATGATTCATAATCAAGTGATTCCAAAACTCCATCTCCATCGAGTTTCTTCATGCGCTTTACACCAATATGACCTAAACGGCAGTGCCACAAATAGGTTGCACTATCATTATCAACTTTGCATATTTTGGCATCAATATTATGAATATGTGTATCACCACAATTGAGATTCAACAGAAATAGACCACTCTTCAAGGGTGCATGACCATAAAAGATATTACTCCTATAAATAGAACAACCATTATTCTCTGATTTAAATGAATAACCGTCTTGCACTAAACAAGATCCAGATATAATGTTCATGCTCAACGTTGGCACCAAATAACAAATATTCAGGTCTAAAACTAATCTCAAAGGTAGATGTAGAGGTAGCGTGCCGACGATGATCACGTCGACCTTGGAACCATTCCCGACGCACATTGTCACCTCGTCCTTAGCCAATCTTCGTTTAATCCGTAGCTCCTATTTCGAGTTACAAATATGAGCAACCGAACCAGTATCAAATACCCAGGTGCTACTACGAGCATTAGTAAGGTACACATCAATAACATGTATAACAAATATACGTTTGTTTACTTTGCCATCCTTCTTATCCGCCAAATATTTGGGGCAGTTCCGCTTCCAATGACCAGTCCCTTTGCAGTAGAAGCACTCAGTTTCAGGCTTGGGTCCAGCTTTGGGCTTCTTCCCGGGAGTGGCAACTTGCTTGCCATTCTTCTTGAAGTTCCCTTTCTTTTCGTTACCTTTTTTCTTGAAACTAGTGGTCTTGTTAACCATCAACACTTGTTGCTCCTTCTTTATTTCTACTTCTGCGGCTTTGAGCATTGCGAAGAGCTCAGGCATTGTTTTCTCCATCCCTTGCAGATTATAGTTCATCACGAAGCCTCTGTAGCTTGGTGGCAGTGATTGGAGAACTCTGTTAATAACACTACACTACTAGGGAAAACCCTAGCAGTAGCGCTGGTTTTGTGCTCACTGGTAGCGCAGGTAGGCGCACTACTAATAAGGCGCTACAGCTATTGCTTAGCAGTAACGCGTCCTGGCGTGCGCTACTGCTAGGACAAATAGCTGCAGCGTTTGTTCACCCCCACGCTACTGCTAATGAAACTAGTGGCAGCGCGTTTTCCCTCCATCGCTACTAGTATTCATTTTTATTTTTTTATTTTTAGTGTATTTATGCGGTTTTCTCTCCATCGTACAAATATTGGTACAATACCAGTTATGAGGTTTACATCATTATGTCCACAATAGTGTGTCAAATGAAGGTGGATTAGGTTCACGTGGAGGCAATATGTGGTGCATGTCAAAAGTATACTACTAATCCAAACTTGAGTAGTACTTTCGATGTGCACCACATGTTGCCTCCACTTGAATCTAATCCGCCAGCACAAGCTATTTAATCATCATCATAGTCATTATCACCAACAATATTTATTTAATCACCACTAACACTAGCTAATAATAATCATCATAGTCATTACCACCAACACTAGCTAGTTGTGACTTACTGTATCCACTTCGAAGTTCTCGTCCAGCTTGATGTTGAAGCGCCTATCATCATCTAGGAAGATTCCATCGCACAGGCCGCGCTCGTCTTTGCAGTATTTGCAAATACGAAATCCTTTTCGTCGTCAGACATTTCCTATGTTTATAGTTAAAACATTAATTGAAAATCGATCAAAGACAACTACCAGGATACTCAACACACAAATCCGGGGCACTCGATATTTCCTACATATTCTGGCACAACTCATGCCAAAATTCACGGAAAAATCCGGCATGACCTTTGCTAAAATAGGACATATCGAGCGCCTGAAATTTGCTGGAACGGAAATGAATCAACACTCCGGCAAAACATAGGCCACTCGGAGGCATAACCTGCAAACATGACCGGCCACTTGTGCAAGCACATATCCTATTTGAGCAACACAAGATATACATTTCAAAATATCTTATAGGACTCAAATTAGCATGCATTGAATAAGCAAAAGTAAATCATCTCATGCGTGTTCGTACATCATCGAATATTATCACTAATACATCCCGAATAGTGTCATACATATAACATCACTAATAAAACTAAAACCCTAGCACACGACGGGTATCGGCGCGGGCGGTGGACACCCACAGAGAAGGAACCATCACGGGATCATAGCTCCAGTGAGATCCCTGGAGAACCTGCCAGGTATTGGAGAACCTGTGCTCCAAGGCAAACAAGTAGCGACGGACGTGTGCGTCCTCCTCACTGACATGGTGATGCACCACCTCCGCGGGGTCCTCGAGCCTCTGGACCGTCACTGGCCCACGCGACCGCCACCAAAGAAGGTTCGGGTCAACGATAGGCTGGCTCCTCACTAACTTGCGCCCCCCGGTAGGTAGCGCCTCCCAGTACCACCCCAGCGGAGCCCAGTCCCGGACATGGCCCATCTGGTCAAGCAGGTGTCGTCCTCCGCCGACTCGACGACGAGGATGCGGGATAGGCATCATCCACGTCGATGCGGGAAAAATTGCTTTAACTAAAAAAATAGCAACAAGTTCTTACTAACTAGTTCTATTAATTCAATTAGTTCTTACTGAAAATAAACTTACTATAAATAAAAATAAACTAGTACCTAGCTAATTAGTACCTAGTTCTTACTAACTAATTAGTACCTAGGAACTATTGTCCTAATTAAATAGGGTTAATACTAATTGTAATTAACTAACTAGCACTAAAAATAGCCTAGGGTTCATACTAACTAGCACTAAATAGCTAGGGTTCATACTAAGCAAACAAGAGGGATCAGAAGGGGAGAGTGCCTACAGAGGGCAGAGAGAGAGATGGGATCGGGGGAGACGGCGGCACCGAGGCGCAGTGAGGCGGGGTCGGGGGAGGCGGCTGCGAGCCGGGGTCGGGGGAGACGGCGGCGAGGTGGGTCGAGGGAGACGGCGGCGAGGCGGGGCCAGGGGAGACGGCAGCGAGGCGGGGTCGGGGGAGATGGTCGCGAGGCAGGGTCGGGGGAGACGGCGGCGAGACGACGGCGACGAGGGGGGGAAGATAGAGTGGGGAATTGGGGGAGGAAGCAGAGGAGAGGGAATCAGGCCGCGCGGGGGGTTAGGTGAAAATAGGTTTAATAGTAGCGTGGGGAGGAAAAACGCGTTGCTGCGAAAATCCGTAGTAGTAGCGCCGTTTCTAGAAGGGAGCTACTACTATACCTACCACGTCGGGAACGGTGTGGCAATTATAGTACTAGCGCGTTATGTTCCTGCCGCGCTACTGCTAAGGGGGTAACAATAGCGCAGTTTTAGCCGACGCGCTACTGCTAAGTAGCAGTAGCGCCTCATTTTAACACGCTACTGGTAAGATTCTGTGTATAAGGTTTTCCCTAGTAGTGCTATCATCTGGAAGATTAACTCCCAGCTGAGTCAAGCGATTATGATATCCAGACATTCTGAGTATGTGTTCACTGATAGAACTGTTCTCCTCCATCTTGCAGCTATAGAACTTGTTGGAGACTTCATATCTCTCAACTCAGGCATTTTCTTGAAATATTAAATTCAACTCTTGGAACATCTCATATGCTCCATGACATTCAAAACGTCTTTGAAGTCCCGATTGTAAGCTGTAAAGCATGGCACACTGAACTATCGAGTAGCCATCAGATTGAGCTTGCGAGACATTCAAAACATCAGCATCTGCTCCTGCAACAGGCCTTTCACCTAGCGATGCATCAAGGACATAATTCTTCTGTGCAGCAATGAGGATAATCCTCAAGTTAGGGACCCAGTCTGTGTAGTTGCTACCATCATCTTTCAACTTAGCTTTCTCTAGGAATGCATTAAAATTCAGGGGAACGATAGCACGGGACATTAATCTACAACATAGATATGCAAAATACTATCAGGACTAAGTTCATGATAAATTAAGTTCAATTAATTAAATTACTTAAGAACTCCCACTTAGATAGACATCCCTCAAGTCATATAAACGATACGTGATCCAAATAAACTAAACCATGTATGATCATCACGTGAGATGGAGTAGTCATCAATGGTGAATATCTCTATGTTGATCATATCTACTACTCCCTCCATCCCAAAATAAGTGTCTCAAGTTTGTACTAACTTTAGTACAAATTTGTACTAAGCTTAAGACACTTATTTTAGGACGGAGGGAGTATATGATTCACTTCAACCTTTCGGTCTCCAGTGTTCCGAGGCCATGTCTGTACATGCTAGGATCGTGAAGTTTAACCCGAGTATTTCGCATGTGCAAAACTGTCTTGCACCCATTGTATGTGAACATAGAGCCTATCACACCCGATCATCACGTGGTATCTCAGCACGACGAACTGTCGCAACGGTGCATACTCAGGGAGAACACTTATACCTTGAAATTTAGTTAAGGGATCATCTTATAATGCTACCGCCGTACTAAGCAAAATAAGATGCATAAAAGATAAACATCACATGCAATCAAAATATGTGACATGTTATGGCCATCATCATCTTGTGCTTTTGATCTCCATCTCCAAAGCATCATCATGATCTCCATTGTCTCGACACTTTATCTCCATCGTTGCGTCGTGGTCGCCTTGCCAACTATTGCTTCTACAACTATCTCTACCACATAGTGATAAAGTAAAGCAATTACATGGTGTTTGCATTTCATACAATAAAGAGACAACCATAAGGCTCTTGTCGGTTGCAGATTACTTTTAAAAAACATGATCATCTCATACAATAATGTATACCACATCATGTCTTGACCATATCACATCACAACATGTCCTGCAAAAACAAGTTAGATGTCCTCTACTTTGTTGTTGCAAGTTTTACGTGGCTGCTACGGGCTTCTAGCAAGAACAGTTCTTACCTACGGTAGAAAATCACAATGGTGATTTATCAAGTTTGATGTTTTAACCTTCAACAAGGACCGGCTGCAGTCAAATTCGATTCAACTAAAGTAGGAGAAACAGACACCCGCCAGCCACCTTTATGCAAAACTAGTTGCATGTCTGTCGGTCAAACCGGTTTCATGAACGTAGTCATGTAAGGTTGGTCCGGGCCATTTCATCCAATAATACCATTGAATCAAAATAAGACTTTGGTGGTAAGCAGTATGACGGTCACCGCCCACAACTCTTTGTGTTCTACTCGTGCACATCATCTGCGCATAGACCTGGCTCGGATGCCACTATTGGGGAACATAGCATGCAATTTCAAAAAAAAATCCTACGCTCACGCAAGATCTATATAGGAGATGCATAACAACGAGGGGGGGAGAGTGTGTCTACGTGCCCTTGTAGACCGTAAGAGGAAGCGTTTGACAACGTGTTTGATGTAGTCAAACTTCTTCTAGCTCTGACCGATCAAATACCGAACGTATGGCACCTCCGAGTTTTGCACACGTTTAGCTCGGTGACATCCCTTGCCTTCTTGATCTAGCAAGGTGTCGAGGTAGTAGATGAGTTCTGTCAGCACGACAGCATGGTGACGATGATGGCGAAGTGATCCGTGTAGGGCTTCGCCTAAGAACCGTGAGAATATGATCGGGGGTGTAAATTGTGGAGGGGGGCTCCACACACGGCTAACAATTGATGTTGTGTGTTCTAGGCGCCCCCCCCCACATATATATATAGGTGGGAGGGGAGGAGAGGCATCCAAGGGACACCCCAAGTAGGATCCGGATCCTACTTGGGGTTTCCCCAAGTAGCGCCCCCATTTTCTTTTTTCACCGAAGGAGAAAGGGAAAGGGGGAAGAGAGAAAGGAAAGGGGGTGAGGGGCCATTGTTCCTTCCCAATTCGGCCACATGCCTAAGGGGGGTCGTGCCTGATACGTCTCCAACGTATCTATAATTTATGAAGCATTCATGCTATATTACTATGTGTTTTGAATGATTATGGGCTTTATTATACACTTTTATATTATTTTTGGGACTAACCTATTAACCGGAGGCCCAGCCCAGATTTGCTGTTTTATGCCTATTTCAGTATTTCAAGGAAAAGGAATATCAAACGGAGTCAAAACGGAACGCAATCAACTGGAGAAGTTATTTTTGGAAGGAAAGCCACCCGATGGACTTGGAGTGCACGTCAGGAGATACGGGAGGTGCTCACGAGGGTGGGGGTGCCCCCCCCCTGGGCGCACCCCCCTGCTTCGTGGGACCCCTGTAGCCCCTCCGACGTACCCATTGCACCCATATATACCTACGTACCCTAAAACTTCCAGAACAGAAGATAGATTGGGAGTTCCGCCGCCGCAAGCTTCCAGAGCCACAGAAAACCAATCGGGACCCTGTTCCGGCACCTTGCCGGAGGGGGGATCCATCACCGGTGGCCATCTTCATCATCCCGGTGCTATCCATGACGAGGAGGGAGTAGTTCACCCCAGGGGCTGAGGGTATGTACCAGTAGCTATGTGTTTGATCTCTCTCTCTCTCTCGTGTTCTCTCTCGTGTTCCCTCTATGGCACGATCTTGATGTATCCCGAGCTTTGCTATTGTAGTTGGATCTTATGATGTTTCTCCCCCTCTACTCTCTTGTGATGAATTGAGTTTCCCCTTTGAAGTTATCTTATCGGATTGAGTCTTTATGAGAACACTTGATGTATGTCTTGCCGTGATTATCTATGGTGACAATAGGATATCATGTGCCACTTGATGTATGTTTTGGTGATCAACTTGCGGGTTTCATGACATTGGGAACCTATGCATAGGGGTTGGCACATGTTCTTGACTCTCCGGTAGTAGCTTTGGGGCACTCTTTGAAGTACTTTTATGTTGGTTGGATGAATCTGAGATTGTGTGACGCATATTGTATAATCATGCCCACGGATACTTGAGGTGACAATGGAGTATCTAGGTGACATTAGGGTTTTGGTTGATTTGTGTCTTAAGGTGTTATTATAGTATGAATTCTATGATGGATTGAGCGAAAAGAATAGCTTTATGTTATTTTACTACGAACTCTTGAATAGATAGAACAGAAAGGATAAATTTGAGGTGGTTTCGTACCCTACCATAATCTCTACATTTGTTCTCCGCTATTAGTGGCTTTGGAGTGACTCTTTGTTGCATGTTGAGGGCTCGTTCTATGATCTATCTATGTTATTATTGTTGAGAGAACTTGCACTAGTGAAAGTATGAACCCTAGGCCTTGTTTCCTATCATTGCAATACCGTTTACGCTCACTTTTATCACTTGTTACCTTGCTGTTTTTATTATTTCAGATTAAAAAACCTATATCTACTATCTATTTTGCACTTGTATCTTCATCTCTTCGCCGAACTAGTGCACCTATACAATTTACCATTGTATTGGGTGTGTTGGGGACACAAGAGACTCTTTGTTATTTGGTTGCACGGTTGTTTGAGAGAGACCATCTTCATCCTACGCCTCCTACGGATTGATAAACCTTAGGTCATCCACTTGAGGGAAATTTGCTACTGTCCTACAAACCTGTGCACTTGCAGGCCCAACAACGTCTACAAGAAGAAGGTTGTGTAGTAGACATCAAGCTCTTTTCTGGCGCCGTTGCCGGGGAGGCTAGGTAAAGGGTACTCACACTTCGTCGCTAAGCTCTTTTCTGGCGAGGTGAGTGCTTGAAGGTATATCTTTAGATCTTGCAATCGAATCTTTTTGTTTCTTGTTTTAGCACTAGTTTAGTTTATAAAAGAAAATTACAAAAAAAGGAGTTAAGTTTGTCTCATACGCTTCACCTTTTTAATACCTTTCGTGAGTACGATGGAAAAGAAAATTGTGCCAAAGTGTTAGAAGAAGAATGCATTAAATTGTTTGGCACTAAATCTTTGAATGATGAGCATGATTGCAATGTAGTTAGTACGAATTCTTTAAATATCCATGATGCTAGTGATGATTGCACTAGTTATGATGAAAATATCTCTTATGAGCATGTCAACTTTTGTGGAGTGCATGTTTGCATGAACATACCAAATAGAGAAGATATTTATTGCAAGAGGCATAAGTATTTAGAAACCAAATTGTTACAAGAAGAGCTAGATGAATGTGCCGAAAGACTCAATATTTTTCGCGCTCCTTGTGAACTTTGCAATGAACATGGTCATTTAAAGATCCAATGCTATTTGTTTCATGATCAAGTCATGTCCAAATATTGTGATAATTTGATTACCCTTGAGCGTCATAAAGAGCTTAGCCTTCTTTTGGGTTACGAAGAAATGAAACGTATAACTGAGGGTATTCCAAAATTTAATCTTGATAAAATTCTTGATTTTGATCTAGAGAAAATTTATATGTATTGTGCGGAGAATTGCATTGAAAATCCTTATATTGCCAATTACCTAAAGAAAAGGAAAGAAATAGAAGATGATGAGAATACTAATGAAAGGGATGAGACTTCCCAATATCTTCCTATTATTTCTCATGATTAATCAGCTAATGAGGAGGAGCTTTCTATTCAACCAATCTCATCAATAAGGAGTTCAAAGAGGAAGGTTGAACCTACACATAATGTGAAGAAGAAAAAGAAAAGAAGGAGAAACAAAGGTAGAAAGGTATCCCTCCCAAATGATGTTGCTCCTACTACTCATTGTGATGATGATAATTGCTATACTATTGGTGCTATCAATATTTTTAAAGATGAGAGTGATTATGCTTATGATATGAAAGGGCCCAAGCTTGGGGAAGCTATGTTTGATTGGGATGGAATTTTTGAGAATATATTTGCTGGAATTAATGTTTGTCCCAAGCTTGGGGATGCTATGTTTAATGAAGATGATATTATTAGCATCCCAAGTTTTGATATGCAAAGTTGTTATGATGATAGCATGCCTCCTACTTATGATGATTATATTGATGAAAGTGGGTTCGGAAGAGAGTCAACTTTAGGAAGTAGTGATACCACTATTTTGGAGGATGTTTAATCTTATTGTGATGAACATGAAAGTGGATTTGGAAGAGTGTCAACTTTATTTAGTGATTCCACTATCTTGGGAGAGGTTTCAATCGATTATGATGAGAACGAAGTTGCTACTTATGATGATTATTGTGATGAAACTTATGCTATAAAAAGTAGTAAGGATTATATTTACAAATCTTGTCATGATTATGATTACCCTTTTTCTGAACATTATTCTTTTAATGTGGAAACAATTTTTAGTGTTCAAGTCTCTCATGATACTCCCACTACTATTCCGAATGAGAAGAAATTTGCTTATGTGGAGAATAGTAAATTTTCTATGATTGTAGATCATGAAAGAATGCTTTAGGTGCTGGTTATATTGTTGAATTCATTCATGATGCTACTGAAAATTATTATGAGGGAGGAATATATGCTTGTAGGAATTGCAATAATATCAAGTTTCCTCTCTATGTGCTTAAATTCTTGAAGCTATGCTTGTTGTACCTTCCTATGCTAATTGATTATTGTTCCCATAAGTTGTTTGCTCACAAAATCCCTATGCATAGGAAGTGGGTTAGACTTAAATGTTCTAGTCATATGCTTCATGATGCTCCCGTTATGTTTCAGTTCTTATCTTTTATGTGAGCATCATTGTCATCGTCATGCCTAGCTAGAAAGGCATTAAAGAAAAGCGCTTGTGGGGAGACAACCCAATATTTATCCTTAATGTTTTTATGTGTAAACATGATTATGCTACTGTAGTAATCATGTTTTATAGCTTTTGTTTCAATAAAGTGCCAAGTAGAACCTTTGGGAAGACTTGGGTGAAGGTTATATGATCTTGCTGTGAAAAACAGAAACTTTAGCGCTCACGAGAATAGCTGCCATTTTTTACTGAAGAGTGCTTTTAGGTTGATTCTTTTTTAAGATGATTAATAGACAATTTCCTCAGGTTCAGAAATTTATTTCATAATTTTTGGGGTTCCAGAAGTATACGTTTGATACAGATTACTACAGACTGTTCTGTTTTTGACAGATTCTGTTTTCATTGTGTTGTTTGCTTATTTTGATGCATCTATGGCTAGTATTAAGTGGTATGAACCATATATAAGTTAGAATACAGTAGATATTACACCAATATGAATTTAGAATGAGTTAATTACAGTACCTAAGTGGTGGTTTTATTTTCTTATACTAACGGAGCTTACGAGTTTTTGTTTTGAGTTTTGTGTGGTTGAAGTTTTCAAGTTTTGGGTAAAGATTCGATGGACTATGGAATAAGGAGTGGAAAGAGCCTAAGCTTGGGGATGACCAAGGCACCCCAAGGTAATATTCAATGACAACCAAGAGCCTAAGCTTGGGGATGCCCCGGAAGGCATCCCCTCTTTCGTCTTTGTTCATTGGTAACTTTACTTGGAGCTATATTTTTATTCGCCACATGATATGTGTTTTGCTTGGAGCGTCATTTTATTTTGCTAGTTTTTGCTTGATGTTAGTTATAATAATGTTTTGCATCCTTATTTTCAATAAAAAAAGTCAAGGATAGCCTTTGCCATGCTTATTTTGCTAGTATACATGTTGCTGTTTGAAAACAGAAAGTTTACCGCTGTTGCAAAAATTCCCTAGAAAAATCAGAGAATGGTATAACATTGAATATTTTTGCATATTAAGATCTGATAAATTTATTACAGTGGGAATTTTAGTTCATAATTTTTGGAGTCAGGGAAGTATTGATACTCTTGCATTCTTTACAGACTATACTGTTTTGACAGATTGCTGTTATAGTTGCATTACTTGCATATGTTTGCTTGTTTAATGATTCTATTTGAGGATAGGAGTATTAAATATGCACAGGTATTTAGTATTCAATGTTGAATAATAATGTTAGTGATTTGTTACAGTAGAAAATGATGAGGTTTTGCATTGGCTTATACTAACCTATCTCACGAGTTCTTGTTGAGTTTGTTGTGAATGAAGCTTTTGATAAAAAGAGAAACCATGATGAGAGGAATTAAGGAGACACAAAAGCTCAAGCTTGGGGATGCCAAAGGCACCCCAAGATAATATTTCAAGAAGTCTCAAGCATCTAAGCTTGGGTATGCCCCATAGGCATCCCACCTTTCCTCTTCAACAACTATCGGTTAGTATCGGTTGAGCCTAAGTTTTTGCTTCTTCACATGAGTTGTGCTATCCTTACATTGTAGTTTTCTTTAGCTTTGCTTGCTGCTTGAATACAATACCAAGATCTGAAATTCTTTTATGAGACACATAGTTACATAATTATTTAGCTACTCATTGGTCTTCACTTATATCTTTTTGAGTAGTTTGTCGTTGACTCGTGTGCTTCACTTATATCCTATGAGTAAATTGTTGAATGAATTGATTGTCATAAATCTGAAATTATATGTGTTTCATTTGCTTATCCCATGAGGAGTAATGACTTCACATCTAAGAAGTAGAGGTTGTAAATTTATTGACAGTTGGCAAGCATTGTATTAGTCATTTGAACAATTCATGAAAGAATATTGAAGGAAGAGAGATTTCACAGATAAATATATTATCATAGACATCTTTAATAATTGTGAGCACTCATTAAGTATGACATGCTAAAAGAGTTGATGTTGGACAAGCAAGACAACATAATGGGTTATGTTTTCTCGCATCTCAGTTAAAGTATATTGTCATGGATCATTCAAACATGTTGAGCTTGCCTTTCCCCCTCATGCTAGCCTGTGACGCCCCCGATTCAATCGTACACTAATCATACACGCAAACGTGTACGATCAAGATCAGGGACTCACGGGAAGATATCACAACACAACTCTAAAAATAAAATAAGTCATACAAGCATCATAATACAAGCCAGGGGCCTCGAGGGCTCGAATACAAGTGCTCGATCATAGACAAGTCAGCGGAAGCAACAATATCTGAGTACAGACATAAGTTAAACAAGTTTCCATATGATGGCTAGCACAAACTGGGATACAGATCGAAAGAGCCGTGGGCCTCCTGCCTGGGATCCTCCTAAACTACTCCCGGTCGTCGTCAGCGGCCTGCACGTAGTAGTAGGCACCTCCAGTGTAGTAGGAGTCATCGTCGAAGGTGGCGTCTGGCTCTTGGGCTCCATCGACTGGTTGCGGCAACCAGGTAGAAGGGTAAGGGGGAAAAGGGGGAGAAAAGCAACCGTGAGTACTCATCCAAAGTACTCGCAAGCAAGGAGCTACACTACATATGCATGGGTATATGTGTAAAGGGCCATATCAGTGGACTGAACTGCAGAATGCCAGAATAAGAGGGGGATAACTAATCCTGTCGAAGAATATGCTTCTGGCAGCCTCCGTCTTGCAGCATGTAGAAGAGAGTAGACTGAAGTCCTCCAAGTAGCATCGCATAGCATAATCCTACCCGGCGATCCCCCTCCTCATCGCCCTGTTAGAGAGCGATCACCGGGTTGTATCTGGCACTTGGAAGGGTGTGTTTTATTAAGTATCCGGTTCTAGTTGTCATAAGGTCAAGGTACAACTCCAAGTCGTCCTGTTACCGAAGATCACGGCTATACGAATAGATTAACTTCCCTGCAGGGGTGCACCACATAACCCAACACGCTCGATCCCATTTGGCCGGACACACTTTCCTGGGTCATGCCCGGCCTCGGGAGATCAACACGTCGCAGCCCCACCTAGGCACAACAAAGAGGTCAGCACGCCGGTCTAAACCTAAGCGCACAGGGGTCTGGGCCCATCACCCTTAGCACACCTGCACGTTGCGTACGCAGCCGGAAGCAAAACTAGCCCCCTTCATACAAGAGTAGGCTTACGTTCCAGTCCGGCGCGCGCCGCTCAGTTGCTGACGTCACGAAGGCTTCGGCTGATAACACGACGCCGAGTGCCCATAACTGTTCCCGCGTGGTTGGTTAGTGCGTATAGGCCAGTAGCCAGACTCAAATCAAATACCAAGATCTCGTTAAGCGTGTTAAGTATCTGCGAACGCCGACCAGGGCCAGGCCCACCTGTCTCCTAGGTGGTCTCAACCTGCCCTGTCGCTCCGCCACAAAGTAACAGTCGGGGGCCGTCGAGAACCCAGGCCCACCTCTACCGGAATGGAGCCACCTGTCCTTCCAGCCCCCACATCGGAATCACTTGCGGGTACTCAATGAGCTGACTCGACTTTAGTCACCATCTGTATAGTATGTATGTATGTATAGTATATACCCGTGATCACCTCCCAAGTGATCACGGCCCAATAGTATAGCAAGGCAGACTGACAAGAATGTAGGGCCAATGATGATAAACTAGCATCCTATACTAAGCATTTAGGATTGCGGGTAAGGTATCAATGACTGTAGCAACAATGACAGGCTATGCAACAGAATAGGAGTAACCGAACAATAACATGCTACACTACTCTAATGCAAGCATTATAGAGAAGAATAGGCAATATCTGGTGATCAAGGGGGAGGGCTTGCCTGGTTGCTCTAGCAAGAAGGAGGGGTCATCTTCGGTGTAGTCGAACACATGGACATCGGCACCGGTCTCAGAGTCTACCGGAAAGAAGTAACGGAGGGGGAACACAATAAATAACAAAGCAATCAAATGTAACATAAAGCAAGATGTGGCAATATGCGGTGCTAGGGTGACCTAACATAGTGGTAGGTGATACCGGCGAAGGGGGGAAACATCTGGAAAAGTATTCTAGGTGTTTTGTGTTTTTGGACAGATGAACCAGAGGTGAAATGTTGCAGGTTTGCTATGCTAGGGATGTGTGGTGGGCAAAAGGACTGTGTATCCGGATTCGTCTCGTCGTTCTGAGCAACTTTTATGTACAAAGTATTTTCATCCGAGCTACGGTTTATTTTATATGAATTTTAAAAGATTCAAATTAATTTTAGCATTTATTTAATTAATTTAATACAACATTATCCAGAACAGTGCATGCTGTCATCATGATGTCAGCATGACGTCAGCAGTCAACAGGGCGTAGACTGGGTCAAACTGACATGCGGGACCCACCTGTCATACTCTGCTTAGGGTAACTAGGTTGTAGCTAATCTAATTATTGTTTAATTAAACTAAGTAGTTAATTAGATTAATTAAATAGGATTAATTAACTTAATTAATTCACTAATTAATTAATTTAATTAATTATTAATTTTATTACTTCCTTTTTTTAACGTTCTCAGGGGGTGGGGCCCTGTTGTCAATGGCCCAGGGGCCTTAACGGGCACTAGGCATCGGGCACCCGGGCGCGGTTACGGGCGCCGGGCGTGCAGGCCTGAGGCCACCAGGGGGCGCCGGCCTCGATGGCGGCCGGAGCAGTACGGCAAAATAGCGGCGAGGACGGGCGGTGGAGGCAGCGGCGGTGGCTGGAGATGGCGCAACAGCGGCTGCAACCCTGCGGGAGCCGCGACAGTGGCCGCAGGGTGGCTTGGCCGGAGCAACAGGGGGGGCGGCACCGAACGGTTGCGAGCGCGACCGGCCAAGGTAGGAGGAGCACGCGGCAGGAGCAAAGAGCTCCGTCGCGGCCAAGGACAAGCACGGACAGAGAGCAGTGGGTGAGGCGGAGCGCGGGCAAGGTATGGCGTGGCGCGTAGCCGGTGCGGCCGAGGCACGCGAGTGGTGCAAGATGGAGAGGAGCACAGGGAGAGAGCGGGGCCGCTGCGAGCTTAACGACGCGCGAGGGCGGAGGCAAAGGGGAAGAAGGAGGGAGGTGCGGTGCTCACTGCGGGGAGTAGGGTCCGGGGCAGTGGGGGTCGAGGAGGAGTCGGGGACGAGGGGCGGCGACGGAGTCATGGCGCCGTGGTTCCGGCGAGCGGCGACGGCGGTCCGGGATGGCACCAGCGACAGGGTCGGGGAGGCGACGAGCAACGGCGTCGGCGGGCAACGGCAAGCGGTGTCGGGCAGCACCGGGTGGCGGGGCGCGGTCGTTGGGGCGGCGTCAGGGGCAGCGGCCTCGGGCGCTGGGGGGTTCGATCCCCCCAGATCGGATCGGGAGAGGGGGAGAGGAGCGACCGAGAGAGAGGGGGTCGTGGGCAGCGAGTGGGGTGGATAGGGGTTAGGGTTCGATCGTAGTGGGTGGTTAAGGGAGTGGGGCTGGGCCGGTTAGGGCCAGATGGGCTGGCCGGCTGGGTCGTCTGGCCCAGTTGGCCAAGGGGGTTCTCTTCTTTTATCTTTTGTTTTCTGTTTTGTATTTTCCTTTTCTTTTATTTAATTCTCTTTTCTATTTTAATTCATTTTATGTATTTAGGTTTTTTTATAAAAGCATGGTTCCCTGACCATAAATACCTTAGCATTTATTTGCACACTTCGAACATTTTAATTTAATATTTCAAAAACTTTTGTTGTTTGCCTCTAATTCAAATTTGAATTCGAATCGTTTTGAACTAACGCGAGATTTGTCAATAGTAACTGGGGTGACGCTCAATTACCCGGGCGTCACATAGCCAAAAATTCCTAGCGCCAAGTAGAGATGCTACTTGTGCATCCATTATACTTAAACCCAGTCTTTGCCATGAGTGTCCACCATACCTACCTATATGCGGTATTTACCTGCCGTTCCAAGTAAATTTGCATGTACCAAACTCTAAACCTTCAAATTATAATCTGTTTTGTATGCCTGAATTGCTCATGTAGCAACTAGGGCCTGTCAGTGTCTTCCATGCTAGGTAGGTTATTCTCAAGAGGAGTGGACTCCGCTCATCATTCACGAGAAAGTGGCGGTAACCGGGATGCCCAGTCCCATGATCCAAAAAGATCAAAGCAAATCAAAATAACTAAACAAAACTCCCCCAGGATTGTTGTTAGTTGGAGGCACTCGTTGTTTCGAGCAAGCCATGGATTGATGCTTGTTGGTGGTTGGGGGAGTAAAAACTTTTACCATTCTGTTTGGGAACCTCCTATAATGTATGTAGTATGGAAGATATTGGGAACTCTTGGTTGTTATGTTGACAATGAGATCATACCTCTCAAAATTATTTATCTCTATTTTAAAATCGAGCTCTGGCACCTCTGCAAATCCCTGCTTCCCTCTGCGAAGGGCCTATCTTTTACTTTATGCATGAGTCAAGGTGATCTTCACCTTTCCCTTTTTCATTTTATCCTTTGGCAAGCACTTCGTGGTGGGGTGATCCTGATATATATATATATATATATATATATATATATATATATATATATATATATATATATATATATATATATAATTGGATGTACGTTAGCATAAACTATTATTGTTGACATCACCCAAAGGTGAACACATTTGGAGGCAACATTATAAGCCCAATCTTTCTCTGTGTCTGATTAAAACTTCATAACCACAAGTATTGCGTGAGTGTTAGCAATTGTAGAAGACTATATGATAGTTGAGTATGTGGAGTTTGCTATTCCTGAAAATAAGATGAATTGCAATTGTTTTGATGACTAAGAATGAAGTTTGCTAGTTTTCAAGAAGGTTTACGGTCTATACTTTGACATGTGAATTGCTTGTTACTAGTTCATGAAATGTTTTATGAGATGAACTACTGTTATGACATATTATCATGCTAGAAAAGGTGATTGAAATTATCATTGATCAAACTTGTGCACCTCTAGCATTCACACGTCATAAATTCTTTCTTTTATCATTTACCTACTCGAGGATGAGTAGGAATTAAGCTTGGGGATGCTGATACGTCTCCAACGTATCTATAATTTATGAAGCATTCATGCTATATTACTATGTGTTTTGAATGATTATGGGCTTTATTATACACTTTTATATTATTTTTGGGACTAACCTATTAACCAGAGGCCCAGCCCAGATTTGTTGTTTTATGCCTATTTTAGTATTTCAAGGAAAAGGAATATCACACAGAGTCAAAACGGAACGAAATCAACTGGAGAAGTTATTTTTGGAAGGAAAGCCACCCGATGGACTTGGAGTGCACGTCAGGAGATGCGGGAGGTGCTCACGAGGGTGAGGGCGCCCCCCCCCTGGGCGCGCCCCCTGCCTCGTGGGACCCCCGTAGCTCCTCCGACGTACCCCTTGCACCCATATATACCTACGTACCCTAAAACTTCGAGAACAGAAGATAGATCGGGAATACCGCCGCCGCAAGCCTCCAGAGCCATGAAAAACCAATCGGGGCCCTATTCCGGCACCTTGCCAGAGGGGGGGATCCATCACCGGTGGCCATCTTCATCATCCTGGCGCTATCTGTAAGTGCATCTAGTGCCACCCCTAGTTGGTTTTGGAGTATTGACGACAAAGTTGTTTGAGGGACTAATGCGTTTGTGAGAATTGCAGGATAACACAGGAAGTGTCCCTCAATGATTCGGTTTACCTACCGGAGATGACCCCTAAAAATGTATGAAGACATTGACGACAATGGTGGTATGAGAAGATATTCATATTGAAGACTATGACATGAGAAGACATTGCATGAAGACTATGGAGCACGAAGACTGTGTGGTTTCGTTGTTTCCTTTTCTTCTTTGTTGAGTCATAGGAACCACCGTACTGTTAAGTGGGGTCCAAGTGAACTAAGTCAGAGTGACTGAAGTGATGCTCAACCCAAATCCTATGTCTTTGAGCGAAGACAATGAGAGCAAATCTTATCCACAGTTGGATGAGTCAGCTTTGCTTGTAGCCCAAGTAAAGTTGCCGTGTGTGTTTGAAATCTGACCGTTGGAACACGTGTCGGTTCCTTAGTGACCTAGGGTCATTTCGGACAAATCAGGTCAGGTTGCCTAGTGTCTATAAATAGCTCACCCCCTACACCATAAACTGGTGGCTGCTCAGAGTTAATATACGACTTTTGTCATTTGAGAGCAACCCACCTCGAAGCATTTGAGAGAGAGAAATCCTTGCGAGGACAAAGCCCAAACACCCAGAGCCAAAGAGTGTTAGGCATCACTGAAGTCTTTCTGTCTGTGTGACCTAAAGACTTATTACACTTGAGGACTTTGTATCCTCCAGCCGGTTAGGCGTCGCGTTCTGAGCATCCAAGAGTCACTGTGGATTGCCGGGTGAACGAAGTCTGTGAAGGTTTGGAAGTCTACCTTGAAGACTTACCAGAGTGATTGGGCGAGGACTAAGTGTCCTTAGCTCAAGGGGAATAAGGTGAAGACACGGTCTTCTGAGTTGAATCTCAGCCTCCCTAACCAGACGTACAGTTGTCACAGCAACTGGAACTGGTCCAACAAATCATGTGTCTTCAACGAGCAACTGGTTCTATCTCTTCCCTCCTTTACCTTGAGTTTGTCTTCGTGAAGTCATTGCTTATCGTCTTATCTGATTGACTTCATTGCTTGACTACTATTGTTGATTGGCTTCATACTATCTTCCATCTTGATCCTACTACCTAGCTGCTATTAATCTTTGAACGTTAATGCTATTGCATACTTGATTATGGCTTGCTTGTTGTAGTTTATCTTCCGCTGCATATCAATTAGGTTGTTTCTATTGTTTGTCTTCGAAACTTCCATATTTTGAAGACTTTCATAAAAATCGCCTATTCACCCC